>NC_058405.1:86020377-86297098 GCF_002201575.2 Neomonachus schauinslandi
TATATATATATATATATATATATATATATATATATATATACATATATATATATATATATACCACATCTTTTTATCCATTCATCTGTCGTTGGACATCTTGGCTCTTTCCATAGTTTGGCTATTGTTGACATTGCTGCTATAAACATCAGGTGCACATCCCCCTTGGGATCCCTACATTTGTATCTTTGGGGTAAATACCCCGTAGTGCAATTGCTGGGTCATATGGTAGCTCTATTTTCAACTTTTTGAGGAACCTCCATACAGTTTTCCAGAGTGGCTGCACCAGCTTGCATTCCCACCAACAGTGTAGGAGGGTTCCCCTTTCTCCCCATCCCCGCCAACATCTGTTGTTTCCTGACTTGTTAATTTTAGCCATTCTGACTGGTGTGAGGTGGTATCTCATTGAGGTTTTGATTTGGATTTCCCTGATGCTGAGTGATGTTGAGCACTTTTTCACGTGTCTGTTGGCCATTTGGATGTCTTCTTTATCTTAAGTATTGGAAAACAACAATTTGAATAATTGTGAGTTTCTCATCAGAAACCATAAAGAAAAGAAGACACTGGAACCATGTATTTAAAGTGTGGAAGAAGGGGAGGGGTGAAAGATGGTGGAGGAGTAGGGGACCCTATTTCAACTGGTCCCCAGAATTGAGCTGGATATCTACCAGACCACTCTGAGCACCCACGAAACCAGCCTGAGATGTAAGATCTGGATCTCTACAAACAGAATATCACAGTCAGTTGGTTTTGAGGTACGAAGTGGAGAGCCGTGATTCTGCGGGCAGATATCAGAGGATAAACGGCAGTGGGAGGGTGCCTGGACATGGGGATCCTACACCGCCAGTGAGTGACAGCCTCACGCGCTGTGGACAGGGCACAGACTCGCAGACCAGTAGCGTCGGGAAAGGACTTTAGGGCAGCCCCCAGGGTGGAAAACCAGACCGGTGGGGTCGCGTGCATGGGAACTGCAGCCCCCTGGACAGAAACTCGGAGCGCGGGGTCGCGCCGGTGAACTGCAATCCCCCGGTGGAAACCCCGAGGGGCGGAGTCGCATGCGTGGGAACTGGGAACGGTTGGCGGTTTTAGAAGCACAAAGGGCAGAGACGTGCCCTGACCTGGAGGCAGGACTGGGAGTGCTGCGGAGAGGCGCACAGCCTAGGCTGCTGCAGTTTATAGCAGCACGGACAGAAACAGAGACAGTGTGGCCTGGAGAGCTCACTGAAGAACAGACTGTGGTCTCTCTGCTCTGAGGCAGAGGGTTGGAAACGGTCTCTTCTGCTCTGACTCCTGGAAGAGATGCGGAAAGCCGCCAGGGAAAGCTGCCAGAGAACAAAAGCCCCAAAGACTGATTCCCACTGAGCCCATCCCCCACCACAGGGGCACAGGGCAACTCCGCCCAAACAGGGTTGCCTGAGTAACAGCGCGGCAGGCCCCTCCCACAGAAGACAGACTGGGAAAACAAGAGGTCAGCAGCCCTAAGGTCCCAAGAAAACAGGTGCATCTTGCTTGGGTTCTGGTCAATAATTTGGACTCTATACATTCCCTCAAACACCCATGAACAGAATGACTAGGAGGAGGAGCCCCCAAACAGAAAAGACTCAGAGATTATGACTTATGCCGCAGATTTACAAATGGATGCAGATATAACCAAGATGTCGGAGATGGAATTCAGGCTAGCAATTGTGAAGACAATGGCTAGAATGGAGAAATCAATTAATGGCAACATAGAGTCTCTAAGGGCAGAAATAAAAGGGGAACTGGCAGAACTTAAAAATGCTATCAATGAGATCCAATCCAATCTAGATAATCTAACAGCTAGGGTAACTGAGACAGAAGAGAGAATAAGCGACCTGGAAGACAGTATAATAGATAAAAAGGGAAAAGAGGAGGCCAGGGAAAAAAAACTCAGAATCCATGAAAATAGAATCAGAGAAATAAGTGACACCATGAGGCGTTCCAATGTCAGAATCATTGGAATCCTGGAGGGAGTGGAGAGAGAGAGGACTAGAAGATGTATTTGAGCATATCGTAGCTGAGAACTTCCCTAATCTGGGGAATGAAACAAACATTCGAGTCCTAGAGGCAGAGAGGACCCCTCCTAAGATCAAGGAAAACAGGCCAACACCCTGGCATGTAATAGTAAAACTTGCAAATCTTAGAACCAAGGAAACCATCTTAAGGGCAGTTAGGAGAAGAGATTCCTTATGTACAGAGGGAGGAACATCAGAATAATGTCAGACCTATCCACAGAGACCTGGCAAGCCAGAAAGGCCTGGCAAGACATATTCAGGGTACTAAATGAGAAGAACATGCAGCCAAGAATACTTTATCCAACAAGGCTTTCATTTAGAATGGATGGAGAGATGCAGAGCTTCCACGACCGGCAGAAGTTGAAAGAATATGTGACCACTAAGCCGGCCCTGCAAGAAATATTAAGGGGGATTCTATAAAAGGAGAAAGACCCCAAGAGTGATCTACAACAGAAATTTACAGGGACAATCTATAAAAACAATGTCTTCACAGGCAACATGATGACAATTAATTCATATCTTTCAATAATCACTCTCAACATGAATGGCCTAGACGCTCCCATAAAACAGCACAGGGTTGCAGATTGGATAAAAAGACAGGACCCATCCATATGCTGTCTACAAGAGACTCATTTTGAATCTAAAGATACATCCAGACTGAAAGTGAAGGGATGTAGATCCATCTTCCATGCCAGTGGACACCAAAAGAAAGCTGGGGTAGCAATTCTTATATCAGGCAAATTAGATTTTAAACTAAAGTCTGTAATAAGAGACACAGAGGACACTATATCATTCTTAAAGGGTCTATCCAACAAGAAGATCTAACACTTGTAAATATCTATGCCCCCAACATGGGAGCAGCCATCTACATAAGCCAACTGTTAACCAAAATAAAGAGTCATATTGATAACAATACATTAATTGTAGGAGACCTCCATACTCCACTCTCAGCAATGGACATATCATCTAAGCAGAAAATCAACAAGGAAACAAGAGCTTTGAATGATACATTGGACCAGATGGACCTCATAGATATTTACAGAACATTCCACCCTAAAACAACAGAATACTCATTCTTCTCGAGCGCACATGGAACTTTCTCCAGAATAGACCATATACTGGGTCACAAATCAGGTCTCAACCGATACCAAAAGATTGAGATTATTCCCTGCATATTCTCAGACCACAATGCTCTAAAACTGGAACTCAATCACAAGAAAAAATTTGGCAGAAATTCAAACACTTGGAAGCTAAAGACCACTCTGCTCAAGAATGTTTGGATCAACCAAGAAATCAAAGAAGAACTTAAACAATTCATGGAAATCAATGAGAACAAAAACACATCGGTCCAAAACTTATGGGATACTGCAAAGGCGGTCCTAAGGGGGAAATACATAGCCATCCAAGCCTCACTCAAAAAAATAGAAAAATCCCGAATTCACCAACTAACTCTACACCTTAAAGAACTAGAGAAAAAGCAACAAATGACGCCTAAGCCATGCATTAGAAGAGAAATAATTAAAATTAGAGCAGAAATCAATGAATTAGAAACCAGAAACACAGTAGATCAGATCAACGAAACTAGAAGTTGGTTCTTTGAAAGAATTAATAAGATTGATAAACCACTGGCCAGACTTATCCAAAAGAAAAGAGAAAGGACCCAAATTAATAAAATTATGAATGAAAGGGGAGAGATCATGACTAACACCAAGGAAATAGAAACAATTATTAGAAATTATTATCAACAACTATATGCCAATAAACTGAGCAATCTGGATGAAATGGAGGCCTTCCTGGAAACCTATAAGCTGCCAAGACTGAAACAGGAAGAAATTGACAACCTGAATAGGCCAATAACTAGTAACGAGATTGAAGCAGTGATCAAAAACCTCCCAAAAAACAAGAGTCCAGGGCCTAATGGATTCCCTGGGGAATTCTACCAAACATTCAAAGAAGAAATAATACCTATTCTACTGAAGCGGTTTCAAAAAATAGAAACAGAAGGAAATTTTCCAAACTGATTCTATGAGGCCAGCATTACCTTAATCCCCAAACCAGGCTAAGACCCCATCAAAAAGGAGAATTTCAGACCGATATCCCTGATGAATATGGATTCCAAAATCCTCAACAAAATCCTAGCTAATAGGATCCAACAATACATTAAAAGGATCATCCACCACGACCAAGTGGGATTTATCCCCGGGATGCAAGAGTAGTTCAACATTTGCAAATCAATCAGTGTGATAGAACACATTAATAAGAGGAGGGAGAAGAACCATATGGTCCTCTCAATTGATGCAGAAAAAGCATTTGACAAAATACAACATCCTTTCCTGATTAACACTCTCCAGAGTATAGGGCTAGAGGGAACATTCCTCAAGCTCATAAAATCCATCTATGAAAAACCCACAGCGAATATCATCCTCAATGGGGAAAAGCTGAGAGCCTTTCCCTTAAGATCAGGAACACGTCAAGGGTGCCCACTCTCACCACTGTTGTTCAACATAGTACTAGAAGTCCTAGCAACAGCAATCAGACAACAAAAAGAAATAAAAGGAATTCAAATTGGCAAAGAATAAGTTAAACTCTCTCTTTTTGCAGACGACATGATACTTTATGTGGAAATCCAAAAGACTCCACTCCCAAATTACTAGAACTCATCCAGCAATTCAGTAATGTGGCAGGATACAAAATCAATGCACAGAAATCAGTTGCTTTCTTATACACTAACAATGCAACTGTAGAAAGAGAAATTAAAGAAACAATTCCATTTACAATAGCACCAAAAACCATAAGATACCTCGGAATAAACCTAACCAAAGAGGTAAAGGATCTATACTCTAGGAACTATAAAACGCTCATGAAAGAAATTGAAGAAGACACAAAAAGATGAAAAAATATTCCATGCTCATGGATCAGAAGAATAAACATTGTTAAAATGTCGCTACTCAGAGCAATCTATACCTTCAATGCCATCCTGATCAAAATTCCAATGACATTTTTCAAAGTGCTGGAACAAACAATCCTAAAATTTGTATGGAATCAGAAAAGACCCCGAATCGCCAAGGAGATATTGAAAAAGAAAAACAAAGCTGGGGGCATCACGTTGCCTGATTTCAAGCTATATTACAAAGCTGTGATCACCACGACAGCATGGTACTGGCACAAAAACAGACATACAGACCAATGGAACAGAATAGAGAACCCAGATATGGACCCTTAACTCTATGGTCAAATAATCTTTGACAAAGCAGGAAAAAACATGCAATGGAAAAAAGACAGTCTCTTCAATAAATGGTGCTGGGACAATTGGACAGCCACATGCAGAAGAATGAAACTCAACCATTCTCTAACACCATTCACAAAGATAAACTCAAAATGGATGAAAGACCTCAATGTGAGATAGGAATCCATCAAAATCCTACAGGAGAACATAGGCAGTAACCTCCTTGACATCGCCCACAGCAACTTCTTTCAAGATACATCTCCAGGGTGCCTGGGTGGCTCAGTCATTAAGCATCTGCCTTCGGCTCAGGTCATGATCCCAGGGTCCTGGGATCGAGTCCCACATCGGGCTCCCTGCTCGGCAAGAAGCCTGCTTCTCCCTCTCCCATTCCCCCTGCTTGTGTTCCTCCTCTCGCTGTTTCTCTCTCTGTCAAATAAATATAAATAAAATCTTTAAAAAAAAAAAGATACATCTCCAAAAGCTAGTGAAACAAAAGCAAAAATGAACTTTTGGGACTTCATCAAGATAAAAAGCTTCTGCACAGCAAAGGAAACAGTCAACAAAACAAAGAAGCAACCCACAGAATGGGAGAAGATATTTGCAAATGACACTACAGATAAAGGGCTGGTATCCAAAATCTATAAAAACTTCTCAAACTCAACACCCAAAAAACAAATAATCAAGTCAAAAAGTGGGCAGAAGAGATGAACAGACACTTCTCTGAAGAAGACATACAAATGGCTAACAGACACATGAAAAAATGTTCATGATCATTAGCCATCAGGGAAATCCAAATCAAAACCACATTGAGATACAACCTTACACAAGTTAGAATGGCCAAAATGGACAGGGAAAGAAACAACAAATGTTGGAGAGGTTGTGGAGAAAGGGGAACCCTCTTACAATGTTGGTGGGAATGCAAGTTGGTACAGCCACTTTGAAAAACAGTGTGGAGGTGCCTCAAAAATTTAAAAATAGAGCTACTCTATGACCCAGCAATTGCACTACTGGGTATTTACCCCAAAGACACAGATGTAGTGAAAAGAAGGGCCACATGCACCCCAATGTTCATAGCCATGTCCGCAATAGCCAAACTGTGGAAAGAGCCGAGATGCCCTTCAACAGAGGAATGGATAAAGAAGATGTGGTCCATATATACAATGTAATATTACTCAACCATCAGAAAAGATGAATACCCAACTTTTACAGCAACATGGATGGGACTGGAGGAGATTATGCTAAGTGAAATAAGTCAAGCAGAGAAAGTCAATTATCATATGGTTTCACTTATTTGTGGAACATAAGGAATAACATGGAGGACATTAGGAGAAGGAAGGGAAAATGAAGGGGGGGGGGGAATTGCAGGGAGAGATGAACCATGAGAGACTATGGACCTGAGCAAAAAACAGGGTTTTAGAGGGGAGTGGGGAAGGGGGGATGGGTTAGCCGGGTGATGGGTATTAAGGAGGGCGCGTACTGCATGGAGCACTGGGGGTTATACAAAAACAATGGATCGTGGATCACCACATCAAAAATCAATGATGTATTGTATGGTGACTAACATAATAAAATTAAAAAAAAAATAAAGTGTGGAAGAAGGGAATTGTCTAATTCCCAGAATGTAGCAATTAGATGGAATTCAATGTTTTTGATTACTCACTATATGCTAGTATAATCTCTACATATCAGTGGATCTAGAAATAATATATTATTTTACATCATTTAAACATTATGTTATTTTCTATCAAACTGATCATATTATTCTATAGTTGTGTTTATTTAGCCTATTCTTACATTATCCCTAATGGTGTCTGTAGCATATATTACTTTGTTGCTTTACCTGCTATGTAGTATTCCATAATATAAACATGCCATAATTTATCCATTCTCCTTCTGATGGACATTCAGTTTGCTTCCAATATTTTACAATTGCTGACCTTTCCTCTATATATCTCTTTATTCACCTCTGTGAGAGGTGAATACCTAATTTTCAGTTTTTTCTTCCTTTCTGTATCTTATTTACATTATTTCTTATTTCTCTTATTTTTCTCATTTCTCTCCCTTATAGTCTTCTAATCTCCATATTCAACAATATGTATATTATCTATCATCTATCTATTATCTATTTATCTATCATCTATCTATCCAATTCACATGCAATTCTATATGATTTTTAGAATCAGCTCAATTAAAAAGAAAAAAAGAATCAGCTCAATTTCTACAAAAAAAAAAGTCATCTCGGAGTCCGACAGGGATTGCATTCAATCTGTAGGTAAGTTTGTGTAGTATTGCCATCTTGTCAATGTGGTTTTCTGATCCATGATCATGGAATATTTTTCTAATTATTTAGATCTTTAAACAATGTCTTGTAGTTTCAAAGTATGTTTCATATTTCTGTTAAATTCTTTTCAAAAATTTTTGATACCATAGTAAATATAATTATTTTTCTTAATTTTAATTTTGACTTGTTTATTGCATGAGTGTAGAAATACAATAGATCTTTATATACTGATATTATATCTTGCAAACTTACTGAACTCATTCATTAGCTTAAATAGTACTATAGTGGATTTCTTACAATTTTCTATATTCAAAATCATTTCATTTGCAAAGAGATAGTTTTACTTTTTCTTTGCAATCTGGATTTTTCAAGTTTCATTGACTTGTTTCATTGCCTAAGCTAGTACCTCCAGTGCAATGTTGGATAGAATTAGTGAATATTGAAATTCTTTTAGTTGCTGATCTTGATGGAGAAAGCAGCCTTTCACCATTAAGTTTGAAACTAGTTGTAGACATCTCATAGATGCTTTTGAAAAAGTTTGAGGAAGTTTCCTTTTATTCTTAGTGTGTTGGGTGTTATATTCACAAGAATGCTGGATTTTGCCAAATGCTTTTTCTGCATTTATTGAGATAATCATGTGATTTTGTTGTTGTTCATATAATGTATAACATTAATTGACTTGAAGGTCAATCTTGCATTCTTATACTAAATCCCACTTGGTCATGTTTTATGGTATATATATACATTTTTTATGTATATATAATTTTGTCAATAATTTATATCTATATTAATAAGAGATATTAGTCTGTACTTTTCTTGTGATTTACTGGATTTGTTTAAATGTCAGAATAATATGGGCCCCATAAAAATCAGTTCAGAAGAGCTCTTTCCTCTTATACTTTCTGGAAAAGTTATAAAAATTTGATATTAATTCTTCTTTTTTTTTAAGATTTTATTTATTTACTTGACAGAGAGAGATAGCACAAGTAGGCAGAGTGGCAGGCAGAGGGAGAGGGAGAAGCAAGCTCTCTGATGAGCAGGGAGCCTGATGCAGGGTTGGATCCCAGGACCCTGGGGATCAGGACCTGAGCTGAAGGCAGCTGCTTAACCGACTGAGTCACCCAGGCGCCCCTGATATTAATTCTTCTTGAAGTGTGGTAGAATTTAGCAGTGAAACTCTTTGGGATTTGACTTTTCTGGGTGGGTGGTTTTTTAAATTATTGATTCAGTATCTTTCTTTACACAGATCTATTCAAAATGTCTATTTCTTCTGAGATCAGTTTCTGTACTTTGTGTCTTTTTAGGAATTTGTCCACTTTATCTAAGTTGTCTAATTGGTATATGATTTTTATAGTGATGTCTTATAACTTTTTTTATATTTTTCTATAAGATAAGTAATAACATTTATTTCCAAATCTAGTAATTGAAACTTTGCTGTTTCTATCTTGGTCACTCTAGCTAAAGATTTGTTAAATTGTTATCTTTCAACAAACCAATTTTGGATTCATTGATTTTATCTATCCTTTTTGTGTTCTCTACTTAATTATTTCCCACTCTAACCTACTATTTCCTTTCTTTGATCTCCTTATGTTTAGTTAGCTCTTGTTTTACTAGTGCCTTAAGTTAGAATGTTAGGTTATTGATTTGAGATCTTTCTTCTTGCCATCAGCTTTTATATTGATAAATTTTCATCTAAGAACTGCTTTAGTTGCATAACAAACATTTTTATATACTTTCATTTTCTTTCATCTAATAGCAGTTTCTGATTTTCCTTCCTTTCAATTCATTCTTTGCCCCTTTGGTTATTCATAAGTGTGTTGTTTAATTTCTACGTATTTTTGTGTCCCATATTTTTCCTGCTCTTAACTTCTAAATTCATTCCATTTTAGTCAGAACATATACTTTGTATTTTTTCTATCCTTTTTTTAATTTATTGAGGTTTGTTTCACATTTGGCTTCTGGTTTACCCTGGAAAATGCTCATGCATACTTGAAAAAAAAAATGTATATCATAATGTTGTTGTGTGGAGTGCTCTATGGATATCTGTTAGTTCTGGCTAGTATATAGTGCTGTTCAAGTCTTCTGTTTTCTTGTTGATTTTCTGTCTAGTTCTATCTATTAATGAAAGTGGGATATTATAGGCTATAACTATTATAATTTAATTTTCTATATTTTTATTCATCACTTTTCGTTTGACGTGCTTTGATGCTCTATTATTAAGGCATATATTTGTATAATTGTTGTGTCTTCCTGATAGATTATTTTATTGTTATAAAATGTCCCTCTTGGGACGCCTGGGTGGTTCAGTCGGTTAAGCATCTGCCTTTGGCTCAGGTCATGATCCAAGGGCCCTGGGATTGAGTCCCACATCCGGCTCCTTGCTCAGAGGGGAGTCTGCTTCTCCTTCTGCCCCTCCCCCTGTTTGTGCGCTCTCTCCGACAAATAAAAAAACAGATCTTAAAATGTCCCTCTCTATTTCTAGTGCCATTTTTTGTTCTAACATCTATTTTGTCTTGTATTAGTGTAGTCATGTCAGCTTACTCTATGGTTGCTATTTGCATGAAATTACTTTTTCCAAGCATTGATTTCAATTTATTTTATCTTTTTTTTTTTAAGATTTATTTATTTATCTTAGAGAAAGAGGGGTGGGCAGAGGGAGAAAGAGTCTTAAGCAGACTCCGCATTGAGCACGGAGTCTGACGTGGGACTCGATCTCGTGATACCGAGATCATGACCTGAGTTGAAACCAAGAGTTGGACACTTAACAGACTATGCCACCTGGCACCCCATCAATCTAATATATCTTTGAATCAAAATATTTCTCCTGTAGACAGCATATAATCAGATCATTTAAAATTTTTTTTTTTCAGATCATTTTTTTTTTTTTTTTTTTAATTCAACCTTCCAACCTCTCTGATGATTAAATTGTTTGGTACATTTCATTCATTGTTGTTGTTATCTACCCTTTTACTCTGTTTCTCACATCTTTTTTGTTTCTCTATTCCTCTTTTAAAAAATTCTTTCCCATTAGTAAATGTTTTCTAATGTAGCATTTATTTTTTTTTATTTTTAAAGATTTTATTTATTTATTTGAGACAGAGAGAATGAGAGAGAGAGAGCACATGAGAGGGGGGAGGGTCAGAGGGAGAAGCAGGCTCCCCGCCAAGCAGGGAGCCCAATGCGGGACTCGATCCAGGGACTCCAGGATCATGACCTGAGCCAAAGGCAGTCGCTTAACCAACTGAGCCACCCAGGCGCCCTCTAATGTAGCATTTAAATTTCTTTACTCATTTTTTCACTATATCTCTTAAATTTTTTATAGTGATTGCTCTAGAGTTTACCATATACATCTTAACTTATCAAAATCAACTTTAGATTTATAATGGTTTAATTCCAGAAATATAAACATGTTTTATTGTTATTCATATCACATCAGTTAATGCTACAAAACCAAGGATACATTACTATAATTATAACATCACCATCTGTAGTCACTTCCTTAGTTCTGTAAATGTTGCTTCCACTCACCTCCTCTATGCTGTTATCTACAAATATATTACACATATATATTATATTTTTCTATGTTATAGACCTAACAATATATCATATACATATTTTATTCAAGTGGGTTTAAAACAAGAGAGAAAGAAGGAAAATAAACATTTAAACTGTCTTTTATAATTACATTTACCAGTGCTCTTTGTTTATCATTGTGGATGGGAATTGCTGTCTGGGGTGACTTGCTTCCAGCCTGAAAAACTTTATGATTCCTTTTAAGACATGTTGGCTAGCAACAAATTCTTTCATTTTTTGTTTATCTGGGAAAGTATTTTCTTTTATTTTGTCAAGAAAGCTTTTCTGGACCCAGGATTCTTGGTTTATAGTTTGTTTTTGTTTTGTGTTGTTTTGTTTTGTTTTGTTTTGTTTGTGTTGTGTTGTTTTGAGCACTCAGTTAGTTTTCCCACTTTGTGGCCTCTAGTATTTCTGACGAGAACTCAGTTATAAATCTTATTGGGGTTCCCTTGTAAATAACAAATTGTTTTTTTTTTTTTTTAATTTCCTTGCTGTTTTCAAGATTTTCCCCTTGTCTTTCACATTCAGCCTTTTTATTATGATGCTTATGTTTTGGATAACTTTGAGATTATATTGTGCTTGGAATTTACTGACTTTCTTGGACATGTAGGTTATTATTATTCAATAAATTTAGGAAGTTTTCTGCCATTATTTCTTTGTATATATTTCTGCTCTTTTCTCTCTTCTCTTTCTGGTGCTTGTATTATGCATATGTTGGTGTGCCTAATGTTGTCCCACATTTCTCTGAGACTGTCTTCATTTTTTTCATTATTTTTTTTCTGTGTTCTTTGGCTTGCAAAATCTATCAATCCATCTTCAAGTTTGGTTATTCCTTCTTCACGGTCAACTCTACTGAATGTGGAACCTGATGTGGGGCTCTATCTCATGAATCTGATATCATGACCCGAGCCAAAATTAAGAGTTGAGTGCTTAAGTGACAGAGCCACCCACATGTCCCATTATTATTTTTTTTAAATTTCAATTATTGTACTTTCAACACCAAAATTTCCATTTTGTTGTTTCTGTAATCTCCATCTCTTTATTGATATTTTCTATTTGGTGCAACACTGTCATTATACTTCCTTTATTTCTTTATTAATTTTTTTTTTAGTTCTGTGAATGTGTTTATAATGGCTATTTTGAAGTTGTTTTCTGATAAATCCAATGTCTTGTCACTCTTATAGTCTTGCCTATTTTTTTTTCTCCAGTGTGTGGATCATAATGCCCTGCTTCTTTCCATGCCTCATAATGTTTTGTTAGAAATTGAACATTTTAGATAATATATTGTTGCAACTCTGAGTACATCATCCCAGACCTGGGAGGGGTTATTATTGTTATTTTTCTGTTTTTTTATTGTGTCTTTGGTTGTCTAATTTCATTGATGTTTATTTCTCCTCCTATTGTGTTAAGCCATTGTTGTTGCTCCTCAGGGAGGCAAGGCTTTGGGTGTGCCCACATTGATCCTGGGAAGACAATGGTTTTGGTAGGGCTCTCTTCCACTATATTCCTTGATCAAATCCAGGTGTTAGGTTCCACCATTTGCTGGCTGATTATTCAATTGTTTCCAACACTACTTTGTAGCATAAACTGCTGTACAAATTAATAAATCAAATTGTAGTTTCTTCACAGGAGTAGTTTCTGATGTCAGTGCTTGATATCTGTTCTGACCCCATTGGACTCATCTCAGCTAACTACTCTTTAGTTCTCTACAGCACACTAGCTGGCTTAAACTTTAACCTCTGTCTTCAATCTCCGCCCAATTGTCCTTCACCTTAACCTCCACTGTTCTTAAGAATGCCTTTAGGCTTGAACTTCTTCACTCTGTTGCAAATAAAATCAGTTCCTTTGGGAAGAGATTAGGAGCTATCTATTTTATAGTCTGGATCTCCTCGAGGCAAAATTTCTGAACCAGAGCTCTAGAGTAAGTATAGGGACCACTGCAAGCTTCTCTCTGAGTGACATTCCTGCTATAGGAGGGTTGGTAAGAGGAATGAAACCACTGCCTCATGCACTAGGGAAAAGATGATGACGCCCTCAGTCTTCTCAACATGCTGTGCCCAAGGAGACTTATAATGTAAGTCTCCATTATATGAGTGGGGACAAAGCAGCAGAAGAGAACCCGTACCTCTTAACTGCATTCAGCAGGACTTGTCTTGTTCTATCTAGGAATAAAGTCCTCTGCTTGAGAGATGGGTGAGAAAGAGACTTATGTTCTTTGCTGAAACAGCCTGGAGTATAGTCTGTACCTCACTAGAATGGGAAGGAAGAGAGAGGGTAGTCTTAGTTCAAATACTACAACCTTTCACATTTCTTACCAAAGTTTTGTTCATTTTCTTGAGGAGATATTTATCTATTGGCTGTTTATCCTTCAGATTTATTTTTTTTATTTTTATTTTTTGCAGTGTTTCTCAACATATGTATTTATGTTTCAATATTGCCCCTTTCAGACACTTTTTCCTAATTGTTTCTCTTCCCATAATTTTTTTTAAAATTTTTTTATTAAATTATAATGTACTATTTGTTTCAGGGGTACAGGTCTTTGATTCATCTGTCTTACACAATTCATAGTGCTCACCATAGCACATACCCTCCCCAATGTTCATCACCCAACCACCCCATCCTTGCCACCCCCCACCACTCCAACAACCTTCAGTTGTATATATATACACAACTTCTTCTTTATCCATTCATCTATTGATGGACATCTAGGCTCTTTCCATAGTTAGGCTATTGTGGACATTACTGCTATAAACATTGGGGTGCATGTGCCCCTTTGTATCACTAGATTTGTATCTTTGGGGTAGATACCCATCAGTGCAATTGCTGGGTTGTAGGGTGGCTCTATTTTCAACTTTTTGAGGAATCTCCAGACTATTTTCCAGAGTGGCTGCATCAGCTTGCATTCCCACCAACAGTGTAGGAGGGTTCCCCTTTCTCCTCATCCTCGCCAACACCTGTCATTTCCTGACTTGTTAATTTTAGCCATTCTGATTGGTGTGAGGTGGTATCTCATTGAGGTTTTGATTTGGATTTCCCTGATGCTGAGCGATGTTGAGCACTTTTTCATCTGTCTATTGACCATTTGGATGTCTTCTTTGCAGAAATGTCTGTTCATGTCTTCTGCCCATTTCTTGATTGGAACATTTGTTCTTTGGGTGTTGAGTTTGATAAATTCTTTATAGATTTTGGATACTAGCCCTTTATCTGATATGTCATTTGCAAATATCTTCTCCCATTGTGTCCATTGTCTTTTGGTTTTGTTGACTGTTTCTTTTGCTGTGCAAAAGCTTTTTATCTCGCTGAAGTCCCAATAGTTCATTTTTGCCCTTGCTTCCCTTGCCTTTGGTGATGTTTCTAGGAAGAAGTTGCTGTGGCTGAGGTAGAATAGATTGCTACCTATGTTGTCCTCAAGGATTTTGATAGATTCCTGTCAAACATTGAGGTCTTTCATCCACTTTAGTCTATTTTTGTGTGTGTTGTAAGGAAATGGTCCAGTTTCATTCTTCTGCATGTGGCTATCCAATTTTCCCAACACCATTTGTTGAAGAGACTGTCTTTTTTCCATTGGACATTCTTTCCTGCTTTGTCAAAGATTAGTTGACCATAGAGTTGACCATAGAGAAGAGAATTTTTTCTTTTTTTAAATTTTTTTTTTAAATTTTATTTTATTATGTTATCTTAGTCACCATACATCATTAGTTTTTGATGTAGTGATCCACACTTCATTGTTTTCATATAACACCCAGTGCTCCATGCAGTACATGCCCTCTGAATGCACATCACCAGGCTAACCCATCCACCCACCCAAGAGAATTTTTCCATTGGACATTTTTTCCTGCTTTATCAAAGATGAGTTGACCATAGAGTTGAGGGTCCATTTCTGGGCTCTCTATTCTGTTCCATTGATCTATGTGTCTGTTTTTGTGCCAGTACCATACTGTCTTGATGATGAGAGCTTTGTAATAGAGCTTGAAGTCCAGAATTGTGATGCCACCAGCTTTGCTTTTCTTTTTCAACATTCCTCTGGCTATTCTGGGTCTTTTCTGGTTCCATACAAATTTTAGGATTATTAGTTCCATTTCTTTGAAAAAAAAAATTGATGGTATTTTAATAGGGATTGCATTAAATGTGTAGATTGCTCTAGGCAACATAGACATTTTCACAATATTTGTTCTTCTAATCCATGAGCATGGAACTTTTTCCATTTCTTTGTGTCTTCCTCAATTCCTTTCATGAGTATTTTATAGTTTTCTGAGTACAGATCCTTTGCCTCTTTGGTTAGATTTATTCCTAGGTATCTTATGATTTTGGGTGCAATTGTAAATGGGATCAACTCCTTAATTTCTCTTTCTTCTGTCTTGTTGTTGGTGTATAGGAATGCCACTGATTTCTGTGCATTGATTTTAAAAAAGGAATTGAGAAGATAAGAAGTTGGTTGAAAAAAGAATGAAAGAAAATTTTTTAAAAAAGAGAGAGAGAATGTGATCTGGCAGGAGACTAGGACAATATCATACACTAGATTTAGGGTATATATTTGCCTGTTAGAAGAAACTGTATCCCAAAATTTTAAAGAAAGAAAAACATATGTATACAAAAAATAAGGTTAAGTACAATGAAGGAATAGAATTTGACTGTAAAAATGAAAATGAAAAAAGATTTTAAAAAAAGAATTGATAAGATTTTGGTTGAAAAAAGAAAGAAGAAAAATTCAACTAAAAAAATAAAGAAAAAAATAAAGAAAATTAACTTTGGAAGACTAAAGAATCATGGGGAAAAATGCCATGAATTCTATGTGCTGTATTCCCTTAGTGCTGGGGTTTTGCCATTCTCCTTGATCATTAAACTTGGTCTTGGCTGGTTGTTTCTGCTGATCTTCTGGGGGAGGGGCCTGTTGCAGTTATTCTCAAATGTCTTTGCCAGAGGTGGAATTGCACCGCCTTTGCCAAGGGCCGGTCTAGGTAATCTGCTCTGGTTGCTCTCTGCAGCTTTTGTTCCCTGAAAGATTTCCATACAGCTTTGGAGGACGAGAATGAAAATGACAGCCTCCCAATCTCTGGCCCTGGATGAGCTGAGAGCTTCGGGCCTCACTCCTTAGTGCACTCTCAGAGAAAAGCAGTTAATCACTCCTGTCTCCCTGGTCTCTTACCACACTCCAGGCTCACCTGGCCTGTGACCAAGCATTTCTATCTCTGGCACATGGCCAGAGCCTCCAAACCCAGCAGATTCCTGCAGTGTGCTCCCATGCTGCTCCTCCTGGGGGAAGAAGGGGAGTCTCCCCAGATCTGCTTCTTGTTGGGTTACTGCTCGAAGAGAGGTGGCCCAACTGTGCCACAGATCACAGTTTATGTCAACCCCGAGCTGAGAGCCCACTCCTTGGCTCCTTCTTTGCGGATGGCTTCCCTGCTCCAATACCTGGGAGTTCTGCCACACTCAGGCACCCCTGGTCTTTCTGTGACCCCAAGGGTCCTGAGACCACACTGTCTCAGTGAGGGTTCCTCCCCCTGCTTAGCCACTGGAGTGATGTCTCTCAGCGGAGTAGACTTGTAAAAGTTCTGATTTTGTGCTTCAATGCTCTATCACTTGCCAGTAGCCTGCTCCCTCCCCCTGGTGGTCTATCTTCCCTAATATTGCCTCGGATTCACTTCTTCACACGTCCTACCTTCCAGAAAGTGGTCACTTTTCTGTTCATAGAATTGCTGCTATTCTTTTCTTCGATCTCCTGTTGAGTTTGTAGGTGTTCTAAATGGTTTGATAACTATCTAGCTGAATTCCTGAGACCAGATGAAATTTAGGTCTCCTACTTCCCCGCCATCTTGCTCCTCCTCCTCTCTCTTTCTCTCTCTATCTCATAGGCTTTAAATGGAAATTTTTAAATATAGCTTTTATTGCTTCAATGGGGAGATCAGTGGAACTCCCAGCACCATCATAATAGTGGTAGATCTCTTATGGTTATATCTATATGAATCTTAATTTTTGTACATTTACACTGAAATAGTTATAGCAGAAATGATATGGTGGTTAAGAATTAATTTAAAATATTCTAGGGAAGTGTTTAGGGATACAGATGCAATAGGTTTGGGTATATTGGAACTGAGTAAAAGATGAATTAAGCTTATTAAATTATTCTCTTTATCTTCTTCTCTTTTTCTTTTTCTCTCCAAATATGTATATTGTAGGTATGAGTGAGTATGTGTTTATGTGCGTGCAATTTCAGACAATATTTGGAGTATATATAAGAAACTGTTAGCAGTGGCTAAAGGTTCTTGTGAAGGTCAGTGTAGAAGAGAGAGTAGGTTTTTAGAATTTATCCTTCCCCCAATTTTTTTTTTTGATGATTCTGAAATATGGTCATATCTTCAATTTGGAATCAATTGATATGGTGCAGTTTATTATTTTGTAAAAAAAAAAATAAAAGACCTATTCAAGATCAATCAGTAAGTTAGTGGCAGGGTCAGGATTTGGGTTTAGATTTTCTAACATTTAACTTTGATTCCAGGGTTCATTTATGTAATGCCATGCTGGCATCCTGATTTTAGGACAAGTTTATTCTATTCTTCAGATAAACAGGAAAGGGACCATTAATAATTACTTGAAAGTAGGAGGTTACAAAAAAAAATAAAAAAACCTTTTAAAGGATACAAATTAGTGTGTACCTGCTTCATGCAAAAGTATAACTAAAGACTGACTGATTTAAATCACTCTTGGAAGAAGAAATGTGGTTGTGAGCAGGGAAACTAAATCATCTTATCAAGATGAACCTACATCGTGACATCCACTGATTGTGATCCATATCTTTCTAGGTAATATATTTATTTAACTTAGGCCTCCAGAGTAAAATGAATCTTTTTTGTAATTTTTCCAATAATAGCAATAATAATGATATATGCATTCATAAGAAGTATAAATGAGTAGGTCATGTATTATAAAATCACAGACTGAACAAAAATGGGATATTTAAAAACTTTAATAAATCTCAAATATCTCATAAAAATTTTCATTTCTCACTGCTTCTTAGACAGCATAGCAGCACTATAATGTTTAATAATCAGTCCTCTGGGTTTAAAAAAAAAAAAGATTCTGATTTATAATGTTCGTCAAATTCTGTGGTATCAATACTTTGTGCTCAAGTTCAATCTACTAATGGATTAATAACTAGCCAACAAAATTCCTGAAAATGTAGTCATTGGTTCTTACCAGCTGGTAAATCAGCCCCTGCATGCCCATTGATCGTCACTGCCCAATGGGAACATATGCATTTGAAAATTAAACCAATTAGTGCTAGATTTTCAGAGTCAAAGGGTCATAAACTGAGGGTTTGAACACATATATAGTGGCTAATTGTATATGTTAACTTGACTGGGCCATGGGGTGCACAGATATTTGGTCAAACATTTTTCTGGGTATTTTGGTGAAGGTATTTTTGGATGAAATTAACATTTGAGTGGATAGACTAAGTAAAGAAGATGGACTTCCTTAATGTAGGTAGTCTTCATTCCGTTGCAAACCTGAATAGAGCAAAAAGCCTGAGTAAGAGGGAAAACCTGCCCAACTGTTTGAGACATAGGTCTTTTCCTGTCTTTAGACTTGAAATGAAAAATTGGCTTTTCCTGTGTCTCAAGCCTCCCAGCTTCCACAGACAAACTTAAACCATCAGCTCTACTGGTTGTCAGGCCTGAACTACACCATAAATCCTGGATCTCCAGCTTGCCAAATACAGATCTTGGGATTTCTCACCCTCTATAATGGTATGAGACAATTCTCTATAACATGTATGTATGTATGTATGTATGTATGTATGTATGTATGTATCATCTATCTATCTATCATCTATCTATCTATCTATCTAGCTATCTATCTATCTATCATCTATCTATCATCTATCACCTACCTACCTTTCATCTATCTACCATCTATCTACCTTTCTATAATCTATCATTTAACTATCCATTTATTTATCTCTTTCTTCTATTTCTTTACCCCACTCTCTCTGCTAATCAGGACCTACCAAAAGGATTTTAGAGACCAGTGTATTATTCACAATTTGCAAACACTGCCCTAGTCTATCCTAGCTCTTTGCTTGCTGTACGGGAGATAATAATAGATAAGACATGATCCCCCCCTTGAAATGTTGATAACTTGACAAGGGATTAATCACTCTAGAAATGTTCTGGATTAAGAAGCAAAAGGCCATCACTCTCAGGGATAAGATTTACATTTCCTTATAGTTTTAACTTAAGTTTGACTTATTTATAAACAAATAATAATAAGGTCATGTCTATAACCATTTAGGTATCATTTTTCATATTTTAATAAATTTAACATCTCTCTTTTCCTGGGTAACATTTAATTACATCCATCTGTATCTCACAACTGAGTGTTCATTAGAGCACTGCTTCAGCATGACCTCTGGAGGCTGTTGGACACACAATCTAACTCTTCTGGTGGAGATAGAAGGTCCCCAGTCTTCCCTTGTATAATATCTATAGAGTAAAGGTCAGAGGTGACACCAAGAAGATGAATGGGCATTGTCTATTCTTAGTTAAGGAAGAAAGAAAGAAAACTTTTTCTTCCTTCTCCCTTTATTTCTCTTTCCTTTAACTAGAGAGGACTCAGTGACATGCCTTGCTTGACAGCAGAAGAGATAAGGGTCCATTACTGAACCTCCTCTTGGGAATAAAAATTGCACATTTCCTGCAACATTTTGTAAACTGCTTTTTGGCAGCCACGATCAGTAGTTCATGAAAGGTGACCTAACAGGACATCTGCAATTAGGTAAGGGAGCAGTAAACTCCAACCCCATGAGAGAGTAATTTTTCATACCTATGTCTTACTTCTCCAGCTATGTTATAGAGAATTTCCCTCATGGACAAACAAGAAGTAAGTCATTACAATGTTTGAAAACCACCTTTTGAAAACTGAGCATAACTTCTTGAAACCTTTTGAAACTTGGAGTTCCAAAGGCTTGCAAAATGGCGACTTTCCTATATAATAGTGTTCTGTGGGGAAGTGTAATTATGTTTCTAAAGAACTTTTATAACTGCAATAAATGTTGCTTTTGAAATCTATTATGGTGGTTGGATATAGAGAAATCAAAATCATAAACTTCTCAGTGAATGCTCTTTGGAAATAGAATTTCCTTTTTTAAGCAGACCTCTTTGTATGCCAAAGAGAGAGAGATGTTTTACTCTCCTTGTCCATGGGCTGAGAAACATGGGACATTAGAAGTGATCTGAGCTTATCAGTAGATTTAGTGGTTTGCCCAGGGTCAAACAACATATCAGCATAACCAATTTGAACTCTTGGTTCTTGATCTCAGACTAGCGATCCTTTGATGACTTTTTGTCATGAAATACAAATAAATCACCTTGTCTACATGAATAAATTTGCCTCTATTAAGAGAGACATTTATTTTTAAGATATTTTATCATACATATTTTATAGACTTATTAAGCAGATGAGAAAAATATAACCAAAAACAGTTAAACAGATGGCCCAAATCAAACATCTAACACCTGACACAGATGATGCAAAATTTTTAGACTCCATGTTTTGTTGATTTTCAAAATATCAGGAGCAACAGTATCTATTATTAGAGTTGAAATATTTAGCTCATACATAATTAATCCAAATAGAAGTTAGCAGTCTTGGTAAAAATGTGATATATGCAGGATACAATTTGTTAGGATTTGTATTTTTTGGATCTTTTTCCCAGTCCATTTGCTGTCTTTGAGAATATAAATTTTAAAGAAAAATGTATTAAAATCCATTTAATTATGATAATGTCTTTTGTTTGCGTTATTTGCTTTTTATTTCAAAGATACAATTAATATTTAAATTTTATTATACAAACTTCACTTACCTATGCTAAATTCCCACTGCCAGGTATATACTTCTGATCAAAATCTTGGCAAAATCACTGACTTATGGAGCATCTGGAGTCCAATTTCCTCTGCTTAGCCCACTAATACCGTCTGCAGTGTTTTGAAAGGTAGCCTGTTAGCTGTTCATCTAAGTAATTGACACAGGTAAGGTTCAGATGAGCCCCTGCATTTTCTTCCTTCACAAACCATTAACCAGGAGAATTTTATTTCATTTTCCTGCTAACTTATTCTTCAAGTTGCTGATTTCCTTAGCAACTGGATTTAGTAGACAGAGGTGAATGAAGGCTAGTGTTTATTTTATAAAACTCAAATTCAGCCTTCAATCTAATTCTGTAATGTTAAATGTTGTGTCTACACCTTTGACGGGGGAAGACTTGCTTAGAAATAATATTCCTTATCTTTATAGTTTAATTATGTTCATAATAAGCAAAATCAATGCTAGAGATGATCAGTATGGTGAAGGTAAACATCTCCAGATATTTACCTACATTGGTATGGCTTATATCTTCCAATCTATTTCAATATAATGACAAAAATGTTTATTTCTTATGGGTAAAATTAATATATTTTATTAAGGGTCCTACTTTGTGAAGAGTAATATATTTCATATACAGTATTCTCATAGTTTGGGTTTTGACTGTCTGTGTGATGAACTTATCAAGATCCATGTGAAAATTACTGGTTCTGTAATGTGAATTAGCATCAGAATAGGGGGTATGTCCAAGAGAAATTCACAAGAGAAGTTAAGAGAATTAGCATATCAATTCCATTAACTTTCAGGTCTCAACTTCTTCTTAATAAATTATGACAACTGTGACAATTAACCGAGTCATATTCAGAATGAATGACTTCATTATTTCACACTAGATGAAATGCCAATCAGGAAGATTCTGCAATTTGTCCAAGGTCACACAACTTTTTAGTGTGAGCAACTCAAACTCAAAGTTCCTAACCGCATGAGTTCATGTAATTAAAATCATTGTTAATTAAATGTAATGTGGATATTTAAACATAGAATGGCTAAATCACTGTGTGTATTTGATTTTTTTGCTTGTTTGGATTTTTGTTTTGCTTTGTTTGTTTTTGTTTGTTTTGTGCTTGTGTATGATTTTATGTTTTATCTGTTGTCAAATACAGAATCCAACTAATATTTCTTTAAAAAAAAAAGAGTTTTGTTTCATTACTTCTTTACATTTGGTTACATTCGATTGAGTTTTAGAAAAGATCTTAGATTCTTAGAACCTGGGTTTGCAAAGAAACTGAATATTCTATTATTTTTCTTGCCACCCATTTGAACTCTAAAGTATTGATGTTATCCTCATATTCAATATTGTTGTATGTTTTTTTTTCTTCATACTGTTTATCTTGAGTATTTTCATACTTCCCACCTTCTCCTTTTCTGTCTTCCTGGTCACCCCAAGCTTTGCCTGTCTTCAATAAATATTTTCCTATAATATTCTCCTTGGAAAGTTTTCTCTTTTACTCCCCATTTTCTTGGTGATTTTAAATATTCTTATTACTTCATAGATATCCTACGTGCTTATGATTTCAAAATGTATATTTGTCTCCATCACTCACTTCCATACTTACTTATCTTCTTCCCATGGATTTCTTGACAGTAACTCAAAATATCCTGCTAGTAGTTTTATCCATATCATGTTTCTCTCATGCACCCCATCTTGATTGATGTTATAGGTAGCATTTCAATAATTTATGTGAGAAAATATGGAGATATCTTTGATTTCTGTCTCTATCTCAGACACTCATTTTTTAAAACTCTGTTTTTTTCCTGGTCTGTAGATGATGATTGTTCTACTCATGTATGTATATTCAATAGGCTCACTATTCTGCACTCTCTTGCTAATGTGTTCAGCTCCTTCCCTTTTTATTCCTTTAAAAGCCATCCCTGATTTGATCCCTTTGCTTGATCTTTAATCAGTTGCTTCTAAACTTAAGCTTCTGTGTATGGCTATAGAAAAGGTAAGATGTGTGAATCAAAGCCTCTACACTTTGGGTTGCCTGGAAATTCTATGAATCAAGGAGAGTGTTCTCACATTTCTGATTTTTCAGATTTTACCATGCAGCTCAACTTCTTTGATTCCTCTTATTCTCAATAGATGACTCTTGACTTCTGCTCTTGAGACACTAGAAATCTTCAGGCAGAAGCTACTCAGTCTTGGGACGACACCACTATAAACTTAATCTATACACCTATTCAACCCTGACTCCTTCCCTCACTCAACATCTTCCTTTGTCCCTTAAATATTTATATACCCAGGTTTCAAACACATAGTATACCTCACCAACATTATTAGCACAGATTTTTAGCCAGATTTTCTTATGTCAGGTTTGTTTTTTTCCAAAAAAATTCTCTGAATTATTTTAGTGAGTTAGCACGGAGAAACAGATTATCAAATTCTGTTAGTTAATTTTTAATTAACAAATTAACCACTATAATTCTATATGATTGAATATTGAACACATTTTTAAAGGCATGCTAAAGGAATTTTTAAAATATTAAACACTGTTGAATATAGTAAACAAAGACAGAATTGCCAATCAGAGCAAGTCTTGCTTGTCACTTTTCACTTTCCTTTTGAGGTACTTCTGCCATAAGTGGGACTAAGTTTTCATTGATGTTTTACTTCTGCTGAGTGGGCAATTCACACAGTGGTGGCACAACTTCTTGCTCTTATTTAGAGAACAATATTTTATAATATTTAGAAAAATATTTTCATGGCCAGATTTTATTGACCAAGTTCAAAATAATTATGAAGGATGAGGTTCATCATTTTACAAAGGATACAATTATATAATATATTTTTACAAAATTGTGATACACAGGCTCATGTATTCTATCCTTTCTTCATCCTCCAAGGTAAAATAATCACAGAGATAAACTTAAGAAATGTGTCATTACTGCTTCAAATTTAATCCTCTATTGCTACCAGAAAATCAGGCTAAAACATGAAGAACCTACTTATGTCCCCTATAAACCTCAGAATAAATTCAAATTCAGTATGACTTACTAAGTCCTTCAAACCTAGTCTTAGCTTAATTGTCAATATCTTTCCACAAACCTAGTCTTAGCTTAATTGTCAATACCTTTCCAACTCTTGAAATGGCAAGTGTTTTATGGCTCAGAAATATCCTTTGCACTTCTATGCCTTCTGGTCTGCACATTTTTAGCTTCTTTTGCAATGAAGGGAAGCTAAGTCTTTTCTTCAATAGTTAGCTCAAATATTTTTAAGTGAATGAATGAATAAATGAATAATAAATTGGTTTTCTAAGCCATTCTCACACTCTCTGCCTCTGTCCTTTCTCCACTGTATCACCTTTGCCATGGGTATGCTTCATAAATTGCATGAAATAATACCTTACCACCTCTTTTCCTTTCCCCAAACTCTTCCCTTTTCATCCCTCATTCTACTCCAAAAGAATGATTTCTTAACCCAAACAGATTAATCTATTCTCTCTTTGAAAAGTATACACTAGATTGTCATTACTTAAAGAACTTAGTGCAAAGTTGTTGGCACTCCAACCAAAACTTCCACAATATAATTTCAAACTGCCTTGCCATTCTCAGTTTATGTATTCCTATACCACCAAAATAAATATTCCTCCATGAGTTCAAATCCAAAGAAGCCCAGACTACTCATAGTTTTTCTGAACACTTTTTTAAAATCTCTATTATTGCTCCATGTTAAAACTATAGCATTGTTAAAATGCCATTCATTCTTCAATTTGCATCTTAAATGTTACCTGCTTCCCAAAATGGCAAGGCTTTTATGATCCCTCAGAGAAGTAGAGGTAATTTCCTTTAAAAAAAATATACATTCTATTATAGATATTTATTTGCATATCAGTCTTTCTACTTATGAAGGATCTGGACTGGTTACTGTGCTTTCTTTCTGGAAAAGTGACTAAAACATGGGCACTCCTCATTAAATGTAGGAGACAGAGAGAGAGAGACAGAAAGATGGAGGGACAGGGTAATAAAGACTATAAAAATGAAATAATAAATGTCTCCAGGAATCTTTATGGCCAAATTCCTGAATTTTATTACTTTAGAAAAATACTTTCATAGACTTATTTAATTCAAATTTTACAGTTCTGGTGTCTTTTTTTCATATAAAATCAAGCTATAAGGATTTACAAAATGTTTCAAAATATCTTTTTTTTTTTTTTTCTGAGAAGCTATTTACTTAAAGTATGTTTCAGAACTCTATTTCCCCTGAAGATTTCTGACACCCAATGTGTGGGTATTTTTCATTGCACAACCAATTCTTCAAGTCTCCAACACCAATGGGTGTTACATACCTCACTTAAATTATGACATTTGCTGTCTTGAGTTAGCACAGATCCCACAGTGTAAGGCTCGGGTCCACAAGATTGTCCCCACTCCAGACTACATTCACAAGTCCCAGCCATCTGTACCTCAGGAAGTTCTCATAACCCCCTCAATAATTTATTAGAACAGCTCACAGAACTCAGAGAAATACTTCACTAACATTTATCAGTTTATTGTAAAGGATATAGTTCAGGAGCAGGAGAGGCATAGGGCAGTTGTGGCGGTGTGAGGAGCAGAGCTTCCATGTCCTCTCCAGGCACACCATCCTCCCAGCACTTTCCTGTGTTCACCAGCCTGGAAGCTGTTCACCAGTCCGGAAGGTCTCCCAAACCTGTTGTTTAGGGATTTTTATGGTGGTTCCATTACATAGGCATAATTAATTAGATCATTGGTCATTGGTGATTGACTCAATTTCCAACCCCTCCTCCCTTCCCAGAGGTTAGGGGTGGAGCTCTAAGTTCCAACCATCTAATCACATGGCAAACTGTCCCCATTTTGGTGGTATCTAAGGGCCACCAAGAGTCACCTTATTTGCATAAACTCAGGTTTATGAGTTGGAAGGGGCTTATTATGAGTAAGGAAAGATGTTATTACTCTCATTACCCAGGAAATTCAGGGATTTGCTAGGAACCAGGGACAAAAACTCTGTCTGCTTTCCTTATGGGCTTACTCCTACTGACAGATCAAAAGGCACAAAGAGAAGTCCTGTTTTTAGTAAGTTCAAGAGTCTTTTTCCTTTTCATTTTTCTCCTTGTGAAATGAGTCACTTCAGTATGTGTTTTATACTGTTGAAGTCCCTACTTCAGAAAACAACACAGTTCTTTGTTGTGCTAAAGTACTAATAGACTCTTATGTTTACTCTAATGTTTAAGCTTTTGCCTACTTCTCACAAAACTAGCAGAAATAAAGAAGGCTGGATTCCTTTAAAGTTCTACAGAAATTCAAATGAGCACATTCATAGATAATTTGAATTAGCACCTCTTAGAGTTTTTCCAAAATAAAACTTTTTCAAATTTAACTCCCTGAAACACACACAATTCTTATTTCACAAAAATAGTCATATATGTAAAAGATACCTAAATGAGAAGGTTTTTTCCCAAATGAAAGTTTTCTCCATAAAAAGTAACATTTTCAAAATCCACCCCTCTCCACTTCTATGCAACACAAACAAGTGCTAAATAGTGAGTGATTTTCAAAGGAAGAATTGTATTAAGGACAGAACCATAGTTAGATGCTTGTCTATACCTCTAGGGATCTGTGTGACTTGGTTAATCACTCTGAACTTCAGTTCTTTCATCTGGAAACTCAGAGGGACTTGGTGACTGTTAGTGACCTTTCCAACCCTAAATACTATAAGCCCAATGTCCTAGTAACAGAAGGAAGGTTAGAATTCTAGGTATATACACTTAAAGAAAAGGATGAGCAGGCACCTGAGGTCAGCAGATCAACAATGCTCAGAATCTACAGGAGGACGTTTATCACTACCTACCATCAATGAAGTTCTGAAGCACTGTTACTGTTTTGGTTAGTCAGATCCTGCCCTGGGGGCAGTAGTGAATGATGTGGTAGGCAAAGGCAAAAGAAAAATTAAACTTCCTTACTGCCTACAGCCCACTGACAAGTCCTTGAAACAGGCAGAGTGACATTCCTCTAGGAACTTAGCTGCCTCTATATTAATACTTTGCTAAGGGTGAAAGTTAATCTTAGCCTGACCCCCAGGATCCTGTGAGTCTACTTTAACATATAAAAATTCCTTTGGAAATTTCCTTTATACCCACCTCCCAAGATACATGTTGGTAATCATTCTCCAAGCATATGACCCATCGATATACATCTGAAGGGTCTCATGACTAAGGTTTTATTAGACAGTAAGAAATGACCTTTTCCTAACAATAGCTAGCTCCTTCAGGGTCCTGGAAACTTTTCTTCCAAAATTCCTTAGAGCCTTACGCTCTCCCTAACCCCCTCCCAACTTGAAAGTATATAATGGGCCACTCCTCATGACCCCAGTGCAGTTCTTTCTGCCCAGGAATCCTGTCCCAATGCTTTAATAAAACCACCTTTTTGCACCGAATATGTCTCAAGAATTCTTTGGCTGTCAGCTTCGAACTCCAACATCTTTCCTACATCAGTGAAGGATACACTGGGTCAGAAATCCTGACTCAGTCTAACAGGCAAGGCACTTTATACCAAAATCTCCTATTTATCATCGAAAGCTTAGGAACTATCCTTCCACAAATGAAAAGCAAATGATAACATTATTTGTGATGCAAAGTAGGGCCTGATTTATTAGAAATGATTTACAGAGAAGAAACAGAGTCTAGTCATCTTCCCTTCCAGTTCAACCATATTAATGATGAGAATAACTCAATTTACAAAGGAAAATTTTGGTCATCTCTAGTCTGAAATTGAAAACTTTGAAAATAGTCTCAGACTTTCTCCTTAAGGAAGATTTAACAAATGTAATTAGCATGTACATTTGAATTTTATGTAAATGTCCAGGAGCAGAGCAGGAATATAGCACACTTAAAAGAACTGGGCAAATTAAATATCATAAATAAATGAATGCCCCAAGATCCATTATTTCCTTTCTTTCTTTTCTTCTTTTCTTTGCAAGAAGAGAATCATTCTTGACATTAAAGAGAGATCTTCCTCTGGCAAAAATCATTACTTTTTAGAGTAAATAAAAGCTAAGTGTTTCCAATTAAAAGTTAAATAAGGGAGGAATGAAAGCTTGGCTTTTAATATCCCACTTTTGCTGTTTGCTTCATTTTGTCAGCTATTATAATTGCTAAGGCAATTATAACATCACCTCATCTTTCTACAGCATGTCAGGTTACAAACCATATGTTATTAAACACTGACAATAAGATGAAGAAAGCAAAAGAATGGCTCATTAAGTATCAAGGACTTTGTGTATGATCAATAGTTGAGTAATTCAAAAGAGTGTCTAAAAATAATGCACACAATTGGCATCAGCCAATCACCACCTTTTATTCCCCTCCATTCACAGGCTGTACCAGCTGCCTCACACCACTCCTCTGTCTCTCCATCAGATCTTGCTATAAATGTCTGTCTATCTCTGTCCATCAGTTTCAGCCTGCCCCCCCTCTCTCTCCTATATCAGGCCATCAGACCCTTTTCAGGGTTACAAATTGCCCTAAGTGCAATCTTTTGTAATTTTCTATCACTTAGAAGTTGTGTTGCGTGAGTACTGTCCACACTTGTCGTTCTGCTGATAGTTTAAACATCAAATTGCATCCAGGAGGCACGAGAATGGGGCTGCAGGAAGTGCATGCAGCGCATGCTGCGCCAAAGGCCTTAGCTGGTGAAGACTTCCTCTAAATGCAAACCAGTTTCACGTGCCATTCAAGTAAGAATTACATAATGTCTTTGAAAAGGAAGGCAGATTTAATGTCCTGTAATTCTCTTTCTTTTCTGAGGATGTTAAATTCCTTAGATTCTTTTGAATCCAAAAGAAAGCATTAAGAGGGGAAAGCAGCCCTTCCAATAAAGCCTCCTAAATTTAGACCTCCATGTTTGAGCTGTTCAATCTTGCTTTCTCAAACAATTAAGTTTTAATAAAAAGAGCTGGTGGTTTTACAGCAACTTCCAGCTTTGCATCACCAGCCAAAGAAATCACCTTAACTTATTTATCCTTTCCACTTTTCTTAATTTGTAAATTCTTATGCTAAATGATTGCTTGGTATAGGAAGTGGCTGTCATGGACACATTAAATAATTTATTCCTCTAAGTGTCATTTGTATAAATTTCTACCTGAGAGATCAGTCACTAAAATGGATAATAAAAAATTTTTAAAAAAGGAAAGTAGAGTGAATTGTTCTTCACAGGAAAGTTTTCTGGAATGTAAACCAGAGATAACTCCTATATGACCCCAAGATCAACATCAGAACCAAATTATTCTCCTTCATAAATAGGCAGTGAGTTATACATTCACTCCAAGAATATGACTCTGTTAGTAGTTACTGTAATTTGACCAAAGGAACACCCAGAAGCAACCAGGATTTCTATGGTTTCAGGGAATGTGGATTGCCATGGAAACCCAACACCTCCTTTGCGACATCCTGTTACCACTTGCAGTAGGCCAAGATCAAAGAGCAGTTGCTCTTCTTGCAGTAGCATAGCTATTCATTTAATTTTGTACAGAATGGCCATTTTTGCTTTCCTATGTGTTTATCAAAGATTTTATTTCCATGGTCTTTGAGATGATTAGAGAATTGAATCACCCAATGGTAGGCTAAGTTTTGACCCAAATAAAAGCTTAATTCTATAAACTTAATGAGTTTATTAGGCAAGCAATAGAACTCTTCTATTATAAGAAACCTACCATGTAAGTCAGACAAAAATAAATTGAAGTTCTAGAGGTAATAATAACCAAGACAATTCTGTAAAATCTAACACTCTCATTGCTGTTATAAATCATATATAATGTGTGTACACATGTAATTTGACATATGTAAGTATATATATATTTTTATTTTATTTTATTATGTTATGTTAGTCACCATACAATAGTAAGTATATAGTTTTTAAATGAACATGTGCCAATTTCCCTAACATGGATGAACAAACACCACGATTTTCTTTTTATTTAGCTCTTCAACATGACTATGAGTTTCCTTAATTGCAAAGACCATTGGATAATCCAAGGAATATGAGATCTAAGAAATTAGAAGACAGAGATATTAAAGAATCTTGAAGACTGAGAAACTATGGTGGAAGCCTGGATTCAGGCAAATAATGAGCCCTTGCAAGTGGATACATATAAAATTGCTTTTTTTGATATCAGTCAAGGGTAAGGTTCTATGACCTAGATTGGAGGTCATCCAGAGGATATGAGTATTGGTTGACCCGTGAGCTAGACCTGGGCTATCAGAGGCTCCTCACCCCTCTCTCCTGTGTTGGAATGTGCACTTTGCTTGTCTTTCTTGTGCTTGAAGCTGCCCAAATACACTGCATAGTATATGTGACTGAACCCAGGTAAGGCATCTTTGTAAACTTCTACAATTCGGCAGACTGGTGCAAAGATCTAATAGTTTTGTGGCTGCTCAAGACAAGCCTTGTATGTAGATTCCCTTTAATTATTAAACCTGCCACCTACTAAGCTAAAGTAATCTGCCTCTTTTTTGGGTCTCTCCCCGTCCTCAATGTACAGGGGCCAGTTTCAGATTGCACCTCAAAAGTGAGCACTTGACCTTATACCAGAAAGTGGGATGACTAGATCTAGAGCACGAGACTTTTCCTTTTCTGGATCAGCTATGATAGAGTTTCTAGTGATGATCCCCTAACATCATGTGTATTTCTGCTAACCACACTGTTCTTGGCTAGGTAGTATACAATCTTGGTTCTATGAGTCTTTAGAAATTCCATAAGCTATAAAACACCCTAAAATAAATATATTTCTTTAAACAATCCATGTTTATTTTTCATTTACAGCTAAGGACCTCTATCAATAAAATTGCCCTCTTAAATGTATAGTTTGTGAGTGCTTAGAACATTTGTTTCTAATGAACAAGAAGAAATGATTTCAGAGTTAGCTGAGAAACTTTTTTGAATGTCCATTCTTCACTCTTTTACCAAATTGTATTTCAGCATTTTATTATACCAACTGGTATACTGATGTGACAGTCCTACCTAGATTAAAAAGGGTAAAACTATTTTTTTTAAGATTTTATTTATTTATTTGACAGAGAGAGACACAGTGAGAGCAGGAACACAAGCAGGGGAGTGGGAGAGGGAGAAGCAGGCTTCCCGCTGAGCAGGGAGCCCGATGCGGGGCTCGATCCCAGGACCCCGGGATCATGACCTGAGCCGAAGGCAGACGCTTAACGACTGAGCCACCCAGGCGCTAAAGGATAAAACTTTGATTCCAATATGCCAATATAATTAAGAATCAGTGACCTAAATCAGTCACCCAAATATGACTCACGTTAGACTCTCATCAGAAATTGAGCTTATGCACCATAGTTTCAAGTATACCCCTGATTTACTGAAACAGATTCCCCTTAGGTACAGACTAGGAAGCCGTATATTTATTAAATTCTTCAGGTGACTATAATATTGCCAGATGGGGACTTTTACAAGACCCAGTGTTTAGAAGCCACTGGCATAGAAAATAATTTATCAGTGGGGCCTAATGTAAGTTCATTAAAACAACTTTATTCTTTTTCTGAAAGTATCAATAGATTACTCAGGCAAGAGAAAGTTGTGCAAATCCTAGATGAGCACTTCAGGAAAATATCTAATGAGATGGCTCATGATATCTTTGTGAAGAAGGCGGTTAAGTCAAATTCAATGCAAAAATCAGTTGGGTGATTTCTTCAGTGGTGCAATGTCTATCACAAAAGATACTAATCAATGGAATAATATCCTTCTAACTAAGAAGATTCATCTGTGAAATAGTATAGTTTAAGTTGTATTACAGTATCAACAGTTTTGAATTCCTTTCTCCTGCTTCATATCCACTGTTAGTTTGCTTGGGACTCTGGTCTACAAAATTTTCACTAGGGCTCTAGGCTGAAAGAATGTCCACAATCTGGGAGACCTCTGTTGGGATTGTGTGGATAATAGATATAACAAGTTTTATACTGGCCTAAAGGATAATTGTTTTCCTACTCTCAATAATTCTGTAGCCAAATGTATTAAATTATATTTTCCTCACACTAAACAATTCTGGCAGTAACTATCTGGTATTAGTGCAGACCACAGGTTATGGATTCAGTCCCACAAGACTGTTTTCCACTTCAGATATCAATTGTGAATTCAGGACATCTGTACTTCTGACTAACCGGCTATAGATAAGGGGTTCCCACAACCCCCTCTTTGGATTTGATGATTTGCTAGCATGGCTCACAGAACTCAAGGAAACAATTTACTTATTATCACAAGTTAGTTATAAAGAATATTAAAAGGGACACAAATGAATAACCAGATGAAGAGTTTCACTGGCAAGGTCTAAAAGGATCCTGAATGCAGAAACTTTCTGTCCTCAAAAGTTTGGAGTATGCTACCCTTCAAGCATGTGTTCACCAATGTACAAACTTTCAGAACTCTGAACTCCATCATTAAAAACATAGGCATGATTGATTAAGTCATAGATTATTAGTGATTAACACAGTCTGTATCCTGTCTCCCCTAACCCAAGGTCCAATTCTCCAATCATGTGGTTGATACATCTGGCAAACTGCTCCCCTTCTTAAACTATGGAGGGCCCCACCAAGAGTCCCCTCATTAACATAAATTCAGGTATGGTTGAAGAGACTCATTATGAAAAACAAAAGATGTTCCTATCACCTCAATCACTCAAGAAGTTTCAAGGATTTTAGAAGCTGAGTCTTAAAAACTGGGGTCAGATTATATATAAATTATATATATATACATATACACGATATTGTACAATATGGTACAATACCTTTAGATAGAATACAGACACAATTGTACAGATATTATATATATATAAATATATATAGTATATATAGTTTATATAAATATTCATATATATATATTATATGTAATATATATATATGGCATGGGCCAGCAGAGATTTATGCCATTTGACCCTCATGCCATTGAATAAAGCAACTACTATGGTCATGCTTAATTTTGAGGAACTGGAGGAAAACATTCTAAGCCTAAAAGGAGGTGTATTGAAATATAAGAACTTTTTATATTAATAGATGGATCATGTCTATATTTCAGTATTATTCATTGAGGTAAATGGTTATTATACATTTTCAAATTATTTTTATTAGTATCCAATCAAGATACTGAATCTTGAATTTCATTCCACTTGATCTAGTACACCGGATTAAAGGTGGTAGTGGAAAAGAGTGAATAAAATATCAATCTTAAAAAAAAAAAACTATTTTGGAGGATTTGACTGAAGAACAAACTGTTCATCTATCCTAGATCAGTGTTAACCATATGGGCTGCACATTAAAATTGCCTGGGGAGTTTTAAAAAATCAAATGTCCTGATCACACCACAAATCAATTAAATCAGAATTTCTTGGAGTGGGACCAGACATAATCATTTTTATTTAAATTCCTCAAGTAATTAGAATGTGCAGCCAAGGTTAAGAACTCCCATTTTTGATCAATGGTTCTTAAACCTGTGTACATATGCGAATCCTCTGTAGTGTTGTGGAGTGTTATAAAATTGTAGATGGCCAGCAGCCCCTCTTCTAGGCTCTATGTAGTAAAGTACAAAAATAGGTTTCGGTTGAATATCAAAAGCATTTTTATTTTTTTATTTTTAAGATTTTATTTATTTATTTGACAGAGAGAGATACAGCAAGAGAGGGAACACAAGTAGGGGGAGTGGGAGCGGGAGAAGCAGGCTTCCCGCTGAGTGGGGAGCCTGATGCGGGGCTCGATCCCAGGATCCTGGGACCATGACCCAAGCCGAAGGCAGATGTTTAAGGACTGAGCCACCCAGGTGCCCCTCAAAAGCATTTTTAAGTAGAGAAGGGTCCAGAAATGAAAAGAGTTCTTTCTGTAATAATTAAGGACAGTCTAAGTGACCCATTGGTAGGGGCACTGGAGAAACATGTTTCCAACAGGCCTAAGTACTATCCCTACTTTCCATGGAAACTTGTCTGTCTGTCCCACCTGCCAGTACACTTTCACAAACAAGCATTAGTTGTTGTCCACACCAGGTAAGAAAGCCTGAGTCTCCAAAAAAGCAGGTGAGGCCAGGGGTAAAGAGACAAACACAGACAATACTATTCTTCATTAACAGCATCCTCGCTTTCATCAGAGGTATCTTGAGGAGGTGTGAATGCCCATGAGGATATGCCACTATGTGCTCCGCTCCCTGTAGCTGATGTGTGCATTTTGTATCTTTAATTATATTACAGAAACTGTTTTAAAAATTGTTTTACACAGAAAATTTGGCGTGCCTGTATCAATCACTGTCACTCTTGGGACAAATATGTAGATGTTCTGAAGGGGAACCAAGTTTCTATCCCACTTGATTACCTTTTAATCTAATAGTAATGTTAATTATACTTTTTTTTAAATATTGATTGCATTAGTATTACCTAAATATCTTCTGTCCTTACATGTAAAATAATGGGATGCTAACAACATGGGTTAAACTCTAGTCTCCATCACTAATTACCTTTATTATCTTAGTCAACATCTCTGAGCATTGTCCTCCCTATTTCTAAAATGCTGGTGATAACATCTAACAGAGACACCATACCAAATGTGAAAGTCATTTTCATGATCTGGGTTCAATAGGTATTAGTTATTTTCATGTTTTGCATTTTTCAATTAAAAAGAAGTCTATGTGAGCCACTTACTAAATTATATGTTTTATTCCATATTGTTAGTTCCATGAGGACTTTATATATTCACATTTGTATTGTTTGTGTAGCATACAAATAGTTTTGAAATATTGATCTATATTCCCCATCCACCACCACCATCCTTTTTTCTCCAGTGATTATCCTTTTTTTAAGATTTTATTTACTTATTTATTGGAGAGAGAGAGAGAGTGCACAAGCAGGGGAAGCAGCAGGCAGAGGGAGAAGCAGACTCCCTGCTGAGCAGGAAGCCCGATGTGGGACTTGGGACTCCATCCCAGGACTCTGGGATCATGACCTGAGCAGAAGACAGATGCTTAACCAACTGAGCCACCATCCAGGCACCTTCCAGTGATTATCCTTAGCCTTATTCAATTGATTTGGTATTCTTCATTCATTCATTACACAGCATTCTGTGTCAGATTGTTGGGTTGTCAAGTTCAAGAGCTTAGGCTTAAACATTACAGAAAAAAATTAGATGTACAAATAACAAACCAAAGCAATCTTTCCTACTACATTTGATATCCTGGATGGAGTAGTGTGCAAATCAGAGGGAAAGTCAGTAGGGTTTATATATTAATGGGCTGCTGAGAAGGGGAACTATACACTACCCTTAACCTTAGTCAGACCCCCATACTGTCTGAAAACACTACTACATCCCTGCATAGTCTAAAAATTGTTGGTTCCCCTAGAAAATTGACTTAATATCTTATGCATCTAGAATGGTACTGATTATGTAGCAGGCCTGGAAAGTTGAGAAAATAGTCATTCAGGTCATTTATCAGTATGCAGTTCAGATGAGAAATCCTGATTGATATAGGCAAGTCTAGGTAAAGGGAGCCCCTAAGCATGCTCCAAAGTGACATGACAGCACCAGATTAATCCCATGTGGCCCCCAGACCTCAGGAGGCTTGACACTGGATTGAGGAAGGATTCAGGAATTGTATCTGTGAATTAACAATTGAAGCTTGATAGGAGCACTGTGCATCTCAGGAGACACCATAGTGGATGGTTGACAAACAAGGACCACACACCTCCCCCAGTGCTCAAGCCCCAGCTTTCTGCAAGAAGCCTCCCCACCTCTTAAGGTCTGAGAGGGTAAAAGAAAATCCTTTATGTATTTTCGGTAAACCCACAAAGGGAGACTGGGATAGAGGTGGTCAAAGTAGAAATTAAAGTTTAGACAAAGAAAGTTATTTTTCTTTGAGTTGTCAACTGAGATTTTTATCTGTTAAACCGAGTTTTGTATTACTCATAATTTAAGTGTGTGTTCATTATGGCAGTGAATTATATTGATTAGTGTGAAGGTATAAAGCTATCCTAGAACCGGGCACCTGGGTGGCTCAGTTGGTTAAGCGACTGCCTTCAGCTCAGGTCATGATCCTGGAGTCCCAGGATCGAGTCCCACATCGGGCTCCCTGCTCGGCAGGGAGTCTGCTTCTCCCTCTGACCCTTCTGACCCTCCTCCCTCTCATGCTCTCTGTCTCTCATTCTCTCTCTCTCAAATAAATAAATAAAAAATCTTAAAATACATTTAAAAAAAAAAAAAAAGCTATCCTAGAACCTAGTTTCTCACATAGTTGATGTTTTCCAATAAGAAAATACAATCCAGAAACCTTTATTTCATCTTAAACATGATAAAATTCTAGAAATATTTTACCCATGAGGACATTAATATATGGATGCACAATGTTGGTCAATGTTTGGAATATGATATTCATAGAATGGAGTTTATTTCACAAATATTAAATTAAAGTCAATTTTATAAAATGTAATATTTTCTCTCAGTTCATTATTTTTTACATCATAGATGTAAAATATAGAGAACTAAAGAGAGTTTTAATATTAAAGAAATTATATTTTTGAATTTGGAAATAACTCTGACAATCAATTCCATTAGGACTTTTTTAGCTATCTTCCATAGGAATATAAAAATGAAATAAAAGAGTTTTATTAGTAATTATAGGGATATTAAACACCATTTGCTATAAATCAAAGCACATTAATGACTAATGTTCAGCAATATCTTCCCTCATGTCATATTTGGAGCAGAACTGATTTAAGTGAAGGTAAAAGAATGAAGTGTGTGCAATAATTACTGAGCTTATTAGAAAAATAATTCAGCTGTTGGGGAATTTAGAACATTATTTCAGATTCTTGCCGGTCTCTCCTCCAGTGAGTAAAAGCATTGAATCATTAGTACATTTCTCCATAAAACTGATTAATTTTGATGGACAGAACTAATTTTATGGTTTCCAATTCTGTGACACCTCAAATAAGCTGTTTCCATTAGGAATCCTGACAGCTTGAAGAGTCAGCTTTGTTGTTTTTTCTTTTCTTCCAACAATTAAGTTCAGAATTCTCAAGCTTCACCATCATTTACCACCAAATCACTTTTTACTTACTATTCTCCTGTTTTACTACTTGTTATTCCTGATTCGTGAACAGTCTTAATTATTTTTTCAGTTCAAATCATCTTCCACTGACACTTAACAGTATTTTCTGAATTCATAAAAAAAATAATTTACCAGTATATTTTACAGTTATGTGTATATATTATGTGTGGATATATATATATATAAGTGTGTGTGTGTATATATACATACACGCTGGCCTCAAACATCCTCATTTATTAATCAAGGATATAAAGTAGTCATAGAAGAGTGAAGAGCAATACACAGCTGGGCTCTTGTACCAGCATATTCTAGAACTGACTAGGTATTCAATGATTGTTTTGGATTTTTACTGAAGAGCTCAGAAGCTGTCCTGTGAAAAGAGGTAAAAGAGGTAATTTTAGGGATTAAGAAGAATCTTCAGATAGTTTTACTTTGAAAAATCTTGGAAATTATTAACTTTTAAAATTTCTTTAATTGTGAATGAAGTATATCACCTATGTACATATTTACTCATTTTTTTTAAACCTAAACAAATAGCTTTTTTTGAGGATAAAGTCAGTTCCCATTTGTGTATGCACCAGAAACAGTCTTTGCTTACTTCCACCTCCATATATAATATGTAACAATGCCTGAAACAGGATAAGGGGCTCCAGGTTAAAGCTAAATCCATTATAATTATAGTGACAGATGCATATATTAAGAAAATGGAACGATCTCAAAAAAAAAAAAAAAGGTCTCACCTTATCCTTCAAGGAACTAGAAACAGGAAAAACTAGGCCCAAATTTAGCAGAAGAAAGGAAATAATGAAAATCAGCCTGCAAATAGATAGAAGAGTGATCAGAAAAACAATAGAAAAAAAATCAACAAAATTAAGACTTGTATTTTAAGATAAACAAGATCAACAAATCTTTAACTAGATTAATGAATAAAAAGAGAAGACAAATAAAATTATAAATGAAACAGGAGACATTACCATCGATACTACATAAATGCATAGGATCATAAGAGATTGTTATGAATACACAAACAATTTGGATTAGCTAGAAAAAATGGGTACATTCCCATAAACATTCAACCTATCAAGACTGAGTCAGAAAGAAATAGAAAATCTGAATAAACCAATAACAAGTAAGGGGATTGACTTAGTAATCAAAAACCTCCCAACATAGAAAATCCCAGGACCAGATGGCTTCACTGGTAAATGCAACCAAACATTTAAAGAATAATTCATGTCAATTCTTCTTAAACTCTTCCAAGAAATTGAAGAGGAGAGAACACTTTCAAACTCATTTTATGAGATTAGCGGCATGACCCTATTACCAAAGTTACGTAAGGACATTACAAGAAAATAAAACTCCAGGACAATATCCTTGATAAATATATATGCAAAAATCCTCAAAAAAATATTAGCAAACTAAATTCAACAACACATTAAAAGGATTATACACCATGACCAAGTGGGATTTATTTTGGGGATTCAAGGATGGTTCAACATACACAAATAAATAAATGAGATACACCACATTAATAGAATGAAAGGTAAAAATCATATAATCATTATGGTAGATGCAAAAGAAGCATTTGACAAAATATAAGACCCTTTTATGGGTATACTCATGGGCATATTCATGTATTTCATTTGATTACTCAACAAATTGGGTATAGAAGGAACATACTTCACCATAATAAAAGCCATATATAACAAACTCACAGTTAATACTACACTCAACAGTGAAAATTTGAGAGCTTTTTCTCTAATATCAGAAATAAGACAAGGATACCCATGCTTGCCATTTTTATACAACAGAGTACTGGAAGTCCTAGCTAAAGCAATTTGGTAAGACAAAGAAACAAGGGGCATCCAAATTGGAAAGGAATAAGTAAAATTGTCATTATTTGCAGATATGATCATATATATAGAAAACCCTAAAGGTTCAATCCAAAAACTGTTGGAACAAATCAAAGAATTCAGTAAAGTTGCAGGATATAAAATCAACATCAGTTATGTTTCTGTAAACTAACAATGAAACATCTGAAAAAGAAATAAAAATCTCATTCACAATGACATAAAAAGCAAACAAACAAAAAAAACCTAGGCATAAATTTAACTAAGGAAGTGAAAGATCTATTCAATGAACTCTCAAGACCTTGATGGAAGAAACTGAAGAGGACACAAACAAATGGAAAGGTAGTCCATGTTCATGGATTAGAACAATTAATATTATTAAAATGTCCATAATACCCAAACCATCTATAGATTCAATGCAATCCCTACCAAATTTCCAATGACTTTTTTTTTTTCACAGAAATAGAAAAAAAAATCCTAAAATCTATGTGGAACAACAGAAGACTCCAAATAGCCGTAGCGATCCTGAGAAAGAACAGCAAAGCTGGAGGGATCACACTCCCTGATTTCAAACTACATTACAAAGCTATAGTAATTAAAATACTACGGTGTTAGCAAAAAACAAAAAAAACAAAAACAAAACAAAATACATAGATCACATCAGGAACCCAGAAATAAACCCTTGTATATATGCCCAACTAATATTTGACAAGGGAGCAAAGAACATACAATGGGATAAGGATAGTCTCTTCTACACATGACGTTGGTAAAGTAGATAAATACATGCAGAAAAATGAAAGTGGACCCTTATTTTACATCACTCAAAATGGATTAAAGACTAAAACTTAAGACTAATGCCATAAAACCCCTAGAAGCAAATATAGATGTCAAGGAAGCTCTTTGACATTGGCCTAAGCAATGATGCTTTGGATATGACACCAAAATCACAAGCAACAAAAAACAAAACAAAACAAAACAAAACAACAAAATGAAAGGTAACCTACAAAATAGGAGGAAAATATTTGCAAATCATCTATCAGATAAGTGGTTAATGTCCAAAATATGTAAAGAACTCACAATTCAATAACAAAAAGCAACCCGAATAAAAAATGGACAGAGGACCTAAACAGACATTTTGCCAAAGAAGACATCCAAATGGTCAGTCAACAAGTACCTGAAAAAGATGTTCCACATCACTAATTATTAGGGTAATGAAAATCAAAACCACAATGAGATATCACCTCATATCTGTCAGAATGACTGTTATCAAGAAGACAAGCTATAACAAGTGTTGAACCCGAATGAGGAGATAATGGAACTCTTGCATGCTGTTGATGGGAGTGTAAATTGGTTCAGTCACTATGGAAACAGTATGGAGTTTCGTCTGAGAGTTAAAAATAGAACAGCCATGTGATCCAGCAATCCTACATATGGATATAAATCCAAAGAAAATTTAAACAGGATATCAAAGGGATATATGCACTATGTTTATTTTAGTATATTTATAATAGCCAAGATATGAAAACAACCTGAGTGTCTATCAATGGATGAATAGATAAGGAACTCGTGGCATATACATACAATGGGATATTATTCAGCCATGAGTACGAAGGAAATCCAGTCATTTATTGATGGACCTTGAGGGCATTATGCTAAGTGAGATAAGTCAGATAGAAAAAGACTAATATTGTATGATATTATTTATATGTGGACTCTAAAAAAGCTGAACGTGGGCGCCTGGGTGGCTCAGATGGTTAAGCATCTGCCTTCGGCTCAGGTCATGATCTCAGTGTCCTGGGATCGAGTCCCGCATCGGGCTCCCTGCTCCTTGGGAGCCTGCTTCTCCCTCTGCCTCTCTCTCTGTCTCTAATGAATAAATAAATGAAATCTTAAAAAAATAAAAAATAAAAAATAAATAAAAAAGCTGAACGTGTAAAAAGTGTAGAATGGTGGCTAACAAGGGCCACAGGGTGGGGTTTTTGGGGGAGGTGTTGTTTAAGGGTAAAAACTTGCAACTACTAGATAGATAAGTCCTAGAGATCTAATGCATAACATAGTGATTACAGACAATACTATAAACTTTAAAGGTTCTAAAAGACTAATTCTTAATTGTTTTTAACACACACACACACACACACATAATGATAATTATGTGATGTGCTAGAGGTGTTAGCTAGCACTATGGTGGTAATCATATTGCAATATATAAATATGTCAAATCAGCATATTGTGCACCTTAAACTTACACAATGTTATATGTCAACTGTATCTCAAGAAAAATGAATTAAAAATAAATCTGTCATCATTCAAAAATGAACTGAAAATACATTCCAAGGATAAAGAGTTTACTCTTTAATCTCAGAGTCTACACATTTCCTTTTGTAGCTAAGCTTCATTTAATCTTTAAGAGTGGCTTTTTAAAAGGGAAATCACTACAAACCAACTAAACTTTGTTCATGTTTTAGTGACCCAAGTATTTTCTCCATTTGGAAAATTCCCTAAAAAGTAATAAATTATGGTCCCTATTATCTATAACACACATTTTCGTCATTGATTATTTAGTCACCAACATTGTCTTTACAATATTGGTGTGTGTGTGTGTGTGTGTGTGCATGTGCTTATGAATTTGGGTGAATATAGCTAAGTATACATGTGTTATATTTAGGACAGAGACCATGTCTTCATCTAAATATTCATAATTCTACTTAATAAAGTATGAAAATGTACCAGTGTCTGAATAAGGAGTTAAAAGGTCAATAATAATGATAATATTATATATTTGTTTCAAATGATAAATTGGTACAATTAATAAATTGATACAATAAAAAATTGTATACTATTAAATTTTCCAAAGCTAAAGAAATAAAAAGGTTCAAGTTCTTAGCCTTGCAAAAGATGAAATGAAATGTACTCCCTGCCATCCAGGGATTTTAAAATAGTTGAGAGGCCATTAAGTAAGGAGATCTTATGCACATCTCACCAGATGAAACCATGAACTTTAAACTGAGCCAAACTGTACATATTCCAAGGACCCAGCCTGAACACCAGCAACTTACTACAAGAAACTTTGCTTATTAATAGCCTTAGCAACCAATTACATTCAGCCAAAACTACTTTTCTGCTGTCAACAGCAATCAAAATTCTTTATATAAACAGCACATTCAAGCATTCCCTTCTGTTTTTAAAAACCCTTGGCTTTTATTCGGGGTGGGAGGGTGGTGCACAGTTTGTTGTTACCTGAATCTGTGCTCCTGGAATTGCAATTCTGAGGCCCCGAATAAATACTATTATTTTTTTTCAGCTCTGTCCCTTTTCTTACTCAACAGCCTGTGATATTCACTACACAGAAGTCTGGGAAACACCCACATAAATTATTGATATGACAAAGAAGTTCAGCACTATAACAAGCCTGTAATGCCTGGTAGATGGAAAAAGGAAACTTTTTGTACAGAAACACCTACAACCCATGCACTATGGATTCCTATAGGAAGACCTCCAGGGATGACAAATTCAAATACAAAATGCATCAAGAAGCATATATTTATATGCTAGAGGTCCTGTAATATAGGAGATTAATCATTTCAGGACCCAACATTAGAACAATCTGTAATGTGTAAGGAATGGATATCAAAAATATGTAAAGATATTAAAGAAATCCAAAGCCTTAGAAAAAGTAACCGATTAAATTTAAAAAAAAAGGAAAATTGTCACAAAAATAAACTCAGTGAAGAACAAAAACATGACATTTTACACAAGAAATTTAAAATTGAGCTGAGGATATTATTATTGACATTAGTATGGAAAGAAAGGGAGATGACTAATTTTCTCAGATAAAACATTAACAAGTTAAACTACTGTATTTAACTAAATTGTTACATGTAGTAGTAAAGGGTACAGCACAGAAATTGAAGTGCCCATTTGGGTGAGGGTGAAGGCCACACAAACAAGCCCTCTAAAATGGCCAGAATTTCAGTGGTTAATGATCACCAAAGCAAGGGTATGCATGGGTGATGAAAACAGAAGGAAAAGCTGAAATCCAAAGAAAAAGAAGTGAGAAACCCACATCCTTTCACCAATCATATACAATAAGCCCTTTGGAACCATGGCCAAAGGCAGGATGTCTATTTCTGTAAGACTAGTATCATATCTGCTATAAATGCTTTACAGAAGTTAAGAAGGAAACCACCGGGCCTGGGGTCTTTTGTATGTGTTCAATTTCTTTTTCTAGATATGGGCTATTCAGATATTTTACTTTCTCTAGAGTCAGTTTTGATGTCATGTTTTTCAAAGAATATGTCCATTTCATTTATCAAGTTTCTAGAATATTTCTTTATAATACATCCTCATTATATATTAACATTTATGGCATCTATACTGATATAATCCTGATACTGAGAATTTGTTTACTCTCTTTTTTTCCCTAAGCAATCTTGCTAGGAGCTCAGCAATTTTTAATCTTAAAACAAAACAAAACAAAAAAGTTTTGGTTTTGCGAATTTTGTCTACTATTTGTTTTTCATTTCTGTGTGTGTGTGTGTTTAATTACTATTCTCTGTCTTCTGCTTACTTTGAGTTCAGTTTGCTTTGGTTTTCTACCTTTTCTGGTAAAAAAAAAATAGGTAATTACTTTTAATTTAAATATAAGGTAGTTACCATATAGTGTAGTATTGGTTTCAGGAGTAGAATTTAGTGATTCATCACTTACATATAACACCCAGCGCTCATCCCAACAAGTGCCCTCCTTAATGCCCATCATCCACCTCCTCTCCAGCAACTCTCAGTTTTCTCTCTACATTTAAGAGTCTATTATGGTCTGCCTCCTTATTTTAATATTCCTCCCTTTACCCTATGTTCATATGTTTTATTTCTTAAATTCCACATATTGATGAGGTCATATGGTATTTGTCTTTCTCTGACTGACTTATTTCACTTGGCATAATACACTCTAGTTCCATCCATGTTGTTGCAAATGGCAAGACTTCATTCTTTTTGATTGCTGAGTAACATTCTATTGTATATATATACATCTTCTTTATCCATTCATCAGTTGATGGACATTTAGACCTTTTCCATTATTTGGCTATTGTTGATAGTGCTCTATAAATATTGAGGTGCATATATTCCTTTGAATCAGCATTTTTGTATCCTTTGTGTAAATACCTAGCATGAAATTGCTGGGTCTTAAGGTAGTTCTATTTTTAACTTTTTGAGGAACCTCCACATTGTTTTCCAGAGTGGCTACACCAGTTCGCATTCCCACCAACAGTGTAAGAGGGTTCCCCTTTACATCCTCACCAACGTCTGTTGCTCCTGAGTTGTTAACTTTAACCATTCTGATAGGTGTGAGGTAGTATCTCATTGTATTTTTGATTTGTATTTCCCTGATGATGAATGATGGTAGACATCTTTTCTATGTCTGGATGTCCTCTTTGGAAAAGTGTCTATTCGTGTCTTCTGCCCATTTCTTAACTAGATTTTTTTTTGTTTTTTGGGTGTTGAATTTGATAAATTCTTTATAGAATTTAGATACTGACCTTTTATCCCACATGTCATTTGCAAATATCTTCTCCCATTCTGTTGGTTGCCTTTTGTTTTGTAATAATAGGTAATTGCTTTTAAACATTTCTTTTCTTACATAGGCATTTAAAACTATAAATTTCCCTCTAAACATTGCTTTAACAATACGATATGTGAAGTGTGATATGTAATTTCTAAATATTTCAGAATTTTCTAGATAACTTATTGTTATTCATTTGTAACTTAATGCTACTATAAAGAACTCTCTGAACTTTGCAATCTTTTGAATTTTAGTGAGATTTATCTTATGCCAAACATATGTCTATTCCATATTCACTTGGGAAGAATACATAGTTTGTAGTTGTGGAGGGTGGAGCTCAATGATGCTAATTAGATCGTAATGATTGAGGTTTTGTTGAGATTCCCTATATATTTACTGAATTTACCTAATTTGTCTATTGCTGATAGAGGGATACTAAAATCTAAATCTATGATTTCTGCATTTGTCTATTTCTTCCTTTGGCTCTTGGGTTTACATTTTATTTATATTGAAACTTGAGATGCACACACTTTTATGTCTTTCTCATAAATTTTCTAATTTATCATTATGTAATTATTCTTTTAACTATTGTAGTATTCTTTGTTTTGACATCTACTTAATATGCTCCATGACTTTTTTGATGCTTACTCTTTTTATGGTATAATTTTTCCATATGCTTACTCTTACCTATTTATTTTTAAATTTCAAGTGCATTTCAAATAAATAGGTATTATTAAATCTTTCCCTCACCAATAGAACAATCTCTACATTTAGTTGCTTGATCTATTTACATTCAACACGACTATTTATATATTTGGGTTAGAGGCTACAGTCTTTCATTTCTCTTCCATTTGCCCTTTTTGCTTTTCCTTCTCTGATGCTCATTTTCTGCCTTTATTTTAATTAATCAGGTTTTTTTAAATCATTTCACTTTACCTCCTCTCAGTTTCCTGACATTTTTTATTATATGTTTATTTATTTGTAAATATATAACTTTCTTATATGTTTGGAAGAATTCCTGAGGTAAGGTACCTGGACCTATAATTTTATTGCAATAATATTTTTAATAATACTTTTCATTTCTTAAATATACAGGAATAGTCATATATTCATCTCATTGCAATTTTTGGCAAGTTATATCAAGAACTGTGCCTATTTAATTTGCCAAATTTAGTCATGTAATATTTTTCAAATCTTTTTTCACAAGATTTTTAATGATGTACACTTTTGAACTATTATTGATAATAATAGTTGTATTTCACTTCTTTCTTCTATTGCTCAGTTTTACTAGGAGCTGTTCACTTTTATTAATTTTGTCAAATAACCACCTCTTGGAATTTCTCATTTTCCATATTATAAGTAATTTTCCATTTCAATAACTTCAACTTTTATTTTTATAATTTCTTTCTATTTTCTTGAGGTTTAATATGCTGTTCTTTTTCTAGCTTTTTGCAAATGAAATTTAAATTGTGATTTTTGGATATTTCTTCTATTGTAACATATCTATTAAAAGCAATATGCTAGCTGGAGGCATCACAATTCCAGACTTCAAGTTATATTACCAAGCTGTAGTGATCAAAACAGTATAGTACTGGCACAAAGATAGACACATAGATCAATAGAACAGAAGAGAAAAACAAATAATCCAGTTAAAAATGGGCAGAAGACATGAATAGACATTTTTCCACAGAAGATATCCAGATGGCCAACAGGTAATGAAAAGATGTTTAACGTCACTGATCATCAAGAAAATGCAAATCAAAACTACAAAGGCAAAGATTGTCAGATTAGATAAAATCTATATACTATCTACATGAAATCCACTTTAAATATAAAGACACAAATAAAAAAATGTAAAAAGATAGAGAAAGACATGTCATGCTAACCCTGATATAAAGAAAACGCTTATATAGCTATATTGCTATCAGACGTAATAAAGGAAAATAAATTAGCAGGGATAAACAGAGTAACTTCATAATGATAAAAGTTCAGTTTTTGAAAAGCACATACAATGTTAAATGTTTATGCATATGATAATAGAATTTTGAAATATGAAACACAAAAACTAATAAAACTTTAAGGATAAATAAATAAATCCACAATTATAGCAAAGATATCAAAATAAACTTTTTTTTATTATGTTATGTTAATCACCATACATTACATCATTAGTTTTTGATGTAGTGTTCCATGATTCATTTTTTGTGTATAACACCCAGTGCTCCATGCAGGACATGCCCTCTTTAATACCCATCACCAGGCTAACCCATCCTCCCAACCCCTCCCCTCTAGAACACTCAGTTTGTTTTTCAGAGTCCATCATCTCTCATGGTTCATCTCCCCCTCGGATTCCCCCCCCTTCATTCTTCCCCTCCTGCTATCTTCTTCTTCTTCTTTTTCTTTTGTAACATATAATGTATTATTTGTTTGACAGGTACAGATCTGAGATTCAACAGTCTTGCACAATTCACAGTGCTCACCATAGCACATACCCTCCATAATGTCTATCACCCAGCCACCCCATCCCTCCCACCCCACACCACTCCAGCAACCCTCAGTTTGTTTCCTGAGATTAAGAATTCCTCATATCAGTGAGGTAATATGATACATGTCTTTCTCTGATTGACTTATTTCGCTAGCATAATACCCTCCAGTTCCATCCATGTCGTTGCAAAGGGAAAGATTTCATTCTTTTTGATGGCTGCATAATATTCCATTGTATATATATACCACATCTTCTTTATCCATTCATCTGTCGATGGACATCTTGGCTCTTTCCACAGTTTGGCTATTGTGGACATTACTGCTATAAAAATCGGGATGCACATACCGCTTCGGATCCCTACTTTCGTATCTCTGGGGTAAATACCCAGTAGTGCAATTGCTGGATTGTATGGTAGCTCTATTTTCAACTTTTTGAAGAACCTCCATACTGTTTTTCAGAGTGGCTACAAGAGCTTGCATTCCCACCAACAGTGTAGGAGGGTTCCCCTTTCTCCACATCCCCGCCAACATCTGTCATTTCCTGACTTGTTAATTTTAGCCATTCTGACTGGTGTGAGGTGGTAACTCACTGAGGTTTTCATTTGGATTTCCCTGATGCCAAGCGATGTTGTGCACTTTTTCATGTGTCTATTGACGTTTGGATGTCTTCAATGGAAAAATGTCTGTTCATGTCTTCTGCCCATTTCTTCATTGAATCATTTGTTCTTTGGGTATTGAGTTTAAGAAGTTCTTTATAGATCTTGGATACTAGCCCTTTAACTGAATGTCATTTGCAAATATCTTCTCCCATTCTGTCGGTTGTCTTTTGGTTTTGTTGACTGTTTCTTTTGATGTGCAAAAGCTTTTTATCTTGATAAGGTCCCAATAGTTCATTTTTGCCCTTGCTTCCCTTGTCTTTGGTGATGTTTCTAGGAAGATGTTGCTGCAGCTGAGGATGAAGAGGTTGCTGCCTGTGTTCTCCTTTAGGATGTTGATGGACTCCTGTCTCACACTGAGGTCTTTCAACCATTTGGAGTCTATTTTTGTGTGTGGTGTAAGGAAATGGTCGTTTCAATCTTCTGTATGTGGCTGTCCAATTTTCCCAACACCATTTGTTGAAGAGACTGTCTTTTTTCCATTGGACATTCTTTCCTGTTTTGTCAAAGATAAGTTGACCATAGAGCTGAGGGTCCATTTCTGGGCTCTCTATTCTGTTCCATTGATCTATGTGTCTGTTTTTGTGCCAGTACCAGACTGTCTTGATGATGACAGCTTTGTAATAGAGCTGGAAGTCCGGAATTGTGATGCCCCCGGCTTTACTTTTCTTTTTCAACATTCCTCTGGCTATGCGGGGTCTTTTCTGGTTCCATACAAATTTTAGGATGATTTGTTCCATTTCTTTGAAAAAAGTGGATGGTATTTTGATAGGGATTGCATTGAATGTGTAGATTGCTCTAGGTAGCATTGACATCTTCACAATATTTGTTCTTCCAATCCATGAGCATGGAACGTTTTTCCATTTCTTTCTGTCTTCCTCAATTTCTTTCATGAGTATTTTATAGTTTCCTGAGTACCTCTTTGCCTCTTTGGTTAGATTTATTCCTAGATATCTTATGGTTTTGGGTGCAATTGTAAATGGGATTGACTCCTTCATTTCTCTTTCTTCTATCTTGTTGTTGCTGTATAGGAATGCCACTGATTTCTATGCATTGATTTTATTTATTATTTTTTTAAATTTTATTATGTTATGTTAGTCACCATACATGTGCATTGATTTCATATCCTGCCACTTGACTGAATTCCTCTATGAGTTCTAGCAGTTTTGGGGTGGAGTCTTTTGGGTTTTCCACATAAAGTATCATATCATCTGCAAAGAGTGAGAGTTTGACTTCTTCTTTGCCGATTTGGATACCTTTGATTTCTTTCTGTTGTCTGATTGCCATGGCTAGGACTTCTAATACTATGTTGAATAGCAGTGGTGATAGTGGACATCCCTGCCGCATTCCTGACCTTAGGGGGAAAGCTCTCAGTTTTTCCCCATTGAGAATGATATTTGCTGTAGGTTTTTCATAGATGGCTTTTATGATATTGAGGTATGTACCCTCTATGCCTATACTCTGAGAGTTTTGGTGAAGAAAGGATGCTGTACTTTGTCCAATGCTTTTTCTGCATCTATTGAGAGGATCATATGATTCTTGTTCTTTCTTTTATTAATGTATTGTATCACATTGATTGATTTGTGGATGTTGAACCAACCTTGCATCCCATGGATAAATCCCATTTGGTCATGGTGAATAATCCTTTTAATGTACTGTTGGATCCTGTTGGCTAGTATTTTGGTGAGAATTTTTGCATACATGTTCATCAAGGTTGTTGGTCTGTAATTCTCCTTTTTGATGGGGTCTTTGTCTGGTTTTGGGATCCAGGTAATGATGGCCTCGTAAAACGAGTTTGGAAGTTTTCCTTCCATTTCTATTTTTTGGAACAGTTTCAGAAGAATAGGTATTAATTCTTCTTGAAATGTTTGGTAGAATTCCCCTGGGAAGCCTCTGGCCTTGGGCTTTTGTTTGTTGGGAGATTTTTGATGACTGCTTCAATTTCCTTAGTGGTTATAGGTCTGTTCAGGTTTTCGATTTCTTCCTGGTTCAGTTTTGGTAGTTGATACATCTCTAGGAATGAATCCATTTCTTCCAGGTTATCGAATTTGCTGGCATAGAGTTGCTCATAATATGTTCTTATAATTGTTTGTATTTCTTTGGTGTTGGTTGTGATCTCTCCTCTTTCATTCATGATTTTGTTGATTTGGGTCATTTCTCTTCTCTTTTTGATAAGTCCGGCCAGGGGTTTATCAATCTTGTTAATTCTTTCAAAGAACCAGCTCCTAGTTTCGTTGATCTGTTCTACTGTTCTTTTAGTTTCTATTTCATTGATTTCTGCTCTGATCTTTATTATTTCTCTTCTCCTGCTGGGTTTAGGCTTTATTTGCTGTTCTTTCTCCAACTCCTTTAGGTGGAGGGTTATGTTGTGTAGTTGAGACCTTTCTTGTTTCTTGAGAAAGGCTTGTATTGCTATATACTTTCCTCTTAGGACTGCCTTTGCTGCATCCCAAAGATTTTGAATAGTTGTGTTTTCATTTTCATTGGTTTCCATGTATTTTTTTAATTCTTCTTTAATTTCCTGGTTGACCTATTCATTCTTTAGTAGGATGCTCTTTAGTCTCCATGTATTTGAGTTCTTTCCGACTTTCCTCTTGTGATTGAGTTCTAGTTTCAAAGCACTGTGGTCTGAAAATAGGCAGGGAATGATCTCAATCTTTTGGTACCAGTTGAGACCTGATTTATGACCTAGGATGTGATCTATTCTGGAGAATGTTCCATGGGGACTAGAAAAGAATGTGTATTCTGTTGCTTTGGGGTGGAATGCCCTGAATATATCTGTGACGTCCTTCTGATTCAGTGTGTCATTAAAGCCTTTATTTCCTTGTTGATCTTTTGCTTAGATGATCCGTCTATTTCAGTGAGAGAGGTGTTAAAGTCCCCCACTATTATTGTATTGTTGTTGATGTGTTTCTTTGCTTTTGTTATTAATTGCCTTATATAATTGGCTGCTCCCATGTTAGGGGCATAGATATTTACAATTGTTAGATCTTCTTGTTGGATAGACCCTTTAAGTAGGATATAGTGTCCTTCCTCATCTCTTATTATAGTCTTTGGTTTAAAATCTAATTTGTCTAATATAAGGATTGCCACCCGGCTTTCTTTTGGTGTCCACTAGCATGGTAAATGGTTTTCCACCCCTTCACTTTCAATCTGGGGGTGTCTTTGGGACTAAAATGAGTGTCTTCCAGACAGCATATTGATGGGTCTTGTTTTTTAATCTAATCTGTTAGCGTGTGTCTTTTGATTGGGGCATTTAGCCCACATACATTCAGGGTAACTATTGAAAGATATGAATTTAGTGCCATTGTATTGCCTTTAAGGTGACTATTACTGCATATTGTCTGTGTTCCTTTCTGGTCTATGTTACTTTTAGGCTCTCTGTTTGCTTAGAGGACCCCTTTCAAGATTTCTTGTAGGGCTGGTTTTGTGTTTGCAAATTCCTTTAGGTTTTGTTTGTCCTGGCAGCTTTTTATCTCTCCTTCTATTTTCAATGACAGCCTAGCTGGTATAGTATTCTCGGCTGCCTATTTTTCTCATTTAGTGCTCTGAATATATCATGCCAGTCCTTTCTGGCCTGCCAGGTCTCCGTGGATTGGTCTGTTGCCAATCTAATGTTTTTACCAGTGTAGGTTAAATATCTCTTCTCCCAAGCTGCTTTCAGGATTTCCTCTTTGTCTCTGAGACTCGTAAGTTTTACTCCTAGGTGTCGGAGTGTTGACCTACTTTATTGATTTTGAGAGGGTTTCTCTGTGCCTCCTGGATTTTGATGCCTGTTTTCTTCCCCAAATTAGGGAATTTCTCTGCTATAATTTGCTCCAGTATACCTTCTGCCCCTCTCTCTCTTTCTTCTTCTTCTGGGATCCCAATTATTCTAACGTTGTTTCATCTTATGGTATCGCTTATCTCTCGAATTCTGCCCTCATGATGCAGTAGTTGTTTATATCTCTTTTTCTCAGCTTCCTTATTTTCCATCATTTGGTCTTCTATATCACTAATTTCTCTTCTGCCTCATTTATCTTAGCAGTTAGAGCCCCCAATTTTGATTGCACCTCATTAATAGTCTTTTTGATTTTGACTTGGTTAGATTTTAATTGTTTTATTTCTCCAGAAAGGGTTTCTCTAATAACTTCCATGCTTTTTTCAAGCCCAGTAGTATCTTCAAAATCATAATTCTGAACTCTAGTTCTGACATTGTACTAATGTCCATATTGAGTAGGTCCCTGGCAGTAGGCAATGCTTCTTGTTCTTTTTGTTGAGGTGATTTTTTCCATCTTGTCATTTTGTCCAGAGGAGAATAGGTGAGTGAGAAAACAAAATGGTAACAGGGTAACAACGTCCCCAGAAAATACACTCTAAACAAATCAGAAAAGGCCTGAAACCAGAGGAAAAGAAAGGGAAAGAAAGAAAAAAGAAAAATAAATAAAAAGCAAAAGCAAAAGATAAAAACAAAGAAAAACAGAACAAAACAAAAAAAAGACAGAATATGATCAAATATGATCAGGCTGGTGCATAGATCAGTGCCACACACTAGATTTTGGGTGTATTTTGGTCTGTTAGAAGAAAGTGCCTCCCACATTTTTAAAGAAAGAAAAACTTACATATGTACAAAAATAAGGGTTAATAAGTTGAAAGGATGGAATATGACTGTAAAGATGAAAATTATAAAAGATTTTATAAAAGGAATTGATAAGATAAGAAGTTGTTTGAAAAAAGAAAGTGGATTAAAAAAAAAAAAGGGAGAGAATGTGATCCAGCAGGAGACTAGAACAAAGCCATACACTAGAGATTTAGGGTATAATTTGATCTGTTAGAAGAAACTGTATCTCAAAATTTTATTTTTTTAAATTTTTTAAATTATTTTATTTTTATTTATTTATTTTTTAAAAGATTTTATTTATTTATTTGACAGAGACAGAGATAGCGAGAGCAGGAACACAAGTAGGGGGAGTGGGAGAGAGAGAAACAGGCTTTCTGCCATGTAGGGAGCCTGATGTGGGACTCGATCCCAGGACCCTGGGATCATGACCTGAGCCGAAGGCAGACACTTAACGACTGAGCCACCCAGGCGCCCCTGTATCTCAAAATTTTAAAAGAGAGAACAACTTATATATATATGCCAATGGGGCACCTGGGTGGCTCAGTTGGTTAAGCGACTGCCTTCGGCTTAGGTCATGATCCCGGAGTCCCAGGATAGAGTCCCGCATCTGGCTCCCTGCTCGGCAGGCAGTCTGCTTCTCCCTCTGACCCTCCCCCCTCTCATGTGCTCTCTCTCTCTCTCATTCTCTCTCTCAAATAAATAAATGAAATCTTTAAAAAACAAATAAGGGTAACTACTATGAAGGGATAGAATATTACTCTAAAAATGAAAAATAAAAATGTTTTTTAAAAAAGGTATTGATAAGATTTTGGTTGAAAAAGGGAAAAAGAAAAATTCAAAAAAAATACAGTTAAAATAAAAAATTAACTTTAAAAGACTAAAGAATCATGGTAAAAAAGCCATGAATTCTATGTGCAGTATTTCCCTAGTGCTGGATTCTGCCGTTCTCATTGATTGGTAAACTTGGTCTTGGCTGGCTGTTCTTGCTGATCTTCTGGGGGAGGAGCCTGTTGCCGTGATTCCCAAACATCTTTGCGGGAGGTGGAATTGCCCCACACTTGCCTGGCCGGTCTAAATAATCTGCTTCGTTTGCTCTTGGGAGCTTTTGTTCCCTGAAAGCTCTCTGTATAGATTTGGAGGATGAGAGTGAAAATGGCGGCCTCCCAATCTCCGCCACAGAGGAACCGAGAACTTGGGGCCCACTCCTCAGTGAGCCCCCAGAGAAAAGCAGTCAATCACTGCCATCTTCCTGGTCTCAGCTGCACTCTGTGCTCATCCAGCCTGTGACTAAGTGTTTCTATCTTTGGCACCCGACCCTGTGTGGAGTCTCCAAACCCAGCAGATTCCTGCAGTGTGCTCCCACGCTGCTCCTCCCGGGGGAGGAAGGGGAGTCTCCCTGGATCTGCCACTTGTTGGGTCCCTGCTGGAAGAGCAGTGGCCTGATTGTGCCATGGATCACGGTTTATGGCAAACCCGAGATGCGAGCCCACTCCTCGGCTCCGTCCCTGTACCTGGCTACCCCGCTCCGATACCTGGGAGCTCTGCCACACTCAGGCACCCCTGGTCATTCTGTGACCTTAAGGGTCCTGAATCCAGACTGTCCCTCAATGGTTCCACCCCCTGCTTAGCCACTGGAGTGACGTCCCTCAGTAGAGCTGACTTATAAAGTTCCTATTTTGTGCTCCTCTGCTCTATCACTTGGCAGAAGTGGCAGACGGAGGCCCCCTCCCCTACCGTCTATCCTCCCTAATATTGCCTCGGGTTCACTTCTCCACACGTCCTACCTTCCAGAAAGTGGTGGCTTTTATGTTCATTGAGTTGTTGCTATTCTTTTCTTCGATCTCCTTTTGAGTTCCTAGGTGTTCAGAATGGCTTGATCCCTATCTAGGTGAATTCCTGGAACCAGATGAAATCCAGGTCTCCTACTCCTCTGCCATCTTGCTCTGCCCCTCAACATATAGTTTTAATAATTTATTAAACAAGTGTTTATAAATCAATTTGGATTTAGAAAACTTGAAAACATTGTTGTCCAACTTAATCAAATTGACATTTATATAACCCTTCATCCAATAACAGCAGAGTACACATTTTTTTATATTCACACAAATCATATATCAATGATATGATCTATCATATCTTATTCTATCATATAATATCATATTATATCATATAAATGTGACCGATTCATCATATGTTGAAACATAAAATAAGTTACAATAAATTTAAATTGAATGAAGTTACTAAAGTTTTGTTTTCTGACCAATATGGAATTAAATTAAAAATCAATAAAAGGAAAGATATCTGGAAACTTCCCAAATAAAAAAATTTCTAAATAACCTATTGTACAAAGTTACATTCAAAATAGAAATTAGAGCGGGTGGGGCGCCTGGGTGGCTCAGTTGGTTAGGCGACTGCCTTTGGCTCAGGTCATGATTCTGGAGTCCCGGGATCGAGTCCCGCATCGGGCTCCCTGCTCGGCAGGGAGTCTGCTTCTCCCTCTGACCCTTCCCCTCTCATGCTCTCTGTCTCCCATTCTCTCTCTCAGATAAATAAATAAAATCTTTGGAAAAAAAAAAAAGAAATTAGAGGGGGTGCCTGGGTGGCAGTCAGTTTCGCATTGACTCTTGGTTTCAGCTGGGGTCATGATCTTGGTGTCCTGGTATCAGCCCCACATGAGGCTCTGCACTCAGTGCAAAGTCTGCTTGAGGTTATCTCCCCCTCTCCTTCTCATCCTCTCTCGTGCACTCTCTCTCTCAAATGAATAAATAAATCTTTAAAAAAATAGAAATCAGAATGTATTTGAAATAAATTATAATAAAAACAAATCATGCCAAAATCTATGGGATTCAGATAAAGGAAAATTTACCCAGTCAAGTGCAAAGTTTATTGCATTTAATTAAATACAATATTCAAAAAGAATGGTCTCCAAATATTGACCTTCACTTCTACTTTAGGAAACTACAAAAAGAAGAATAAATAAAACACCAAGAAAGGAGAAGAAAATATATACAGATCAGAGTAGAAGCCAATGAAATAGAAGACAGACAAATAGTCAAAACACTGTTGAAGCCAAAAGCTGTTTCTTTGGTAAGGTTAATAAAATTGATAACCCTACTCAGATTGATCAGGAAAAGAGAGAAGACACAGATTTTTAACATCAAGAATGAGAGCATTGACATCATGATAAATTCTAAAGGTAGTAAAATGATAATAAGACACTATTTTGAATTTTTTAAACATTTAATAAGTAATATTTTAGAATAGTTTTATATTTACAGAAAAGTTACAAGAATATTACAGAGACTCTCCATATACCCCACAACCAGTTTAATAATTAACATTTTGAAAAAAAAATGTTTAAAGATGAAGGGATTCCCCATAGATATAGGGAAAGAAGATATTTTTACATCCACAACACTGAGAATGTGGCTGGCATAAATTAGATCCTCAATAAATATTTTTTAATTGAGATATAGTTGACATATAACATTATGATAGTTTCAGGTGTGTAACATAATGATTCAATATTTTGCAAAATGATCTCCACAATAATCTTAGTTAACATTCATCACCATATGTAGTCAAAATTCTTTTTCTTGGGATGAGAATTTTTATGATCTACTCTCTTATCAATTTCCAAGTTTACAACAGAGTATTAACTATAATCACTATGTTGCACATATGAGTTTAGTTTTTGTCTTTTTTTTTTTTTAAGTAGGCTACACATCCATTGTGGAGTCCAACACGGTGCTCAAACTCACAACCCTGAGATCAAGACCTAAGCTGAGATCAAGATTTGGATGCTTAACTGACTGAGCTACCTACATGCCCTCCGCCTTTTATTTTTTTGAAAGAGTCTGCATATAAATGAGATCATGTGGGGCTTGTCTCTTTCTGTCTGACTTATTTCGCTTAGCATGATGCCTTCAAGATCCTCTATGTTGCCAAAAATGGCAAGATTTTCTTCTTTTTTCTGGATGAATAATATTCTGCTGTGTGTGTGTGTGTATGTGTGTATCATATATCCATTCATTCACTGATGGATGCTTAGGTTCTTTCCGCGTTTTTACTGTTGTACATAACACTGCAGTAATAATTGGGGTTGCATAGATCTTTGTGATTGAGTGCTTTCATTTCCTTTGGATAAATATACAGAAGAGGAATTGCTGGATCATATGATAATTCTATTTTTAATTTCTTTTTTTATATTTTATTATTTTATTTTATTTTATTTTGAGAGAGAGAGAGAGAAAAAGAAAGAGAAGGGAGGAGGAGGAGGAAGGGAGAATCATAAGCAGGCTCCATGCCCAGAGTGGAGTCTGACACAGGGCTCAATCTCATGACTTTGAGATCATGACCTGAGCCAAAATCAAGAGTTGGGTGCCTAACCAACTGAGCCACCCAGGTGCCCCTATTTTTAATTTCTTGAGGAATCCCCACACTGTTTTCCTTAGTGGCTGCACCATTTTATATTCCAACAATGGCACACAAGGGTTCTCTTTTCTCCACATGCTCACCAACACTTTCTACCTCTTGTTTGCTTGTTTGTTTGATAATAGCCTTTCTTACAAGTGTGAGGTGATATCTCTTCGTGGTTTTGATTTTCATTTCCCTAATAATCAGTGATGTTGAGTATCTTTTCATTACCTTTTGGCCATCTGTATGTCTTTTTTGGGAAAAAAAAAGTCTATTTGGATCTTCTATTTTCAAATTGCATTGTTTGAGTTGTACGTAGAGTTGCACTGAATTGTAGGAGTTCATTACATATTTTGGATATTAACCGCTTATCAGATATATGATTTGCAAATATTTACTTCTATTCAGTATTCTGCCTTTTCATTTAGTTGATGGTTTCCTTTGCTATACAGAAGCTTCTTGGTTTGATGTAGTCCTACTTGTTTATTTTTGCTTTTGTTTCCTTTGCTTTGGGTATTGCACCCAAAAATTCATTGCCAAGATCAATGTCAGGAGCTTACTACTTACATTTCTTATAGTAGGTTAATGGTTTCAGTCTTAAGTTCAAGGTTTTGATTCATTTTCACTTAATTTTTTAAAAGATTTTATTTATTTATTTGAGAGAGAGAGAACAAGGGAGAGAGAGAGCACACAAGAGGGGGGAGGGTCAGAGGGAGAAGCAGACTCCCTACCTAGCAGGGAGCCTGATGTGGGACTTGATCCTGGGATTCCAGGATCATGACCTGAGCCAAAGGCAGTCGCCCAAACAACTGAGCCACCCAGGCACTCCTCAGTTAATTTTTTTATATGATGTAAGATAGAGTTCTAGTTTCATTCCTTTGTATGTGGCTGTCCACACTTCCTAACACAATTTATTGAAGAGACTGTCCTTTTCCTACTGTATATTCCTGGCTCCTGTGTCATAAATTAATTGACTGTATATGCATGAGTTTACTTCTGGGCTCTCTATTCTGTTCTATTGATCAATGTATTTGTTTTTATGCCAATACCATACTGTTTTGGTTAATATAGATTTTTACTATAGTTTGAAGACAGGAAGTGTGATGCCTCCAGCTTTGTTCTTTCTCAAGGTTGCTCTATTTGGAGGTCTTTTTTGTTTTCATAGAAATTTTAGAATTTTTTTTTCTATTTCTGTGAAAAATGCCATAGGAATTTGATAAGGATTGCACTGAATCTGTAGATTACTTTTGGTAGTATAGACATTTTAACAATATTAGTTCTTCCAATCCTTGAGCACTAAACACTTTTTCCATTTATTTGTGTCTTCTTCAATTTCTGTCATCAATGTCATAGTTTTTAGTGTACAGATCTTTCCTTCTTTGTCCAAATTTATTTCTAGGCATTTTTTATGCAATTCTATGTGAGATTATTTTCTTAAATTTTCTTTCTGATAATTCATTACTAACATATAGAAATGCAACACATTTTTCTATTAAGATTTTGTATCCTATAACTTTAATGAGTATATTTATTAGTTGTAACAGTATTTGAGTAGAGTATTTAGGATTTCTATATATAATATCATGCCATCTGGAAATAATGATTTTTTTTTTTAATTTCCTCCTTTCCAATTTGGATGCCTTTTACTTTTTTTTCCCCCTTGCCTAATTGCTCTGGCCAGGACTTCCAATACCCTGTTGAATAAAAGTGATAGGAATGGCCATCCTTCTCTTGTTTCTGATCTTAGAGGAAACATTTTCAGCTTTTCACTGAAGAATATGATGTCATCTGTGGGTTTGTTATATATGGCTTTTATTATGTTGAGGCACATTTCTTTTACAACTACTTAGTTGAGAGTTTTGAACATTTTAATGCCAATAAAGTCAACAACTTACATAAAATTAACAAATTCCTTGAAAGACATTAACTAGCAAAACTCACCAGGAATAAGGAGATAACTTGAATTGTCCTAAATCTGTTAAAGAAACTGAGTTTGTAGGTTGAACTTTTCAACAAAGAAAACTCCAAGCCCAAATAGGTTCATTACAAAATTCTACTAAACCTTAAAGGCATAAATAATTCTTAATCAATAAAAATCTTTCAAAAAGAAAAAAAGGAGTGAAGACTTCTCAATTGTTTCTATGAGGTCAGCATAATTCTGATACAAAAACAAACAAATAAACTATATATCAATATCAAATTCAAAGCACTCAAGAGAACAAATTCAAAAATTCTTAACAAAATTCATCCAGTTGAATACAGCTATTTTTAAGAAGATAATATACCATCACCAACTAAAGCTTATCTTGGAGCTGCAAGACTGATCTAACATTCAAAAATCTATCACTACACTTCACAATATTAGCAAAATTTATCTCAACATATGCAGGAATATCATTTGTCAAAATTCAACATCCTGATAAAAATATTTCAGCAAACTACAAAAAGAAGAAAATTTCTTCAACCAGATAAAGGGCTTTTATGAAAAACCTGTAAGCTAACATTATACTTATATAATGGAGGCACAAATGTCTCCTCTCAATACTTTAACTTAACCTAGTGCTGAACATTCTAGCCATTGCAGTAAGACAAAAGAAAAAAAAGAAAGAAAGAAGACAAAAGGAAGGCTTTCAAACCAAAAAGATATGACTGTCCTAGCTCATAAATAACATGATCATTTATGAGGAAAATCCTATGGAATTAAAAAAAAAAAGTCCTACTAGAAAAAGTAACTGAGTTTTTGTTTGTGTATAGGATCCTGGATCATTAAACAAACAACTGCAGTTTTACAAAACACAAAAATCAATCAGAAATTTAGTTAAAGTAAAAAAAAAAAAAAACATACTGTTTACAACACTATCAAGATTATGAAATAATAGGGGTAAATATGATAAAAGATGTTTAAGACCTGTACACTGAAAACTAAAACACAATGTTGAGATAAATTTAAAAAGACATAAGTAAATGGAGAGATAGGCTGTTTTCATAGATGGAAGAATCAATATTTTTAAGATGTTAAACCTCCTCAAATGAATTTCTAGATTCAACAAGAAATCAGTGTCCTGGTGGGATTTTGTTATAAAAATTGTGAAGTTGATCCAAAAATTCTTACAGAAATGTAAAGGGCCAAAAAAATTATAATAAAAAAGAGCAAAGCTGGAAGGATTACGTTAACTTCAACACATTATAAAGCTGTAATAATCAAGACAGTGTTATATTGGCATCAAGCTATTTGAATAGGTTATTGGAATAGGAGGAAAATGTAGAAATACATTTATACAATCAATTTATTTTTTTTAAAGGAAAAATTCCATTCCTTTACCTAGTAGACAGTCTTTTCCACAGAGTTGAAATAATTGACTACTCCATGAAAAAAAATCGATCTTAAAAAAAATCCTTAAAAAACAATAAAAAAATTTATCCTTAATTTTGACCATATAAAAATTAACTCAAAATGAATCATCGCCCTAAATAAAAACCTAAATCTATAGTACTAGAAGAAAATATATGAGTATATGTTTGTAATCTTGACTTAGGCAACAACTTTTTAGTTGCAACACCAGAATCACTACCTATAAAAAAATAAATAAATAAAAATTTGGCTTTAACAAAATAAATACTTTTTTTTCTCTTGAAAATACACTATTAAGAGAAAAAAAATACAAGCAACAGACTAGGTGAAAATATTTACATATCACATATCCAATAAATGACTTGTATCCAAAATATATGAAAAAAATTTAAAACTCAGTAGTAAGAAAGCAAGCCAAAAAAAGGACAAGAGATTTGAAAAGATTTTCACCAAAAAAGATATGCTTATATCAAATAACCACATAAGAAATATTCATCATTACATATAACAATTACATTATACAAATTATAACAATGATATTCCATTACACTCCAATAGAATATCTAATGTTAAAAATTAGCTATACTGAGGGGGCGGAGCAAGATGGCGGAGGAGTAGGAGACCTGGAATTCGTCTCCTCTCAGGAATTCAGCTGGATAGGGATCAAACCATTCTGAACACCTACAAACTCAACAGGAGATCGAAGAAAAGAATAGCAACAACTCTCTCATCAGAAAAGCGACCACTTTCTGGAAGGTAGGACGTGCGGAGAAGTGAATCCGAGGCGATATTTGGGAGGATAGACGGCAGGGGAAGGGCCTCCGTCAGCCGCTTCTGGCAAGTGATAGAGCCTCAGAGCACAAAATCGGAACTTTTAAAAGTCTGCGCTCCCAAGGGAGGTCACTCCGGTGGCTAAGTGGGGGGTGGAACCCTCCGGGACAGTGTGGTTTCAGGACCCTCGGGGTCACAGAAAGACCAGGGGTGCCTGAGTGTGGCAGAGCTCCCAGGTAATGGAGCAGGGAAGCCGGCTGCAGAGGCGGAGCCCAGGCGCGGGCTCTCAGCTTGGGGTTGCCATAAACCGTGATCTGCGGCACAGTCGGGCCACTGCTACTCCAGCAGGGACCCAACAAGAGGCAGATCTGGGGAGACTCACCTTCCTCCCCCGGGAGGAGCCACGCAGGAGTGCACCGGAGGGATCTGCTGGGTTTGGAGACTCCACCCGGGGTTGGGTGCCAGAGATAGAAATGCGCGGTCACAGGCCGGGTGAGCACGGAGTGCTGCCGGAGACCGAGGAGACGGGAGTGACGGATGGCTTTTCTCTGGGGGCTCACTGAGGAGCGGGGCCCCGAGTTCTCAGCTCCTCTGGGGCAGAGATTGGGAGGCCACCATTTTCACTCTCCCCCTCCAAAGCTGTACGGAAAGCTCGCAGGGAACAAAAGCTCCGGAGAGCAAACCCGAGCAGATTACTTAGTCAGGAGGGGGCAAGGGTGGGGCAATTCCCCCTCGGGGAAAGACATTTGGAAACCACAGCAACAGGCCCCTCCCCAGAAGATCAGCGAGAACAGCCAGCCAAGACCAAGTTTACCAATCAATGAGAACAGCAGAACTCCAGTGCTAGGGGAATACTGCACAGAGAATTCATGGCTTTTTCCCCATGATTCTTTAGTCTTTGAAAGTTAATTTTTTTTAACTGTCTTTTTTCTTTTTTTTTTTTGAATTTTTCTTTTTCCCTTTTTCAACCAACATCTTATCAATCCCTTTTTAAAAAAAAACATTTTTATTTTTCATTTTTAGTCATATTCTATCGCTTCATAGTACTTACCCGTATTTTTGGCATATATATATATATAAGTTGTTCTCTCTTTAAAATTTTGAGATAATTTCTTCTAACAGATCAAAATATACCCTAAATCTCTAGTATATGGTTTTTTCTACTCCCCTGCCTGATCACATTCTCTCCCTTTTTTTTTCTTTTTTCTTTTTTTAAATCCTCTTCTTTCTTTTTTCAAACAACTTCTTATCAATTCCTTTTATAAAATATTTTATAATTTCCATCTTTACAGTCATATTCCATCCCTTCATCATATCAACCCTTATTTTTGTACATATATAAGTTTTTCTTTCTTTAAAATTTTGGGAGGCACTTTCTTCTAAAAGACCAAAATACACCCCAAATCTAGTGTGTGGCACTGATCTATATACCAGCCTGATCATATTTGATCACATTCTGTTTTTTTTGTTGTTGTTGTTGTTTTGTTTTGTTTGCTTTTGTTTGTTTTTATCTTTATCTTTTTCTTTTTCTTTTTTTCTTTTTCTTTTTTCTCTCTTTCCATTTATTTTTCCACTGCTTCAGGTCTTTTCTGATTTGTTTAGAGTATATTTTCTGGGGACGTTGTTACTCTGCTAGCATTTTGTTCTCTCATTAATCTATTCTCCTCTGCACAAAATGACAAGATGGAAAAAATCACCTCAACAAAAAGAACAAGAGGTAGTACTGACTGCCAGGGACCTACTCAATATGGGCATTAGTACGATGTCAGATCTAGAGTTCAGAATCATCACTTTAAAGATACTAGCTGGGCTTGAAAAAAGCATGGAAGTTATTAGAGAAACCCTTTCTGGAGAAGTAAAAGAACTAAAAACTAACTAAGTTGAAATCAAAAAGGCTATTAATGAGGTGCAATAAAAAATGGGGGCACTAAATGATAGGATGAATGAGGCAGAAGAGAGAATCAGTGATATAGAAAAGCAAATGATGGAAAATAAAGAAGCTGAGAAAAAGAGAGATGAACAACTACTGGATCACGAGGCAGAATTCGAGAGATAAGCGATACAATAAGACGAAACAACATTAGAATAATTGGGATCCCAGAAGAAGAAGAAAGAGAGAGAGGGGCAGAAGGTATAATGGAGCAAATTATAGCAGAGAACTTCCCTAATTTGGGGAAGGAAACAGGCTTCAAAATCCAGAAAGCACAGAGAACCCCTCTCAAAATCAATAAAAATAGGTCAACACCCTGACATCTAATAGTAAAACTTACGAGTCCCAAGACAAAGAGAAAATCCTGAAAGCAGCTCGGGAGAAGAGATCTGTAACCTACAATGGTAGAAACATTAGATTGGCAACAGACTTATCCACAGAGAGCTGGCAGGCCAGAAAGGACTGGCAGGATATCTTCAGAGCACTAAATGAGAAAAATAAGCAGCCAAAAATACTCTATCCAGCTAGGCTCTCATTGAAAATTGAAGGAGAGATAAAAAGCTTCCAGGACAAACAAAAACTAAAGGAATTTGCAAACATGAAACCAGCCCTACAAGAAATCTTGAAAGGGGTCCTCTAAGCAAAGAGAGACCCTAAAAGCAACATAGACCAGAAAGGAACACAGACAATATACGGTAACAGTCACCTTACAGGCAATACAATGGCATTAAATTCCTATCTTTCAATAGTTACCCTGAATGTAAATGGGCTCAATGCCCCAATCAAAAGACACAGACTATCAGACTGGATTAAAAAAACAAGACCCATCGATATGCTGTCTGCAAGAGACTCATTTTAGACCCAAAGACACCCCCAGATTGAAAGTGAGGGGGTGGAAAACCATTTACCATGCTAATGGACACCAAAAGAAAGCTGGGGTGGCAATCCTTACATCAGACAAATTAGATTTTATTTTATTTTATTTTTTTAAAGATTTTATTTATTTATTTGAGACAGAGAATGAGATAGAGCATGAAAGGGTCAGAGGGAGAAGCAGACTCCCTGCCGAGCAGGGAGCCTGATGTGGGACTCGATCCCGGGACTCCAGGATCATGACCTGAGCCAAAGGCAGTCGCTTAACCAACTGAGCCACCCAGGCGCCCTGGACAAATTAGATTTTAAACCAAAGACTGTAATAAGAGATGAGGAAGGACATTATATCCTACTTAAAGGGTCTATCCAACAAGAAGATCTAACAATTGTAAATATCTATGCCCCTAACATGGGAGCAGCCAATTATATAAGGCAATTAATAACCAAATCAAAGAAACACATCGACAACAACACAGTAATAGTGGGGGACTTTAACTGAAATGGACAGATCGTCTAAGCAAAAGATCAACAAGGAAATAAAGACTTTAAATGACACACTGGACCAAATGGACTTCACAGACATATTCAGAACATTCCATCCCAAAGCAACGGAATACACATTCTTCTCTAGTCCCCATGGAACATTCTCCAGAATAGATCACATCCTAGGTCATAAACAGGTCTCAACTGGTACCAAAAGATTGAGATCATTCCCTGCCTATTTTCAGACCACAATGCTTTGAAACTAGAACTCAATCACAAAAGGAAAGTCGGAAAGAACTCAAATACATGGAGGCTAAAGAGCATCCTACTGAAGAATGAATGGGTCAACCAGGAAATTAAAGAAGAATTAAAAAAATTCATGGAAACCAATGAAAATGAAAACACAACTATTCAAAATCTTTGGGATGCAGCAAAGGCAGTCCTAAGAGGAAAGTATATAGCAATACAAGCCTTTCTCAAGAAACAAGAAAGGTCTCAAGTACACAACCTAACCCTCCACCTAAAGGAGCTGGAGAAGGAACAGCAAATAAAGCCTAAACCCAGCAGGAGAAGAGAAATAATAAAGATCAGAGCAGAAATCAATGATATAGAAACCAAAAGAACAGTAGAAAAGATCAACAAAACTAGGAGCTGGTTCTTTGAAAGAATTAACAAGATTGATAAACCCCTGGCCAGACTTATCAAAAAGAAAAGAGAAAAGACCCAAATCAACAAAATCATGAATGAAAGAGGAGAGATCACAGCCAACACCAAAGAAATACAAACAATTATAAGAACATATTATGAGCAACTCTATGCCAGCAAATTCGATAACCTGGAAGAAATGGATTCATTCCCAGAGATGTATCAACTACCAAAACTGAACCAGGAAGAAATTGAAAACCTGAACAGACCTATAACCACTAAGGAAATTGAAGCAGTCATCAAAAATCTCCCAACAAACAAAAGCCCAGGGCCAGATGGCTTCCCAGGGGAATTCTACCAAACATTTCAAGAAGAATTAATACCTATTCTTCTGAAACTGTTCCAAAAAATAGAAATGGAAGGAAAACTTCCAAACTCATTTTATGAGGCCAGCATTACTTTGATCCCAAAACCAGACAAAGACCCCATCAAAAAGGAGAATTACAGACCAATATCCCTGATGAACATGGATGCAAAAATTCTCACCAAAATACTAGCCAACAGGATCCAACAGTACATTAAAAGGATTATTCACCACGATCAAGAGGGATTTATCCCTGGGTTGCAAGGTTGGTTCAACATATACAAATCAATCAACGTTATACAATACATTAACAAAAGAAAGAACAAGAATCATATGATCCTCTCAATAGATGCAGAAAAAGCTTTTGACAAAGTACAGCATCCTTTCTTGATCAAAACTCTTCAGAGTATAGACATAGAGGGTACATACCTCAATATCATAAAAGCCATCTATGAAAAACCTACAGCGAATATCATTCTCAATGGGGAAAAACTGAGAGCTTTCCCCCTAAGGTCAGGAACGCGGCAGGGATGTCCACTATCACCACTGCTATTCAACATAGTATTGGAAGTCCTAGCCACAGCAATCAGACAACAAAAAGAGATAAAAGGCATCCAAATCGGCAAAGAAGAAGTCAAACTCTCACTCTTTGCAGATGATATGATACTTTATGTGGAAAACCGAAAAGACTCCACCCCAAAACTGCTAGAACTCATGCAGGAATTCAGTAAAGTGGCAGGATATAAAATCAATGCACAGAAGTCAGTGGCATTCCTATACACCAACAACAAGACAGAAGAAAGAGAAATTAAGGAGTTGATCCCATTTACAATTGCATCCAAAATCATAAGATACCTAGGAATAAATCTAACCAAAGAGGCAAAGAATCTGTACTCAGAAAACTATAAAATACTCATGAAAGAAATTGAGGAAGACACAAAGAAATGGAAAAACGTTCCATGCTCATGGATTGGAAGAACAAATATTGTGAAGATGTCAATGCTACCTAGAGCAATCTACACATTCAATGCAATCCCCATCAAAATACCATCCACTTTTTTCAAAGAAATGGAACAAATCATCCTAAAATTTGTATGGAACCAGAAAAGACCCCGCATAGCCAGAGGAATGTTGAAAAAGAAAAGCAAAGCCGGCGGCATCACAATTCCGGACTTCCAGCTCTATTACAAAGCTGTCATCATCAAGACAGTCTGGTACTGGCACAAAAACAGACACATAGATCAATGGAACAGAATAGAGAGCCCAGAAATGGACCTTCAACTCTATGGTCAACTCATCTTTGACAAAGCAGGAAAGAATGTCCAATGGAACAAAGACAGTCTCTTCAACAAATGGTGTTGGGAAAATTGGATAGCCACATGCAGAAGAATGAAACTGGACCATTTCCTTACACCACACACAAAAATAGACTCCAAATGGTTGAAAGACCTCAATGTGAGACAGGAGTCCATCAAAATCCTAAAGAACACAGGCAGCAACCTCTTTGACCTCAGCCGAAGCAACTTCTTCCTAGAAACATCGCTAAAGGCAATGGAAGCAAGGGCAAAGATGAACTATTGGGACTTCATCAAGATCAAAAGCTTTTGCAAAGCAAAGGAAACAGTCAACAAAACCAAAAGACAACCGACAGAATGGGAGAAGATATTTGCAAATGACATATCAGATAAAGGGCTAGTACCCAAAATCTATAAAGAACTCATCAAACTCAACACCCAAAGAACAAAGAATCCAATCAAGAAATGGGCAGAAGACATGAACAGACATTTTCCAAAGAAGACATCCAAAGGGCCAACAGACACATGAAAAAGTGCTCAATATCGCTCGGCATCAGGGAAATCCAAATCAAAACCTCAATGAGATACCACCTCACAACAGTCAGAATGGCTAAAATTAACAAGTCAGGAAACGACAGATATTGGTGGGGATGTGGAGAAAGGGGAACCCTCCTACACTTTTGGTGGGAATGCAAGCTGGTGCAGCCACTCTGGAAAACAGTATGGAGGTTCCTCAAAAAGTTGAAAATAGAGCTACCACATGACCCAGCAATTGCACTACTGGGTATTTACCCCAAAGATACAAAAGTAGGGATCCGAAAAGGTACATGCACCCCAATGTTTATAGCAGCAATGTCCACAATAGCCAAACTGTGGAAAGAGCCAAGATGTCTATGAACAGATGAATGGATAAAGAAGAGGTGGTATATATATACAATGGAATATTATGCAGCCATCAAAAAGAATGAAATCTTGCCATTTGCAATGACATGGATGGAACTGGAGGGTATTATGCTGAGCTAAATGAGTCCATCAGAGGAAGACATGTATCATATGATCTCACTGATATGAGGAATTCTTAATCACAGGAAACAAACTGAGGTTTGCTGGAGTGGGGGGTGGGGTGGGAGGGATGGGGTGACTGGGTGATAGACATCGGGGAGGGTATGTGCTCTGGTAAGCGCTGTGAATTGTGCAAGACTGTTGAATCTCAGATCTGTACCTCTGAAACAAATAATGCAATATATGTTAAGAAAAAAAAAAAGAAGAAGAAGGTAGCGGGAGGGGAAGAATGAAGCGGGGGAAATCGGAGGGGTAGACGAACCATGAGAGACGATGGACTCTGAAAAACAAACTGAGGGTTCTAGAGGGGAGGGGGGTGGGGGGATGGGTTAGCCTCATGGTGGGTATTGAGGAGGGCACATTCTGCATGGAGCACTGGGTGTTATGCACAAGCAATGAATCGTGGAACACTACATCTAAAACTAATGATGTAATGTATGGGGATTAACATAAGAATTAAAAATAAAAAAAGAAAGAAAGATGACGTTGAGCAAGAAAAAAAAAAACAAATTAGCTATACTAAGTTTAAGCAACAGTGTAAAGCAATTAGAATTCCCTTACATTGCCAGTGAAAAAAAAGAATGATTGATTCAACTCTTTAAAAACGAGTGAAACATATTCCTACTATATGACCTGGTCTTTCTATTCCTTGGCATCTATTCAAGAAAAATAAATGCATGTGTCCATCCAATGCCTTGTATATAAGTTTTCATAACACTTGGTTTATGATAGCCCCAAATTGGAAACAACTCCAGCATCAATCAAGAAGTGAATGTATAGGGCGCCTGGGTGGCTCAGTTGGTTGAGCGACTGCCTTTGCCTCAGGTGATGATCCTGGAGTCCCTGGATCGAGTCCCGCATCGGGCTTCCTGCTCAGCGAGCATCCTGCTTCTCCCTCTAACCCTCCCCCCTCTCATGTACTCTCTCTCTCATTCTTGCTCTCTCAAATAAATAATTAAATCTTAAAAAAAAAAAAAGAAGTGAATGTATAAACAAGCTGTGGTATATCTGTATAATAGAATACTACTCATCAATAAAATGGAATGGATTATTGATACACACAAAAATTTGGATGAATCCCAACCTAGTCACACTGAGTAAAAGAAGCATGCAAAAAAAAAAGTTCATAATGTTTCATTTCACTTTTATAAAATTTTAGAAGATACAATCTTCTTTCTAGTGACAGAAAGCAAATCCGTGATTGCACAGCAAAGGGGCAGGATGGAGGAATCCTGCCCCTTTCAAAAGAAGAATTTTGAAAGTGATTTATCTGTTTATTTTCTAGACTTTAGTGATGATTTTATAAGTCTATGCATATGCCAACATTTATGAAATTGTGCACTATAAAACATGTAGTGCTTTATATTTAAGTTATACCTCAATAAAGCTGGACTCATCCACTAAAATGTCCCAATGCCTGGTCTAAGGATCTCACTAAGGATGCATATTTTTGTCTCCTTTACATTCCTGGACCCTCAAAATAAGAGTCTGGGGTTAATTTTTAACTTCAACGTTTCTTGAAGCTGAAGAAAAGATTGAAAGTCTTTTAAGACTACCATCAAGGAGCTCTGACTCTCAGAGAGTGCCTTAAATTGGCAAGTAAATTCCCCTAAGCCCATCAATTTCCTTTTGCAAGCCTCCAGTGCTATCAAAAGGAGGTTGTTAAGTATGTATTTATGTCATGCTGATTAAACATCACAGCTATTTGTTCTTCCAGTGACCTGCCTTTCACTTGCCTCTCATCTCAATTAACCACAGGTGAATGTTTTAGTAATTTTGAGGCTACTTACTACATGCTAGGATAATAATTAATCTGGTGCCCACCAAGAATGGGATCTTATTGGTCTCAGATGAATAGGCAATGCAAGTCCAAACCCTCATCCTCGGTGTCTGCTTTCTAGTACTATTTGTAGAACTATTGTGTTAGCTCAAGTTCTCCCAAAAACAGCTCAAAACAAAGCTTATGTGCCAAAGCAGTATTGTAAAGGGCAGCCCTAGACCAGCAAGATTGAGGGAAATGTAAGTGAGGCATAATAGGACAGAAAAACAAATACCAGATGGTGTGTTATAAAACCAGTCACTAGGTCACCAATAGACACAGCATGCCTTCTAACAGGTGCATGGAAAACTAAGTTTAAGGCCCACCCAGTGGAGGGAACATTGAAGAGGTAATCTATCCACTGACTTCCTTTTGTCTCCTACGACACTCCTTATCCACACACACCCACATTTCCAGGTGATTTCACATAGCTTCTCAGACAGCAACGAGGAAACTACATTCCGTCTTTGTACTGTGGGCCTCTGTGTGAAGAAGTAATGGGAGAAGCAAACTCTGGGCATTCACCTTCAGATGATAGAAACTCATAGGCCTCAGGGTCATTTACCATAGCACTGACTGTTCAGAGAAATGGCTGACCATCAGGAAAGCATGGGAAGCACTCAAGACGCTTACAGCCTAAAACAAGCACTCAGAATAAGGCACAGGGCCAGGCATGGAGCACATATACTCTTGTAATTCACACATATTTTCTAGATCTTTAGATCACTTCACACTTCATTTTTGTCCAGTCAATAGCACCATCTGTTTATCTGCTTCCTTAACACCTGGTTCCGGACTTAGAAAGCCAGCTTTTCTTTATGGGGTCTCATTTGTGTTTCTTCCTAACCTGGCCGAGATCCTGACACTGCTATTGCTTGTCTGCTACTTTCTCTTTTCCTTGAACTTTCTTGTACTACATGTTACAAATTTCTGATATATACCACTTCCATAATCTTTAAACTTTCTTGGTTTCTGTGCAAAAGCATGCATTCCACTATCTATCTACCTATCTCTATCTATCTATCATCTCTCTATCATCTCTCTATCATCTATCATCTATTATATCTAGTTATTTTTAAAGTCAGTACCACCAACAGCTAAACAAAGTTATTTTTTTTTCCTTCTTTCCTTTGCTAGCCAGAGTCAAACTTAATTTGATTTTTCCTTTTTAGAGTAATATATCAGCATGAAGACCTCAAACCCCATGATTGCTTCTCTTGGTTAAGCTTCAGGAAAAGGATATTAGAATCCCCATTTAATAGATTAGTAATCTGAGCTCTAAGCACCTAAGGAACATATGAGGTTTCCTTACCCTTCACTGACCTACAGGCAAGTGATTTTCATTTTTTTTTAAAGATTTTATTTGTTTATTTGAGAGAGAGAGAATGAGAGACAGAGAGCATGAGAGGGAGGAGGGTCAGAGGGAGAAGCAGACTCCCTGCCGAGCAGGGAGCCCGATGCGGGACTCGATCCCGGGACTCCAGGATCATGACCTGAGCCGAAGGCAGTCGCTTAACCAACTGAGCCACCCAGGCGCCCAGGCAAGTGATTTTCAAAAAAAATCATATATATTCTAAAATAAGTGTATTCAGACAATATCAGGATGGCCTCAATATTCTGTTAATCAGCAGGTTATATAAGCTGCTTCATGAGACAAACAGTGAAATGTTTCAGTGAATCTAGAAGATATAAATGAAGCTTTTCTTTGGCTCTTCAAATCAAATATTGAATTATTTTTCCAATGAAAAGTCTTCCCTGTCAACAATTGCCATTTACTAGGCTCTCACTGCACTTACTAAATTGTGAGTTGGTCCTCTGATAATGTACTTCCACCTGTAATGGGGGATGAAAAGAGTGTATCTAGAATGAAGTTTTGATTTGGACACAGACTTAAAAAACTATGTGATTCCACCTGGCTATGGGATAATGAAAATATGTATTATGTGTATTTATTAGTTTTATATATGTATAATATATATACATACATATAATTCACATATCATTGGATAAATATGTAGTCAGCTTAAGCAGTAGCCAAGTGTTAGCTATATTCCAAAATAATAATAATAATAATAATGTTTCATCATAATAGAAAATATCTACTTAAAATATCCAGTTAGTCACTGTATGTTCCATGTTGCAAAGTGTGATACAGACATCCCTAACATTTTGACTATTACTCTTTATTGGGAATATATTCCTCCAATCATTTGGCTCAAGCACACAAAGCTGAAGAGACAGGAAGACACATACCTGGGCTAATTTTTAATGAATAATCATATTGCTTGCTTCTGACTCAATGTTAAGGGACAGAGGTTTTAAGAACGGTAACATGGAGAAGGAGGAACATGCAATTTATTGAATGCCTACTCTGTGCCAGGTACTATGGCAGAGACCATCTGTGATATAATGGTCAAGAGAATTCTAAGAGGTAGAGAATTCTAAGAGGTAGAGAATTCTAAGAGGTATGAGAATCCTTTATTATACTGAGGATCCTGGAGTTGATAAGTTAAAATTTCTGGCCCAAAGTGTTTCAGAAGGAAGAGGTCAAGGGTTTTATGACATTATCATTAGGATGTAGTTTGGCTGCATTATGGTTTAAGATGATGTTTGTTCATAAGGACACTTCTGGGATAGAGCACCTTTATTAGGTGGTCGCTGGTATTTGTCATGTCCCCATAGCTAAATTTGCAAATTCTCCTCTCAAAGAAATACCAGAGATGGTTTTCTTAGTAGCTGGATTAAATTAATTATACCGTTGTGTGTTTTGTTTTGTTTTGTTTTGTTTAATTTTCATGCTGAGTTTGATATTTTGGAACACTTATGAAGCTTCATTTTATGTGGCAACTTGACTAGGTTGCCCAGATACATGGTCAGTTCTGGTTTGCATGTTGCTGTGAAGCTGTATTTTTTTAATGGAAATAACAGTTAAATCTTTGAGCCTTTGATGAATGCAGCTTACTTTCCATAATGTGGGTGGGCATCATCAAATCAGATGAAGATATTAAGAGAACAAGATTGAGGTCCCTTAAGGAAGAGGGAATTCTGCCTCCAGACTGTTTTCAGGCTTGAGCTGGAATATCAGTTCTTCCCTGGGTCTTCAGCCTACCAGCCTATCTTGCAGATTTTACACTTACAAGTGTCCACAATCACAGAGCTAGTTCCTTAATTCTCTCTCTCTTAAGCCCTGACTAATGCAAAATGTGATAAGCATTTTATCACTAAATAATAGTCCAAGTGCCTGCTATAGACCTGAACAACATGAGGGAAATTTATAAGGTCTAAATTAATTTCTATTAACCATAAAGCAAAGACAGAAGAAAACAAGGGAAATAATAGTAATAGGAAATATGATTTTTTGTTAATGTTGGAAGGTAATGAGCTGAGCATTCTGATATATTTTTGGTGGTGCACAAAATGGAAAATTAAATGAGAAGAGCCATAAGTATAATTTCAAAAGTTCATATCCTTTGATTCCACTTTTATCTTTAAATCTAATGGAAAATTTAGAAATATATACATGAGTTACTACTAGTTTAATTGTCTTTGGCAAAAAGAAGTTCTTGACAGCATTACCTAGTTGAGAAAAGTAAAAAAAAATTACCCAAATATCCAAAACTACATAATAATTTTTAAATTATGATATATATAAATACTTGAATAGGTTACAGACATTAAAAAAAAAAGTTTGGGGGCGCCTGGGTGGCTCAGTTGGTTAAGCGACTGCCTTCGGCTCAGGTCATGATCCTGGAGTCCCTGGATCGAGTCCCGCATCGGGTTCCCTGCTCGGCAGGGAGTCTGCTTCTCCCTCTGACCCTCCCCGCTCTCATGTGCTCTCTCTCATTCTCTCTCTCTCTAATAAATAAATTAAAAAAATCTTTAAAAAAAAAAGTTTGAGAAATACTTAAGGACATAGAATAATATTGATTATTTAATACAAACTGAAAATCAAAAGCCAAATTGTGCAAACACTCAGGATATAAATCCATGGGCCTATATGTTTGGTGATAGGAAGTTAAGCACTCAAGTCATTTCTATCCCTGTATAGAAAAATAACATTTTCCAATTTATAATTTTTTGTTTTCCAATTTTTTTCCAATCAGCATGCTGCCTTTTATAGCTCAAAAGTCTTCAATTATAATTTTATTTGAAAATAAGAAAACTACGAAGGATATGAGAGTCAGGAAAGAAAGAAGCCAAGAGGTACAGATGGAATGGGGTGGAAGGAGAGGGAGAGCCGAGGATACCCTTAAGCCTCCCTTCGTTAATTTGGTTCCTTATTTTCTATCACATAATCTAGTATTGTCAGAGATGATACTACTGAGTTGAACTGAAATGAGCATACCTTACCTTCTTCTACTTTCACATACATCAGTCAACTTTTAGAAAGAGAGAAATAGAAAGAGGAAAAAACAAGAATATATATTTTGATCAAATGCCTAATGTTTAAGTGTAAATGTCCATATTTAGCCAAATCCAAGACTCCATTGTTGTTACAATTACAAATGTCATGTGATCAAAATTTGATACCACTTCTCAGCGCTGTTAGTGGCTAGATGGCTCTGCACTGTTTACATGGCACATTTGCAAAACTAAACAGCATTTCCACTAAGTTCAATGGGGAATCTGACTCTTGTGGTTCAGCTCTGCCTTTGTAGGACACTGGAGATGGTGATGTTGCCCATCAAGTCATGGAACTATTCTTCTTCTCTAATTATAACTGAATCACATGAATACAAATTTACTTTCAACTCTTGGATTTGGAGATGTGGCCCATGGTAGTCATGGGAAATTACTCCACACCTAAAAGTTTTGTGCACTGGTGTGTGACTATCTACAGAAACAGGGTTAGGATTGTTAGTCTCCCATCTTTTTTATTTGTAATATCTGTGTGTGCAATTGCTGCTTCACAGTGACTTGAAACACATTTGTACTTAATTCTTGTATCTAGAAATGAGTCTGGAGCAATATAATTGGTACACAAATACTACTTCTGAATTTCCATCTGCATCTCAGCTTTCATTGCATGACACCAATTTTAGCCTCTTCCCTGGAGTGGAATGATTTGTACATCTTTACAGCAGATTTTGTGTAAGAAATACTTGCACTCTTGAAGCACAGCAATTTGATTACTTATTCAGCAGGTTCCAGCAAATAAACTTATTTCCCTGCAAGCCCTGCATTTTTGTTATCTGCACGGTAAAATATTAAGGCTTCTTTTGTTTAAACAGCCTTTTTAAAATGTAATGGCTTCCATTTCATATTGGTTAAATATTTTGCATATGCTATGAAAGGTCAAAAATCATGTAGTTTGTCTTTGACTAAAGAAGAACAATAATATATATATATATATATATACACACTTACGGTCAGTATTTCTTTAATGTTAGCGGTGGTAAATACACAATGAAAAATGTAATGAAGACACTGTACCCTTGGAATTCTTGAATTACTCAAAACCATTCCCCCTTGTTAATATCATTGCATGGCACATTTATCTGTCAGTTTAGAAGAAATTCTGAAGCATTTCTCAAATAGTTACTATGTTGTTAGTTGCCTGAGATCCTGGAATCTTTTGCCAAGGAAGTAGATCACAAAGTATAATCATTAATTTGCTCCAGAGTTTTTTGAAAAAAGGCTTTTCATTTTTTTTCTCCCAAATATCTGATTAGACAGAAGTAGTACATTGAATAAATCTCTTGATTTTTCTGCACAGTATATTATCATTAGACAAAAGCATTGTTTTACTAACATATTTTCTAGAAAGAATATGTTACCTGGGATTTATAACTTGAGGAAAACTCAAAAATCATTTGTCTTTGTTGAAAGTGGTTGACAATTCTTTAATAATTATTTCATTGAACTTTTTATTTAAATATTTAGACTCAAACCTATAAGCATCATTCTCCATAAGTATTGTTATAAATGAGTGTGGAACTTTCACAAGTACTGAAATTTTAAGGTAAAATTTTATTAGATATTTTATTCATGATAAAAATTCTCACGCAGTTTTCTTTTAATTGTTTGATTCCTGGTTTACATAGAATCAAACAATCATAATTGAAATATAGCTTCTCATGGTGGTTTTGGTTAAGTTATGAATATAATTTACTATTCAATTCTACACATGTTAAATTATAAGATTATTTATTTCTTATTTTTCTAACCCATATTATTTTTAAATTTTTACAGAAGTATTTGTTGTTTCAAAAAGAACAAAATGTTCATCCTAAAGTTACCTGGTTAGCATAAACTCTCAACAGTTTTAATAGTTATAATGTATTTAACTGTCAATATTTCTCCCCATTTGTAATAATTTCAAAGTTTTTAATAATGACTCTAGAACATAAATCTAACAGCTCTTACCATAATTATTAATGGTTGAGTTATTTTATTTTGCAATGATAAATAATTCTTCTGACTGATAGTCTTTTTCCATATAAATCACATAAGAAGATTTCATTTAAAGTTATGTCTCTGGTGCTTTCCTCTGTTTCAAATTGAATATTGAGATATTAACAATAAATCAGAATCACATGCTTGTTTGTAATCCTGACATTGTCATGATAATCATGATGTCACCTGCAGGATCACGTAGTCATTGATCACATAGAATCTTAGGGATACCACCCAGAAAAGGTGCTGATATTGTTTGTCATCAGGCTGTTTGGCTTTCCAAGGGCCACAGAGAAGCTGAGGCTGAAAAGCATTTAAACAGGCAAAACCAAAATTGAGCGCATTTGCTATATGTGCCCTGTGCTTATGTCATAACAAAGAGAAGACGTGGACTTGCCCACATGGAGACATGCGTTTGTTTGCTTGTTTGTTAAAGACTTATTTATTTATTCATTTTGGCGGTGGGGCAAAGGAGAGCGATAGAGAGTCCCAAGCAGACTCTGCCCTAAGCCCGAGCCCGACATGGGGCTCAATCCCAGGACCCTGAGGTCATGACCTGAGCCAAAACCAAGAGTCGGATGCTCAATCAACTACGCCACCCAGGCTCCCTGACATGTGTTTAATAAATACGGCTGGGCATCTCCTATATGCCAAGTAATGTGCTAGGTGCTAGGGATGCAGTCTGGGAAAGTGGAAGTCTGGGTAACTCCCTGTCCTCCCACAGATCATTGTCCAGCGGGAAAGACTGTATGGTAAACAGATCACAGCCAGTCTATGTACCAAATGCCTCTGGAAAGGCATTCACGGAGAAGCCTTAGGGGCGGGGCCTCAGCACCGTGGAAATGGATAGATCCGCATGAAAGCATTCCTTGCAGAAGTAACCATCAATGCTGACACAAGGTCACCCGGTAGGAAGAAGGTTTGATTGACCTCTGTAGCTCATATACTGACAAGTCACCCACTCTGCCTCCACAACCAAATGCTCACTAGTTACCCCCATGAGACTGGCTTTCACTCCAAATAGGCCTCCTGTCACATTGTACCCTTCTCTGTCTCTCTTTATCCCTCTTAGATGCCTCTAATACTTGCTTTTGTGTGGTTAGAATATACAAGAGAAGGTCCCCGAGTATGATTTACTTGGCCTTGTTTGTTCATCTAGTGATTTTAAAATCTTTTTGTTTTTTTCTTTCACTCTGTGAGAGTTGAAAATTAAGCTCTGTCCTGAGGGGACAAAACTGATTTGACAGTGAATGGCTTGCTTTAGGATGATCACAAAGGCAATGGGGAAGATACCACAATAAAGCATGCTGCCAACAAATACGAAATCAGCCTACATGTTATACACTAAAGTCTGTTTTTATGAACATCACCATACTGCTTGTCACACTACAAGCTCAGCCTCCAAAGGAGGGAAGTAATATATATTTCTTCTTTTTTTTTTTCTGGTTTTATTGAAAAATAATTGACATATATCACTGTATAAGTTTGAGGCATATGGTATGATGGTTTGATTTACACATATTGTAAAATAATTACCAAAATAGTTTCAACTAACATCCATCTTCTCAAATAGATACAATAAAAAGGGGGAAAAATCTCGTGATGAGAACCCTTAGTATTTACTCTCTTGACTTCTCTCTGTATTGTACAGCGTACAGCAGTGTTAGCTGTATTCATTATGTTGTGCATTACAACCCTAGTACTTATTTATCTTATAAATGGAAGTTTGTGCTTTTTGACCACTTTCCTCCATATGCGCCTTTCTTCCCATACTCTGCTTCTGGTATCCACAGTCTGATCTCAGTAAGTTTTTGTTTTGGTTTTGTTTTTTTGTGTTGGTCTGATTTATTTCACTTAGCATAATGCCTTCAAGGTCCATCTATTTTGTTGCAAATGCTAGGATTTCCTCAATTTTATAGCTAAATAATATTCCATTGTATATAAATACCACACCTTCTTTATCCATTTATCCATGATGGACACTTAAGTTTTCCATGTCTTGGCTATTGTAAATAATGCTGGGATGAACATGGGGGTGTATGTATCTTTTTTGAGTTAGTATTTTCATTTCCTTTGAATATGTTACCAGAAGCAGAATTGCTGGATCATATGGCAGTTCTATTTTTAACATTTTGAGGATCCATACTGTTTTCCATAGTGGTTGTACCCAGTTACATTGCCACCAACAGTGCACAGAAGTTCCCTTTTCTCTACATACACCAACATTTTTTACCTCTTGTCTTTTTGATGACATAGGACTGGTATATTTACCACATATGTATTCCCTCAGCATGCCACACTACAGACTGAGAAGTGCACCATTTTTTGATGGGAATAGATATATATAAGCTCAAATTGACCCTGTCTGTTTAAGTTTCCACAGACCACAACTCTTGTACTGTTTATTCTCACAGGTGTCTGGCAGCTGGCCTATCTACTGCCTTCTCAAACTGTCCTCCCTTCTGCCTGAGGCTTCAAGGACCTTGAAACCAAGGGACAGACAGTCAGGACACAAAGGTTCCTCTCAAGCTCTGCATACCCCTGAGGCAGTGAGGGAAAGCCAACCTGAGTCAAAGGGTATCTAGACCGGTTTCCAAGTTTTTAAATTGGTATAATGTGATGCTTAATTGGAATTATTTCTAGAAGCCTGAGGGATCGTTGTTTCTAATCAGGATAAAAAGTAATTAGTGGGCAATTGTCAGGTGGGAAAAAACTCTAAAATACCTCTGACTCATTTGATACAGTGTTTATATGTGATAATGGCTTCATGTCGTCTCATAACAAATTCATTTATTTAATTAACAAACTTAAGACTGCAGTTTATATTAAGATCACACAAGCATGGCCTGTTCTCAGATCCAAATGAAGGGAATAAATTCAAGGGACAAAAACCCAATTTAACAGGGAAAACTTGCTAGTGTAATGGGGCTGCCTTGAGTAGAATTTATCCTGGGTAGGGTTAGTGAGTTCAAATCCCACACTTCCTTAAACAGAAGGCTTCTGTTTTCACCCTAATTTTCAAAACATCCAGTTTTTCCTGACTGCCTACAGGATAAGTCTCCAATGGAAGAGAGGACCTTTTAGATCAGCCCCATTCTGTTTCATCTCCATAAAATCTCCAAATAATCACTGTGCTAATCACATACTAGGTGCTCTCCTAATGGGAGAGTCCCCTCTCTCTCTTCTCCACTATTGAAGTTAGATTGCCCTTATAAGCTGTCTTCACTTGATGTGCTCTCTAGTCAGTGATCATCATTTGGATTAACCACCATTTTCTTTATGCCTTTGCTTAATTTATTTTTTTCAGCACACTCAGTATTTCCTTAGTTTCTTATTTGCTTGTCTCTCTTATCACTAGGAGAGTTCCAGCAAAACCTCTTAAAAACATGATCAAATGTAACTATACATAGTAAGTCATCAAAGATATTTACTGAAGTCAACTGAATAAAATTAAACCATTTCCCATTTCAGTAGTAGTCAGAATGTACTAAACAGAAATGGTAAGGGATACGATGCTCATACAATTTATTTTAAAACTTCATTCATTCAAAAATATTTTCCAAGGATGTATGTACTATGTGTCAGTTATGGTTCCAAGTTCTTAGGATATATCAGTGAACAAAATATCAATGATCTCTGTCCTCTGTGAAACTTTCAGTTTAGCAATATAAGAGATCAATAAAGAATGGAACAAGTGGATTGGGGATTGGTTAATATGTTAGAGGGTGATGCATGATATAAAAAGAAAACATAGGGCAACATAAAGGTGTTTTGGAATATGAGAGGATTGATTGTAATTTTGAGTAGAGTGGTTAAGAGTTAGCTCATTGAGCTAGTGGCACTGGAGCAAACACTATAGAGACACAAAGTTAAGGACCATGAAATTTGGGAGATGGTCTTTCCAAGTAGAGACAACAGCCCGCAGAAGGTGTAGGAGGCATTTCTGGGCAATAGCAAGGAGGGCAGTATGGCGGAAACAGACTGAGAGTGAAAGAAATTTGATATTGGAGATGCAATAGATGTGTGTGTGTGTGTGTGAGACAAAGAGTGTGTATGTAGGAAGATCAAGGGGGATAGTTTGCATAAAGCCTTGCAGGCCATTGTAGGGTTTTGGTTTTGATAATTTAAAAAAAAAAAAAAAAAAAAGGGATCCATTGTAGAACTTCAAAAAGAAAAGGAGCATGATTTATCTTGTGCTTATAGGGAATGCTGTGTTGAGAATAGACTGTAAGCAAGGCCAGAAGGGTTAATAAAAGACTGCAGGTGAGTCTAAATGAGAGATATAAAAAGGCTCAGATTCGGAGGACAGCAATAAAGATGGCATGAAGGATTCATAGTTTGGATATTTGAAGACATAGTCAATAGGTTACCTTACTGTGAATGAGATATAGAGAGGAGCCAAGGATGACTCTCAGGATTTTGTCCTGAGCAACTGGAAGAATGGATTCACCATTTACTGGAATGGGAAGCCCATTTCCATCCATGAAGGAAAAGGATCAGGAATTCAGTTGTGAGGGCGTCTGGGTGGCTCAGTCATTAAGCATCTGCCTTCGGCTCAGGTCATGATCCCAGAGTCCTGGGACTGAGCCCCACATCGGGCTCCCTGCTCGGTGAGAAGCCTGCTTCTCCCTTTCCCACTCCCCCTGCTTGTGTTTCTTCTCTCACTGTCTCTCTCTCTGTCAAAATAAATAAATTAAATCTTTAAAAAAAAGAATTCAGTTGTGGATGAACCAACTTTGAAATGTCTATCAGGTGTCTATGTGGAGGGTTAATAAAACAATAGGCACTATGTGTCCGAATGCCAGGCGAGAAGTGTGAGATAGAAATATAAATTTGAAAGAAATTGGCATGTTCATGGCATTTCAACCATGAGATTTGATAAGTACACAAGGAGGATTTCTATAAAGAGAGAAAGGAAAAGAACCAAGGACTGAGCCCTGGGGAACTTGAACGTCAGGGTTGAGAGGGAAAGGAAGGATAAGCAAAATAAGCCAATTTGAAAATTAGCTAATTTGCAATGAGCCCTCCAGAGAAGTCAGTCAACCAAGTAAGGAGTGTGTGATGGATAACACTAGTACTTGGCACTGTACTGAGAGATTTCAGGGATGCATGATAACTAGAACTGCTCTTACCCTTAAGAGATTTACAGTCAAACTGGAAAGTAGGGTAGACAGACATACAGAGAGACAGGTAGGCACACATACAGTAAACATTATTAATAATGCCAAAAGTCACAATGCATTATCAGCAGAATGTATAATATTTACAGAATGTCAGAATATCCACTCTCCCAAATGAAAATAGAATTTGCTTTGCATCTTGAAGGAGGAGTTTGACCCTCCAATGTAGTGGGCATTCCAAACAGTTGCTGGGGGTGGGGGGGGCTGGCGGCGTAAATGAAGAAGCAGGTGTGCAAGGCCATGGCAGCTCTGGAGCTGTAAAGGAGGGGTCAGTAGGATGAAAAAACAGGTAAGAGCTTGGAACAGACAGGTTTAAAGACTTGATCATGGAGGTAAAAGGGACATGTGAAGACTGTTTGACCTTGGCTGTTCCTAATGAAAGCAAGACTGGAAGATATAATCGATTGTTCCCCAGGTATTCAGTGTCCTTCTGCATTTCTACTCTTTTTTATATTTAATTTAATGATTTGGCCTGAATTATTGCCCTACTTTTTCATGTCTCTTCCTCCTGCACCTTTTCTTTGATGACAATACTGACTGGCAGGACTGGGCAGGACTTTGACATGGCTTATGAGGAAGTGAGTTCACAAAGACTTTGGTAATATTTTCCAGGAGCTTTTAACCCAAATCCCCTTAACTTAAATTGCAAAGTATAAATGGAAAATAACTTTCCACATCAACTCAGTTCAGGTCAAATGACATTTATTAAGCATCTACTATAAGCCTAGAGCTTTGCTGGATTCATGAGACAGAAAAATGAATAATGCATGGCCTCCAGTCTTGATTTTTTACTGTCAATGTCCTGGAAATTAATGCTCTCAATATATTATGGTATAGGAAAAGACAAAAGTATGCACGGCTAAAAATAGGAACCCAGAGGAACATGAAATTTAGGTTAGGGGAAGGCTTCCTGGTGAAGATGATACCCATCCACTCTCTTTTGAAGGTAGCTAGACAGGTGGATTGATACCTAACTGTAGTAATGGCTAGCTATGATAGGTGGAATACAGGGGTGATGAGGCATCTTTTTCTTGTCTATTTATGTAAATACTGAAGTGTTCTTTTTAAAATTTTATTTTTTAAATAAAAAGTTGGCATACAGAAAGAAGAAACCTGTGTTCCTTTGTAATAGTCACTACATTTATTGCATGACAAAATCAATGATATTTGTAATTTTAACTTCTGTTTCACATCCTAATAGAGTGAGAGGTCATCCCACAAAGAAATATGAGGAAGGGCTTTCTAGGCATCCAGAAGAGCATGGACAGAGGCCAAGAAGCAGCGAGCAGCAAGGGGTATACCAGGCATTACCAGAGTAGGGGGGCAGATGTGTGGTAGATATGGTGCCTGGAGACGGAGGATGCAGGTGGTGGGTTATCTGGGGGTCCCTCAGCATCAGGAAATAAGCACAACTTTCAGTCCAGTGACTGCTCCTCCCCACTCTATATTTCAGGATGATTGTTAAATTATTTAATTTCTCTGTCTCCTTCTTTTATATGGAGAATAGTACATCCTTAATAAACACTGGCGATTTTATTCAGACTTTTTCTGTTTGTCTTCTCAGAACAAAGTGGTCTCTCAGAATAGTCAAACTCAAAGGAAAAATATTCATGTTGTCTCAGAAAAATAAAATCTCCTATGATGGAGTGAGTAGAGTAAAGCTAAGGGTTGAGTCTAATCCATTCATTCTTACACAAATCAGAAGCATTCATGTGTTTGCACTCTGAAATCCATCTGAAGACTACAGAAAGCACTGACAGGCACCTGAGCAATTCATGGTTGATCATCCGAAGAGACCTCCTCAAGATGATCAAACAGGGAGCTTCATCAGGAAGACTACAAGTCTCAGGTGTTACCAGTGATAATAGCTCACCTAAATTGTTACATATACTTGAGTTCCATTGACATATTAAGCTGAAAGAAATGAAAATAATAAAATTAACTCTTGGGAACCAAGCTCATCATTACTAAATTAGATGAGAAAGTGATTGCGGGTATGAGTAGGAGTACATCCCCACCCTCCAGACACACATAGTGTGCATAAGAAATTGGCAATGAGTAATAAAATAACAGTTTTAATGAAGTTTTAAAAAAGTTTTGATTATTGTTCAATTCATATTAGCCATAGTGCTTTATTAGTTTGACACTATTTTATATGGTGTCTTAGATTGGTTTCCCTGGAAACAGACTCTGAAACCAAATGCTGTCTGCAGAGAGTTTATTAGGGAAAACTCTTAGGAGATATACCTTCAAGGAAAGGGGGGAGGCAGGGAGAAGTTGAATTGTGATGAGGCCTCATCATTCTACAGGAAGCTCTGGAGCTGGAAAGTCTTATAGAGGTATTCCCAATGGGAGCATGGGCTGAAAACTGTGCATTCCTGCCCCAGCCAGTCAGCTGCTGTGGGCTGCCCCTGGGCAAGACAGGATTGTGCATCTGTAAGTTGTCAGTGTGGGATATTCCAGCAGCCAAGGGAAGGGTGTATCAACGCTGAGGAGGGGATCTGGGATGTGGTGATAAGACCAGTTACACAGTCTGCCCACCATTGGGTTGATGAGCGGCATAACTTGTATTAAAAATCATGATGAGAAAATTGGTAAGTTTCAGTATTTACACAAGAATGATTTCATCAGGGGCGCCTGGGTGGCTCAGTCATTGAGCGTCTGCCTTTGCCTCAGGTCATGATCTCAGGGTCCTGGGATCGAGCCCCGCATCAGGCTCCCCACTCTGTAGGAGGCCTGTTTCTTCCTCTCCCACTCCCCCTGCTTGTATTCCCTCTCTCGCTGTGTCTCTCTCTGTCAAATAAAAAAATCTTAAAAAAAAAAAAAAAAGAATGATTTCATCTGACCTGGTTCAATGGGTTATGTTATTTGGAATCCCTACAGACCCAAGGTAGACCTTTAAGTTTTATTTGATTTGGGGGATTTCACTGAAAATAGTTTTGTATATTTTGATAGATTCTTTCTGTCTCTGCTTTGGAACATCACTCTTCTAAGGGGAAATGTAGCCAATGCAGGCGGTAGAGATGGGAAAATGAAGCCACCTAACAGAAGACCTGCTTGGTGTTAGATTTAATTTCACTCAGAGGGTTGAGAAATTCTACTTATAAATCTATCTACTTTGTTCTCTGGTCTGTGCCAGACAGAAAGGAAAGAAATATCAGCGTAGAGTCTAGATGAGCGGATATGATTTGTATGCACAGAATAAATAGGATGGCAGAGGAAATGTGGCTGGTTTCATGGAGGAATGGGGCATGGATGTTACAGTGGGTGATGTTAAAGAAACACTAGAGGGAAAGGTGGACAGCCGGAGGCTGGAAGTTTCAGTCTTGGGCTCTTGCCACAGCTTTGGACTTACCATGCTCTCTTGGCCATGCCATCTTATCTAGATGTGCCTGTTAATTTTGTTGTTAAATGTGGACTTGCTTAACTCACAAAATTATTATGAAGGTCAGATAATATGTCTGTGTATAGGCTTTGGAAATTATAAAACACAAAGTAGTAATTGATGGAAAATGGAAATGTACTATGGGGCTAGGTGTTAGATGATTGAAGTAATGTGTCAGAAAAGTCCAAAATTCTAAATGGAAATTTCAGGCCACTAAGGATCACTTTAATTTATTTTGGAAATAAATTACTAAGGTGACAATCTATGTAAAATGCTAAGCACAATGACTTCACACAAAATGCAGCCCGTGAGTCCTGGTATTCTCTATTTTGTAGTCAGAGACTTGGTCCAAGGTACATTGTAAAATGTAAAATACTTACTCAGGGAACTGGATGCTTGTTGAGCAGTAAACAAATCAATGTGGTTGTTATTTGTTTGTTTGTTAATTCCATTTCTCCAGTAGACCCTCAGGATCCCACTCAGGGACAATTCTTTTAAGATTTGGTATGTCCTTTTCTCTTTAACTGACTCAAGTAGTACAAAATAAAGGTGATTAGTGGAGAGCAAGAGTGTTTTTTTTTGCCTCTACATCCAGAAGTCCTGGGTTTCTTGTATTCATATGCAGCATACTTACTATTAAGGTAAGTTTTGAAAAATGTACCTATGTTTGATTTCAATGATGTAAAATTCTCATGCACTGGAGAAATGCATAGGACTTTGTAGAACAGCAAAAGCAGATGAAATATAATATATATTCTACTTTGGATTGAGGAAGAACTCCTCTGTATAACTGGAAGCTTTTACATATATATTATGCCCTTTCTTCAAAGAGGATAAAATAAAACTTAGGCAATTGTAGAGCTGCTGTTAGTGACAAAATGTCCGCTGGATGATCAACCTTCTCTTTAACTATTAATAAAAGTGACCTCAGTTCACTTAAAATAAACTTGTCCTGAGCAGGCTTCCTGTTCACTTTTCTGTTCTAAATGAAAGTTGCTTAGCATAAACACAATGGTCTAAGTGGGCAGTGACAGAGAGCACATTTGATCCACAAGTACTGAGGGAGGAGATCAAACATGAATTCTACAAAGCAGTGTTAGCACACTATAAACATGATAAACAAATGCAGATGAAAAGAAAGCTCATGAATAATAGATGAGAGATTCATTGAACGCTATTAAAATATGCAGAGTCTGGTAGCTGATGGATTCCAGATGGAACAGGTCCAAAGGACAGGTAAGTGGGAGATAAGGCCAACCAAAGGAAGCTGATTAAGAGATATGGAGAGAAGCTCCCAAAATGGGAGTTCTGAAGAGCAGATTTTAATTGTATATATCTAAATGAGCCTACCAGCTGAAACGTATGCAAAATAGACATGACACTTATAAGCAAATGTGTAGATGGTGGTGAAAAGAGAGGAGAAAACAAAGTAAAAGTAGAAGGTCAGGGAATATAAAGTTAAGTGAGCACACATTACAAATGAAAACCATGTACATCATGATAAAATGAAAGTAATGCACTTTCCTTGAACAGAGGACAAACGTGCAGGAGGAGGAAAGCTGGCCAAGAGCTTGTTACTGGAGAATTTAGGTTGCTGCAATAATGTGTATTGTAATTCAGATATGCTGAAAAGAGCCAAAGATTCTTGTTCAGAGGTTGCAAAGCAGAGATATTTGTTGTTCAAGTAAGAGAGATGCTTTTCTAAAAAAGCTTTTGCTATTCACCTTTTGAAGAAAAATGCTTAATATACTAACCGTTCTTTATTTTGTATTATGGAGAGATAAACCTTCTCATAAACAAATTTTCCAGAATATGGCAATGTTTTCCATTCAAAACAATGTTTTCCATTCAATATTTTCCATTCAACTTTAAAAAATTACAAATTTTGATTATGAAAATGAGAAACACTTATACATATCCCATGCTTCTCCACCTTTGGGGAATATAATCATTTTCTTTCCTTCATAAATAAGTTTTATCATTATTATAGTGGGAACAAATGTGATAGCATTCTTGTATGCAGTAATATATTACACATACTCTATGTTAATTTAGTTATTGTTATGGTTCTCACTCTCAAAAAGTAAATGCTGTGTATATAAGCCCATGTTTGCAACCCAGTTTGCTAGTGTTTTGGAAATAATACATACAGAAGAATACTTTAGTTTTTAATTTTCTTAGGTCAAAATATTAGCATATTTTATCTTGTCTTTCCATAAACATATACAGAATCAAACAATCAGGGTCAGACTGCCCAGGTTTGATGGAGGGAAGGTAGTAGTTTACCTGTACAGACAGTATAGAGGTAGAAATAGCTTAGGTTCTGATGGGAGCTGCGGAGAACAGTGCTTAAGATAGTTCATGGATGTTTTGCAAAATTAAGAGTTAAAGCATTAGTAATAGGAATGCTGATAGCAGCTAACCTTTCTGAGAACTTTACATTTGCCAGACATTTTATTAAGTATTGACAAAATTGTCTCATTTAGTCTGCCAAACAGAGATGACATCACCAAGATGGTGGCATGAGAGACCTCAGCCTCCATCTTCCTGCAAAGATTAACATTAGACAGCTATCCATGAACAAAAACAACTCCAGGAGAGCTCTGGAGTTGACTTAAGAAATTGAATCATACAGTAGTTTTATTTTTTATTTTTTTTGAGGAAATTCCATACTGTTTTCTACAGCAGTTGTACCATTTTACAATTCTACAAACAGTGCACAGGGCTATAATTTCTCCACATGCTCACTAAGATTTGTTATTTTCTGTTTTTCTTTTTTCTTTTTAGAGTAATCACCATAATCATTGTGAGGTGAAATCTCATTGCAGTTTTGATTTACACTTCCCTGGTGATTACTGATGCTGAGTGTCATTTCATATGTACACTGGTCATTTGTATATCATCTTGAAGTAATGTCTATTCAAGACTTTTGCCCATTTTTTAACAGGGCTTTTTTTTCTTTTTTGTTAAGTTGTAGGACTTTATATATTTTGGGTAATAACCCCTTTTTCTGCTGTTTTCTGATCTAATACCTTCAGGTTGTGTGTCCTAACCTTCCATTTCAACTGGTTTCTTTCAGTGCCTGGGTGGCTCAGTTGTTTAGGCTTCTGCCTTCAGGTCAGGTCATGATCTCAGGGTCCTAGGATCAAGGCCCACATTGGGTTCCTTGCTCAGCAGGGGAGTCTGCTTCTCCCTTTCCCTTTCCCCTCCCCCTATTCATGCTCTCTCTCTCTCTCTCTCTCACTCTTGCTCTCTCAGATAAATAAATAAAATCTAAAAAAAAAAAAAAAATCAACTGGTTTCTTTCTGTAACCCACCAGTGTTAAGACTGGGCAATGAGAGGAAGAGAGGAGCCAGGGTAGTTCCCTCACTTATTTCTGCTTTAGATTATATCTACTCTTTGGCTTGAACTCCAGTGTCAAAAACCCATTGTGTTTCAGCTTCCATTTAGGAATTATCTCTCTCCAATCTAGAGATAGAAGGCACTTTTGGTATTGTTTGTTTTGTTGTTTCCTGTTTAATTTCTCTGCATTTATGACATTTGGGCAAAACAACAACAACACCAAAACACCTTATGTTAAATCCCTTCGTTTTTTATGTTTATGTATGCTGTCCCTTTTCTTGTTTGGAGCCTGATAAGTCAACCAAGATCATAGTGTGTTTTTTCTTTGTATTCATGGCATTATTTTTAAAAATATTTTACGTTAGAATTTTGTTAATCTTCATATAGACACTGCATATTTTTACTTGAGATAAAATGACATATAAAGAAATGCAGAAATTTTATTTACAATTTATTCATTTGATAAAAGTATACAACTTTATGATTACTATCCCAATTAAAATATAGAACATTTTCTTCGCTTTGGAAATTTCCAGAGTTCCAAAGATCTACAGATACACTCTCCAGTGAAATGAGCATAACTGGTGAAAAAAATATTTAAAAATCAACCACTTTAGGGGCGCCTGGGTGGCTCAGTTGTTAAGCATCTGCCTTCAGCTCAGGTCATGATCCCAGGGTCCTGGGAACAAGCCCCTTGTCGGGCTCCCTGCTCAGTGGGGAGTCTGCTTCTCCCTCTCCCACTCACCCTGCTTGTGTTCACTCACTAGTTGTCTCTCTCTGTCTGTCAAATAAATAAATAAAATCTTTAAAAAAAAAAGTCAACCATTTTAAGTCTCTGGAAATTGTCCTAACAGCATACAGAAAATGGAAATTGTCCTAATAGCATACAGAAAATGAAGAAACATTTGTTTAAGAAAATCTACTAAAGCTTAATAAAATAGCAGAAGTCTGTGGTATTCTGACCATGACCTACTCCCTCCTTTTCATCATCCCAGATCAACATGAAACTCCAAATCAGGTGGGTACAATCACAAACATAGCACTCTCTATCCCTAGCTCCTAGTCAAAAGCTATGGTATCCTCCACTGGGGGGCACCTCCCCAAATTCTTCTTCCCTCCAACTTTGAGTTGCTGAGGCTTAATTCAAAGTTAGTATTGCTGAGATTCTGGGAACTCTTTTTTTCCATGCATCTTCTACTGACAGGTAGTATTTCCACCCAAGATGTGTCAGAGTAAGAACACTGGAATCCTAATTATCTTCACCTTAGTGTATTCATGGGGCACTTAGTGCATTGGTAGTACACTTTCCTATGCAGGGAGAGAAAAGCCAAAAAGAATAGAGGTTACTGTCTTTGCCCTAACCTGCCCCTAAAGCAAGGGTGTCAATCAGGAGGAAGTGTGGCATTGTCTCTGACATAAGCTCCAGTGCTGTGGCTTAGATATTTTGATCAAGAGTAGAGGCAGCTGATAAAACAGAGCTTTGAAGTCCTCACTTAAAAAGCTGAACTCATTTAAAACAATATAAGGGAAATTTCAGGCCTATGGGGGGGGGGGAAACAATGGAGACTTTGATAGTAAGCAAACCCAAATGATAAGCTAGCTAGTTTACCGGAGAGAATGAGGGAAAGAGATCTAAGAAGAGTCTGCCAGGAGTATGAACAAAGCACAAAGATTGATCTCACAAACTAGCACTGCAGAGGATGCCAGACAGTCTGTGGAACAAGTTAGACCCCAGGGTATTGTTGAAATAATTGAGCAATCAGCTGACAATTAGTGGAATTTAATAGCTGGATGTGGCCAGTAAACAGAGAGAAGAGCCTTATTAAAACCACTGTCATCCTAGAGTGAATTTACAGATATTCCAGTCTGCATACTTTGAGGAACAACATTAGAAGATTCACCTGCAGGAGAAATGGATTATCATTAAAACAGTTCAGCCAGTCCCTAAACAAAACAAAACAAAACAAAACAAAGGTAAATAGAAATAAGAAGGCAGAAATAGGCAGACAAGAAATTAGAATTTATACAATATGTCATCTATAAAGTCCAGGTTTAAACAAATAGGAAATTTGCAAAGAAATAAGAAAGTCTGACCCATATGCAGGAAAAAAGGAAAAAACAGAAAATGTGAGAGGGTCCAGATATGGAAGAAATGAAGACTTCATAGTAGCTGTTATAAATATATTCAATAACTAAAGGAAACCATGCTTTAAAAAAAAATCCTTTACAATGACTCACAAATAGAGATAAAATTTATTTAAAAAATTAAATTCTGGATTTGAATAGTACAACTAAAATGAAAAATATTACTAGAGGGGCTCAAGAGGAGATGTGAGCTGGCAGGAGAAGGAATTTGCAAACTTGAAGATAGATCAATAGAGATTATGCAATTCAAAGAACAAAGAGAAAAACAAAGAAAGAAAAAATGCAAAGATTCAGAAAAATTTGGGATACCATTAAGTGCATCAACATATGTATAATGGGAGCACCAGAAGGAGAGGGGAGAAAAAGAAAATAAAAGAAAAAAAATGATTTCAAAGAAATCATGGTTAAAGTCTTCCCAAATGTGATGGAAAACACTCGTGAATACATTTATGTAGTTCAACAAACTCCAGGTGGAATAATTGTAGTGATTAACACACAGACACATCAGAGTGAAAATGTTGAAAGACAAAGACAAAGAGAAAATATAGAGAACATCAAGAGAAATCACCTTGTTACATACAAGAGAAATAAAAGTATTAACAGGTGACTTCTCATCAGAAACAACTGAGTCGATAAATTAGTGGGATGATATTTAATATGCTGAAATATAAAATAATAACAATAGCTAATATATAAAAGAAATCTATTAACTCAGATTCCTATATCTCAAAACTGGTTATAAAAAATGAAGGTGAAATGAAGACATTCAAAGATAAACAAAAACAAGAGAATTCATTGATAGCAGATCCACCTTATAAAAAATGCTAAAGGAAGTTCTTCAAATGAAGGCAAATAATCTCAAACAATAATTCAAATACAGTCACATTAATAAAAGGGGCAACAGTAAGGAGAATTATATAATTATAAAAGACAATATAAATCCATCTGTCTTCTGTTTTCTTCTCTTAATTAATTTAAAAAGTAATTGTATAAAATCTATCACCTATCTATCTATCATCTATCTATCTATCATCTATCTATCTATCCTTCAGTATTGTTGAAGCTATAAGATATAGAAATAAATTATATTTATGAATAACATTACAAAGAAGATGAGTGGGAGCAAAGTTGTATTAGAGTAAGGAAGTGACACTAAATGGTAACTCAAAATTTAAAACAACAAAAGAAGACAAGTAGAAATGATAAATTATAAAATTATGTAACAAATATTCTGCATCTATACTTGCTCTCTTTCCTTCCCTCCACTTCTTTAAAAGATGTAAAATTATATAAGGTGATAATTAAAATAATCTATTTTGGGGCTTGTAACATATATAGATATAAACATATATATCAGTTATAGCACTTAAAGGAGGGAAATAAAGTTCTATAACTAATGTTTATTTACTTCACTTGAATTAAATTAATATAGAGGTAAGATAGATTGTGATGAGATGAATTTTGAAAGTCCTAGATTAATTACTAAGAAACAATTCAAAAAAGAGAAAAAATTAAGGGAATTAAAATATTAATATAAAAATACTCCCTTGAGTTAAAAGAAAGAGTAACAGATAAATAGAGGAAGCAAAAGAAATTTGTAAACAAACAAACAGGAGTGGAGGAGCAAGATGGCAGAGGAGTAGGAGACCTAAATTTCATCTGGTCCCAGGAATTCAGCTAGATAGGGATCAAAATATTCTGAACACCTACGAACTCAACAGGAGATCCAAGAAAAGAATAGCAGCAACTCTCTGAACAGAAAAGTGACCACTTTCTGGAAGGTAGGACGTGTGGAGAAGTGAACCCGAGGCAATATTCGGGAAGATAGATGGCGGGGGGGGCCTCCGTCAGCTGCTACTGGTATCAGACCGGGGAAGCTGGCTGCAGAGACAGAGCTGAGGAGTGGGTTCTCAGCTCGGGGTTGCCATAAACCATGATCTGCCACACAGTCGGGCCACTGCTCTTCCAGCAGGGACACAACAAGTGGCAGATCTGGGGAGACTCCTCTTCCTCCCCCGGAGGAGCTGCACAGGAGTGCACTGCAGGGATCTGCTGGGTTTGGAGACTCCAAATGGCGTTGTGTGCCAGAGATAGAAGTGCTCAGTCACAAGCTGGGTGAGCATGGAGTGTGGCCGGAGACAGGGGAGATTGACTGCTTTTCTCTGGGGGCTCACTGCGCAGTGGGGCCCTGAGTTCTCAGCTCCTCTGGGGTGGAGATTGGAAGGCCACCATTTTCACTCTCATCCTCCAAAGTTGTATGGAAAGCTTGCAGGGAACAAAAGCTTCCGAGAGCAAACCCAAGCAGATTACTTAGCCGGGACCGGCAGGGCCGGGGCAATTCCACCTCTGGCAAAGACATCTGAGAATTGCTATAAGGGCCCCTCCCCCAGAAGATCAGCAAGAACAGCCAGCCAAGACCAAGTTTACCAATCAATGAGAACTGCAGAACTCCAGAGCTAGGGGAATACTGCACATAGAATTCATGGTTTTTTTCCCCATGATTCTTTAGTCTTTCAAAGTTAATTTTTTTTTAACTTTCTTTTTCTTTTTCTTTTTTTTGAATTTTTCTTTTTCCCATTTTCAACCACCATCTTATAAATACCTTTTTTAAAAAATCATCTTTATTTTTCATTTATACAGTCATATTCTATTCATTCATAGTAGTTTATTTTTGGTATATATATATATGTATATGGTGATCTCTCTTTAAAATTTTGGGATATAGTTTCTTCTAACAGACCAAAATATACCCTACATCTCTAGTGTATGACTTTTTTCTAGTCTCCTGTCTGATCACATTCTCTCCCATTTTTTTTTAAAATCCTCTTCTTTGTTTTTCCAAACAACTTCTTATCAATTCCTTTTATAAAATCTTTTATAAAATCTTTTATAATTTTCATCTTTACAGTCATATTCCATCCCTTCATCGTATTTACCCTTATTTTTGTACATGTATAAGTTTTTCTTTCTTTAAAATATTGGGAGGAACTTTCTTCTAACAGATCAAAATACACCAAAAAGCTAGAGTGTGGCACTGATCTATGTACCAGCCTGATCATATTTGATCATATTCTGATTTTTTCTTTGTTTATTTGTTTGTTCTTTTTTATCTTTTTCTTTTTCTTTTTTCTTTCTTTCCCTTTCTTTTGCCCTGGTTTCAGGTCTCTTCTGATTTGTTTAGTGTGTATATTTTTCTGGGGTCATTGTTACCCTGAGAGCATTTTGTTCTCTCATTCATCTATTCTCCTCTGGACAAAATGAAAAGACAGAAACAATCACTTCAAAAAAAAAAAAAAAAGAATGAGAGGCAGTACCAATTGCCAGGGACCTAATCAATATGGATATTAGTAAGATGTCGGAACTAGAGTCCAGAATGACGATTTTAAAGATAGTAGCTGGACTTGAAAAAAGCATGGAAGGTATTAGAGAAACCCTTTCTGGAGAAATAAAAGAACTAAAATCTAACCAAGGTGCAATTAATAAGCTGCAATAAAAAATGGAGGCTCTCACTGCTAGGATAAATGAGGCAGAAGAGAGAATTAGTGATATAGAAAAGCAAATGACGGAAAAAAAGAAGCTGAGAAAAAGAGAGATAAACAACTACTGGATCATGAGGGCAGAATTTGAGAGATAAGTGATACCATAAGACAATACAATATTAGAATAATTGGGATCCCAGAAGAAGAAGAAAGAGAGAGAGGGACACAAGGTATATTGGAGCAAATTATAGCAGAGAACTCCTCTAATTTGGGAAAAGAAACAGGCATCAAAATCCAGGAGGCAGAGAGAACCCCTCTCAAAATCAATAAAAATAGGTCAACACCCGAACATCTAATAGTAAAACTTACGAGTCTCAGAGACAGAGAAAATCCTGAAAGCAGCTCGGGAGAAGAGATATGTAACTTACACTGATAGAAACATTAGATTGGCAACAGACCTATCCACAAATACCTGGCAGGCCAGAAAGGACTGGCATGATATATTCAGAGCACTAAATGAGAAAAATATGCAGCCAAGATTACTATATCCAGCTAGGCTGTCATTGAAAATAGAAGGAGAGATAAAAAGCTTCCAGGACAAACAAAAACTAAAGGAATTTGCAAACACAAAACCAGCCCTATAAGAAATATTGAGAGGGGTCCTCTAAGCAAAGAGAGGGCCTAAAAGCAACATAGACCAGAAAGGAACACAGACAATATACAGTAACAGTCACCTTACAGGCAATACAATGGCACTAAATTCATATCTTCCAATAGTTACCCTGAATGTATATGGGCTAAATGCCCCAATCAAAAGACACAGGCTATCAGATTGGGTTAAAAAACAAGACCCATCGATATGCTGTCTGCAAGAGACTCATTTTAGACCCAAAGACACCCCCAGATTGAAAGTGAGGGGGTGGAAAACCATTTACCATGCTAATGGACACCAAAAGAAAGCTGGGGTGGCAATCCTTACATCAGACAAATTAGATTTTAAACCAAAGACTATAATAAGAGATGAGGAAGGACACTATATCCTACTTAAAGTGTCTATCCAACTAGAAGTTCTAACAATTGTAAATATCTTTGCCCCTAATATGGGAGCAGCCAGTTATATAAGCCAATTAATAACAAAAACAGAAACACATCAACAACAATACAATAATACTGGGGGACTTTAACACCTCCCTCACTGAAATGGACAGATCATCAAAGCAAAAGATCAACAAGGAAATAAAGACTTTAAATGACACACTGGACCAAATGGACTTCACAGATATATTCAAAATATTCCATCCCAAGGCAACAGAATACACATTCTTCTCTAGTTCCATGGAACATTCTCCAGGAGATCACATCCTAGGTCATAAAACAGGTTTCAACCAGTACCAAAAGATTGGAATCATTCCCTTCATATTTTCAGACCACAATGCTTGGAAACTAGAACTCAATCACAAGGGAGAAGTTGGAAAGAACTCAAATACATGGTGGCTAAAGAGCATCCTACTGAAGAATGAATGGGTCAACCAGGAAATTAAAGAAGAATTAAAAATATTCATGGAAACAAATGAAAATGAAAACACAACTGTTCAAAATCTATGGGATACAGCAAAGGCAGTCCTGAGAGGAAAGTATATAGCAATACAAGCCTTTCTCAAGAAACAAGAAAGGTCTCAAATATACAACCTAACCCTCCACCTAAAGGAGCTGGAGAAAGAGCAGCAAATAAAGCCTAAACCCAGCAGGAGAAGAGAAATAGTAAAGATCAGAGCAGAAATCAATGAAATAGAAACTAAAAGAACAGTAGAAAAGATCAACAAAACTAGGAGCTGGTTCTTTGAAAGAATTAACAAGATGGATAAACCCCTAGCCAGACTTACCAAAAAGAAAAGAGAAATGACCCAAATAAATAAAATCATGAATGAAAGAGGAGAGATCACAGCCAACACCAAAGAAATACAAACAATTATAAGAACATATTATGAGCAACTCTATGCCAGCAAATTAGATAACCTGGAAGAAATGGATGCATTCCTAGAGATATATCAACTACCAAAAATGAACCAGGAAGAAATGGAAAATCTGAACAGACCTATAACCACTAAGGAAATTGAAGCAGTCATCAAAACTCTCCCAACAAACAAAAGCCCAGGGCCAGATGGCTTCCCAGGGGAATTCTACCAAACATTTCAAGAAGAATTAATACCTATTCTTCTGAAACTGTTCCAAAAAATAGAAATGGAAGGAAAACTTCCAAACTCATTTTATGAGGCCACCATTACCTTGAACCCTAAACCAGAGAAAGATACCATCAAAAAGGAGAATTACAGACCAATATTCTTGATAGACATGGATGCAAAAATTCTCACCAAAATTCCAGCCAATAGGATCCAACCGTACATTAAAGGGATTATTCACCACAACCATGTGGGATTTATCCCTGGGCTGCAAGTTTGGTTCAACATCTGCAAATCAATCAGTGTGATACAATACATTAATAAAAGAAAGAACAAGAACCATATGATCCTCTCAATAGATGCAGCAAAAGCATTGGACAAAGTACAGCATCCTTTCTTGATCAATACTCTTCATAGTATAGGCATAGAGGGTACATACCTCAAGGTCATAAAAACCATCTATGAAAAATCCACAGTGGATATCATTCTCAATGGGGAAAAACTGAGAGCTTTCCCCCTAAGGTCAGGAACACGGCAGGGATGTCCACTATCACCACTGCTATTCAACAAACTACTAGAAGTCCTAGCCACAGCAATCAGACCACAAAAGGAAATAAAAGGCATCCGAATCAGCAAAGAAGTCAAACTCTCACTGTTTGCAGATGATATAATACTTTATGTGGAAAACCCAAAAGACTCCACCCTAAAACTGCTAAAAATCATACAGGAATTCAGTCAAGTGGCAGGATATAAAATCAATGCACAGAAATCAGTGGCATTGGTATACAGCAACAACAAGACAGAAGAAAGAGAAATTAAGGAGTCGATCCCATTTACAAATGCACCCAAAACCATAAGATATCTAGGAATAAATCTAACCAAAGAGGCAAAGAATCTGTACTCAGAAAACTATAAAATACTCATGAAAGAAATTGAGGAAGACACAAAGAAATGGAAAAAGTTCCATGCTCATGGATTGGAAGAACAAACATTGTGAAGATGTCAATGGTACCTAGAGCAATCTACACATTCAATGCAATCCGTATCAAAATACCATCCACTTTTTTCAAAGAAATGGAACAAATAATCCTAAAATTTGTATGGAACCAGAAGAGACCTCAAATAGCCAGAGGAATGTTGAAAAAGAAAAGCAAAGCTGGTGGCATCACAATTCCGGACTTCAAGCTGTATTACAAAGCTGTCATCATCAAGACAGTCTGGTACTGGCACAAAAACAGACACATAGATCAATGGAACAGAATAGAGAGCTCAGAAATGGACCCTCAACTCTATGGTCAACTAAGCTTTGACAAAGCAGGGAAGAATGTCCAATGGAAAAAAGACAGTCTCTTCAACAAATGGTGTTGGGAAAAGCAGATAGCCACATGCAGAAGAATGAAACTGGACCATTTCCTTACACCACACACAAAAGTAGACTCAAAATGGTTGAAAGACCTAAATGTGAGACTGGAGCCCATCAAAATCTTAAAGGAGAACACAGGCAGCAACCTCTTTGACCTCAGCCGAAGCATCTTCTTCCTAGTAACATTGCCAAAGGCAAGGGAAGCAAGGGCAAAAATGAACTATTGGGACTTCATCAAGATAAAAAGCTTTTGCATAGCCAAAGAAATTGTCAACAAAACCAAAAGACAACAGACACAATGGGAGAAGATATTTACAAATGACATATCAGAATAAAGGCTAGTATCCAAAATCTATAAAGAACTTATCAAACTCAACACCCAAAGAACAAATGATCCAATCAAGAAATAGACAGAAGACATGAACAGACATTTTTCCAAAGTAGACGTCCAAATGGTCAATAGACACGTAAAAATTGCTCAACATCACTCAGCATCAGGGAAATCCAAATCAAAACCTCAATGAGATACCACCTCACACCAGTCAGAATGGCTAAAATTAACAAGTCAGGAAACAACAGATGTTGGCGGGGATGCTCAGAAAGAGAACCCTTCTACACTGTTGGTGGGAATGCAAGCTGGTGCAGCCACTCTGGAAAACAGTATGGAGGTTCTTCAAAAAGTTGAAACTAGAGCTACGACCCAGCAATTGCACTACTGGGTATTTACCCCAAAGATACAAATGTAGGGATCCGAAGGGGTACGTGCACCCCGATGTGTATAGCAGCAATGTCCACAATAGCCAAACTATGGAAAGAGCCAAGATGCCCATCGACAAATCAATGGATAAAGAAGAAGTGGTATGTATATATGTATATATGTATATATACCATGGAATATTATGCAGCCATCAAAAGGAATGGAATCTTGCCATTTGCAATGATATAGATGGAACTGGAGGGTATTATGCTGAGCGAAATAAGTGAATCAGAGAAAGATGTGTATCATGTGACCTCACTGATATGAGGAATTCTTCATCTCAGGAAACAAACGGGGTTGCTGGAGTGGTGGGGGGTGGGAGGAATGGGGTAGCTGGGTGATAGACATTGGGGAGGTATGTGCTATGATGAGCACTGTGAATTGTGTAAGACTGTTGAATCACAGACCTCTATCTCTGAAACAAATAATACATTGTATGTTAAAAAAAAAAAAGAAGAAGATAGCAGGAAGGGAAAAATGAAGGGGGGGGATTTGGAGGGGGAGACGAACCGTGAGAGACTATGGCCTCTGAGAAACAAACTGAGGGTTCTAGAGGGGACAGGTGTGGGGGGATGGGTTAGACTGGCGATGGGTATTAAAAAGGACATGTACTGCATGGAGCACTCAGTGGTATATGCAAACAATGAATCATGGAACACTACATCAAAAACTGATGATGTAAGGTATGGTGATTAACATAACATAATAAAAAAAAAACATAAAAAAAAACCCAAAGAAACAAAAAAGTAAAATATCAGATATAAATCAAAGTATATCAATAATCACATCAAATCATAAGTGGATAAAATAATCCAATTAAAATACAGAGATCTGATTTGGTTAAAAAAAACAGTCAATCCAACTATATACTGTCTAAAGGAGATATTTTTCACTAAAATATATAAATAGTTTGAAAGTAAAAGATGGAAAAAGGGTTATCATGAAAATACCAACCATAAAATGGTAGAGTAATTATAGTAACCAAATATAATAGATTTTATTTTTTATTTATTTATTTATTTTAAATATTTTATTTACTTATTTGACAGAGAGATAGAGAGTACAGGTAGGCCGAGAGGCAGGGAGAGGGAGAAGCAGGCTCTCTGCTGAGCAGGGAGCCCGATGCGGGGCTCGATCCCAGAACCCTGGGATCATGACCTGAGCTGAAGGCAGACGCTTAACCGACTGAGCCACCCAGGCGCCCCTATAATAGATTTTAAAACAAAAATGTTATGGGCTTAATGAGAGACATTTTAATTGATAAAAGCACCAAACATTCCAGAAGATACAACAATTATCAATATACCTATGACAGATTGTAAGAAGAATAGACAATTTAACAGCAGTTGGAGACTTAAATATTCCACTTTCAGTAATGGATAACCCAGTTTGTTAGAAGGCAGTGAAAGAAGTAAAAGACCAAAAGAACATTAAAGCCTAGGGTTAAATTTTCAGTACCTTTGATTTTGCAATGGTTTCTTGAATATGACAACAGAAATTTATGGCAACCAAATAATAAATAGATAAATTGGACTTAAAAGCTTTTGTGTTTTACAAAAAGATTTGTGCTTTAAAGGATACCATCAGAAAAGTTGAGAGGACCATCCTCTTAACTAGAGACATCATGGGAAATCATATATCTGATATCAGACTTATACCTCATATGTAATATAGGAATAACTCCCATAACACAATAATAAAGAGACAAGTAGATTAACTTAAAAATTAGTACGTGATCTGAATATATACTTCTGCATACAGCATATAGAAATGGCCAATAAGCAAAAAAAGATGTGCAACATCATTTGTCATCATGTACTAAAAATTAGTACGTGATCTGAATATATACTTCTGCATACAGCATATAGAAATGGCCAATAAACAAAAAAAGATGTGCAACATCATTTGTCATCATGGAAATACAAATCAAAACCAAAATGAGATACCACTTTATACTCACTAGGATACTTACAATTAAAAAAAAAGATAACTGTAAATGTTATTTATAATTAAATAGATAATAGTGAATGTTGACAAAGATATGGAAAAATGGGGCTTTGAGGCACCGCTTGTGGGACTGTCAAATGTTGCAGTAATTTTGGAAAATATTTTGGCAGTTTCTCAAATGTTTAAACATAGAGTTATCACACGACCTAGTAATTTCACTCATATATATTGCCAAAAAAAATGAAAACATATATCCATACAAAATCTTTTACATGAATTTTCATAGTAGCATTATTTATGATATCCAAAAAGTTGAAAATTATTCAAATTTTTATCAACTGATGAATGGATAAGTTAGAAATGAGATATGCATGTAACAGATTATTTGGCAATTGCAAGCAATAAAGTGCTTGTTCATGATATTCCATGGATAAATCTTGAAAACATGCTAAGTGAAAAAAGTCAATTACAAAAGGTTACATATTATATGATTCTATTTTTTGTAAAATGTCTAATATAGAAAAACCCATCATGCTCCTTCCAGTCAGTCTCAACCCTCAACAGGCAACTTCTGATTTATCACTATAGATTATCTTATCTCAGTATAATCTCTTTCAGCATTATACATGTTGTTTCATATATCTGTGTTCCATTAATTGTATTGCTTATTAGAGTTCCATTGTAGTAATTTACTACAATTTGTTTATCCATTCTTCAGTTGATGACATTTGGATTATTTCCAGTTCTTGGCCATTATGAATAAAACTTCTATGAATGTTCTTGGACAAATCTTTTATGTACATATGTTTTTATTTCTCTTGGGAAAAAAAACACGGAAGTTTTTAATTCAGATTATAAGAAAATGTATATCAAACTTTGTTATAAACTGCCGCAACTTTTACAGAGAGGTTGCCCCATTTTACAATCACACCAGCAATGTATGAGAATTTGGGTCCCCCACCTCTTCACTAAGATTTGTTGTAGGTATGAAATGGTTTAGCATTATGGTTTTATTTAGAACTTTTCTGATGACTAATGATATTGAGTATCTTTTCATTTGCTTATTCATCATTTCTTTATCTTTCATGAAGTCATTTTTCCATTTTACAATTTTATTTAAATTATTTATATCTTGCTTTTTGTTACTAGTCTCCGTGTGTGTTCTTTGTATACCATAGATACATGTACTTTTTTAGATACATGTATAACAGATATTTTCCCCATTCTGTGGTTTGATCTAGTATTTTCTAAATGGTAAATTTTGATCAGCAGAAGTTTTTGTTTTAACAGAAATCAGTTTTTCAGTTTTTCTTTTTTATTTAGTGCTTTTGTGTCTTTTTGAAGATTTTGTGTCTTGTTGAAAGATTTTCCCAAAATATTTTCTTCTAGAAACTTCATACTTTTAGCTTTTTTTTTTAAATTTAATTTATTTATTTGACAGAGAGAGACACAGTGAGAGAGGGAACACAGCAGGCAAAGTGGGAGAGGGAGAAGCAGGCTTCCCGCCGAGCAGGGAGCCCAATGCGGGACTTGATCCCAGGACCCTGGGATCATGACCTGAGCTGAAGGCAGATGCTCAATGACTGAGCCACCCAGGTGCCCCCATACTGTTAGCTTTTATATTTAGGTCTATACTCTACCATAAATTAATATTCATGTATATTAATAAAAGAAGATTGAGGTTCATTATTTTCTGTACATTTATATAGGTGTTATAACACAGTTTATTAAAATACTCTCTCTATTGAATTCTTTAGTCTTTGTGAAAATTAATTGATAGCAAAAATGTGGATTTATTTTCTTTATTTCCCTGTATTATCTTGTCTATTTATTTTTATATCCTTATACCAGTATAACTGTCTTAATTATTTTAATATCTTTCCTTTGTGATTGATTTGGCTTTTCTAGGTCCTCTCCATTTTCACATGACTTCTAGAATGTTCCTGTCAACTTCTATTTTTAAAAACTTCCAATATAATATTTTGAATTGTGTTTAATATACAGATAAGTTTGTGAAAATTTGACATAAAAATGGGATATTTTATTCAATTTGTATTCTAATCTAAATTATATTTTTCAATTTTTCTCAGCAATATTTTGTATTTTTCACAGAACTGATGTTGTTTACTTAAGGCTTTCCAGATTTATTTGTGTTGTCCAAATAATACATTTCATGTATTTTCTAATATATCTCTTCTAGTATAAAAAATATAATTATTATTGGTATTTTGACTTTGTATCTTGTGACATTGTTAAATTTACTAAGAACATCGAGTGGTTGTTTTATAGAATTGTCCAGATTTTCTATGAAAATTATCATGCAGTCTTCAAATAGGGACTGTTTTTAATCATTTATTTAAAATCTTAATGCATTCTGTGTTTTTCTTTCTTTATTTCATTGATGAGGATCTCCAGCAAAGTGTCAACAAAAGTAATGAGGGAAAGAGAGCACTTAACATTTCTCCAGTAAGTATGGTGTTAGCATAGTTTCATATATACTTTTTATCAGATTTTGTAAGTTCCCTTTTGTTCCTAGTTGCTGATAGTTTTAATCATAAATGGGTGTTGAATTTTTTCAAATATCTCTTTTCTGAATATCAGTATTATTATTTAAATTAAAATTAACATTTAAAATATTTTCTTCTAGAAATTATTTTGTTATTACTCTGGATAATGCAATTGATTTTCAAATGTTAAACCAAACTTGTATTCCTTGTATAAACTTCAATTGGCCATGATGTATTAATCTTTTTTTTCTTTCTATATATTTCTGGATTCAATTTGCTAATGTTTTGTTAAGGAAATTTGTGTCTATATTCATGAAGAATATTGATCTATAATTGTCTTTCTTATAATGTCTTCATTAGCGTTTAGTATCAAAGTATGCTGATTTCATAAAATGAGTTGGGAGTGTTCCCTCTGCTTCTATTCTCTGAAAGTGTTTATATAAGATTAGGATTTTCCTTAAATATTTGATGTAATTCACTGGTGAAACCTGCAGCCCTTTAGTTTTCTTTGGTTAGTTATAACCAAAAATGTCTGGCATCTGTTCTAGTTGATCAAAGTCTCAACTTAGTGCCAATTTACTTCACCTGAAGGTAACTATTAGAATTTCTTTTATGTGAAAATTATTTAATTTCATTTTCACTAGATATAGAATTTATTTTTTTATCCTCCAGAACTTTAAAAATGTCCCTCCATTATCTTCTGGCCTCCATTGTTTCAGGCAAGGAATTGGCCATCATTCTTATACTTGTTCTTATGTATAAAATATGCCTTTCATTTTTTATTTTTGATCTCCACCTATCAGCATCTTGACTGACGTGTCTCAGAATGGTCTTTGGATTTATCCTGTTCAGGGTTTGCTGAAATTTTTGAATGTATTAACTGTTGGCCTCATGAAATTTGACAAATTTTTGTCTATTTATTATTTTTTTTTTTTCTAAGACATTTTCTGCCCTCTTTTGTACCTGTATCCTCTCCTTTTGGAACTTTGTTTACATGTATGTTAAATGACTTTCTATTGTTCTACAGCGAACTGTGGCTCCGTTGATTAATTTTTCCATCTTAGTTCTCTCTGTGATACAGATTGCATAATGTCTATTGTTCCACATTTTGGTTCCCTGATTATTTTTTCTGCCATCTATCTGCTGTTACACCAATATATTGAACTTTATTTCAGATATTTTACTTTTTAATTTTAGAATACAAAATTGGTCTTTTATCATTTACATTAGTATGCTGCTATATTCCATCTGTTTGTTCATTATGCCATCTTTTTAAATTATCCAGCATATTTGTAATAGGTTCTTCAAAGTGACTGATAATTCGAACATCTGTGTGAATTATAGATCTGTTTCCATCGGCTGATGTTTTTCTCTTAATTATGGTTTGTATTTTCATGTTTCTTCTCATGTATATTGTTTTAATTGTATGATAAACATTATATATATACATATATATATAGAGAGAGAGAGAGAAAGAGTTTATGCTTCTTGTTTTTGTTCTCTGAATGATATTGTGTTTTGTTTAAATAAGAAGATAAATTATTGGTTGACAACCTTGAACTTCTGGATGCTTGGTTTCATGTGTTGTTAGTGAGGCTATGTTCAGGCTTGCCCATTGTCTTGGGGAAAATCCTTAGGCATAGGCAATTCTTTACTCATTATATATAGCCTTTCTTGGGATTCAATAGGAAGCTGGGTGAATTGCTCCTCTAACTTGGAGGGATTAAAACTATAAATACTATTTTCTCTTTGGTGGATGATAGTTGAAGTCTCTGTGCACATTTTTCAGGTTTTCGGCTCTTAATTTTCATCAGACTGTCTGCCGTCTTCCCCATGTATGCACAGTTCATGGATCAGATATAGGTATGAGATCAGTTCACATAAAGATTTCAGGTGTTCTCTTATTGTGGCTTCCTACTCTGCTGGAATTTTACACCTTCATTTAGAGCTTTCTGGCAGCCCCAGATAAGGGCTCTATGCTGCATGTTCTAGAGCATGACCTCAGAAAAAAAGGCATATGAACATAAACCTAAGTTTTGCATATTTTCAAAGATTAAAATATATATAATTTAATTGCTATTTAAAATAGTCTGTCTCTATCATTTTTTGTATACTTAGTTATTAAGGATATTTCAGAAATGGAATGATTTGAGTATTTTTGCTCTGACATTGACTCCTTGCTGACACCATAATTATGTATGTTGTCAATTTGTTTTTCTATGTATTTCAATGGGGAATTAGATTTCTTTCAAATAACATTTCCTTCATTTTGTTTATATTAACTTTCTTTTCACTTACTTGTAAAATTATTTTTTTAACTTACTTGTAAAACTGGATTGTCTACCATTTTGTATTATCATCTATCCTTTTACTATTATTATTATTATTTTCTTAAATAATTATTTTTAAAAATCACATTATAGGACATTTCACTAGTTTGCTAAGAGTGTGTTTTTGAAAGAGATTAAATATTGAATATCATTATGTTTTTTCAGTATCTCAAAACAATCCTAAATTTTGCCTAAAGATATCATGAATGTTATTAATAGATATCATGGTAATAAATCATTTGTTTGCTCCAAAATGACTATTACTTGGCCAGAGAGTATTACTTTAATACATTAATGGGTTTTATTTTCTGTAGTTTATTTAGAATTGTTGAATTTCTATTAACAAATGAAACACGTGATATTTTTCTTTTCCTTTTTTCCACATCTTTGTAAGTTTGTTATGAAAAGTTTTACAAGTTTCAAAACAATATTATGAATCTAACTTCTATTCTTGGGAGCTCTTAATGACTAAATGATTTTTTTAAATTAAAAGATTATAAAAAACTCATCTGTTAAGACTTCTTGGGGGTTAATTTTTATTTTTTCCCCAATTTGTTTGTGGTTATATAGCCTTCAGAATTTCCACCTTTATTTAATGCAAGTAGTTTATATTTTTCATATAGTAATCTTTTCATACATATCCTAAAATGCACTAACATTAATTATATGATAAGTTCCTTTTGAATATTTTATTTTATTGTATCTGTTGTTTAATTGTGTATTAACTTCTAGCTTAGTTATTTTTTAGAAGTCTTCATTTTTTTATAGTAGTTTTGGCTTTACAACAAAAGTTAGAGGAAAGTACAGAGATTTCCCATCTTCCTCTGCCCCCCACACATGGATAGTTTCCCTGGTTTTCAACATCGCTCACCAGAATTGTACTTTTTTTTTTTTAAACTAAGGACTTACCTACATTGACACATCATAATCATTCAAACCCCATAGCTTACCATAGGGTTCACCCCTGGTGTTATACATTATACGTATAACATGTATATGCATTGTTATGGTATCATATAGAGTATTTTCACCACCCTAAAAATCCTCTGTGCTTTGTTTATTCATCTCTCTCACCTACCCTAACGCTGGCAAGCACTATCTTTTTACGGTCTCCAGTTTCGCCTTTTCCAGAATATCATATAATTAGAATCATACAATATGTAGCTTTTTCAAATTGACTGCTTTCACTTAGTAATATATATTTAAGTTTCCTCCATGTCTTTTTATATCTTGATAGCTCATTTCTTTTTAGCACTGAACAATATTCCATTGTTTAATGTACCAGTTTTTCAGTTCACCTACTGTAGAGCATCTTGGTTGCTTCCAACTGTGGATGATCATGAATAAAGGTATTATAAATATCCACTTCAAGGTTTTTGTGTGGACATGCATTTTCAACTCCTTTGAGTAAGTACTGAGGACGGCAATTGCTGGATTCAATGTATAAATGTATATTTAGTCTTGTAAGGAATTGCCAAAATGTCTGTCAAATTGGCTATAAAATTTGGCATTCCTACCAGCAAAGAATAAGAGCTCCTGTGGCTTCACATCCTTATCAACATTTGTTGCTGTCAGCATTTGATTTTGACAGCTGTGTGGTGATATCTCATGATTATCTTAATGTGCATTTCCCTGATGGCATATGAGGTGGAGCATCCTTTTATATGCTTATTTGCCAACTGTACATCTTCTTTGGTGAGGTGTCTGTTCAGGTCTTTGACCCACTTTTTAATAGGGTCGTTCATTTTTTCATTGTTGTACTTTAAGAATTCTTTGTATATTTTGAATAATAGTCCTTTATCAAAAGTGTCTTTTTGAAAATATGTTCTCCTGGTCTTTGGTCTGTATTTTAACTCCCCTAATAGGATATTACACAAAGAAGAAGTTTTAAATTTTTATGAAGTCCAGCTCATCAATGATTTCTTTTATGGATTGTGCCACATGTCAGTGTTGTATCTAAAAAGGCATTGCCATGCCCAAGGTCATCCAGGTTTTCTCTGCTGTTATCTTGTAGGATTTTTATAGTTTTGCATTTTACATTTAGATATATCATCCATTTTGAGTTAATTTTTGTGAAAAATATCAGTTTTGTGTCTAGATTTATTTATATACTTTTGCATGTGGATGTCCAGTTGTCTCAGCACCATTTGTTGAAGAGACTATCTTTGTTCTACTTTATTGTGTTTCCTTCTTTGTCAAAGATTGGCTGACTATATTTATGTGGGTCTATTTCTGGGCTCTCTATTCTTTGCCATTGATTTATGTGTCTATACTTTTTATCTTGATTGTTGTTTTATGTATTTTTTCTTTCTAGCTTTTCTTTTACTTATTTATACTAGCATTTGCTTGTCTGATGATTTTCAAAGTTTAACTAATTAGATTTATCAATTTTAATGTTAATTTGATTTCTAGTATATTAAGTCCTGCTTTCACTTATACAATTACTTTCACTTATTATTGTTCTTTTTTATGTCAAACATGCAATAGGTAGCTAACCTATGCTTCAAATTACTCTACTTTAGCACTGAAAGGGCTTTAGCATATCGGGTTTTTTGTTGTTGCTTTTGTTTGTGTGTTTGTTTTAGCATATGGATTTTTTTTTTTTTAAGATTTTATTTATTTATTTGAGAGAGAGAATGAGATAGAGCATGAGAGGGGGGACGGTCAGAGGGAGAAGCAGACTCCCTGCCGAGCAGGGAGCCCGATGCGGGACTCGATCCAGGGACTCCAGGATCATGACCTGAGCCGAAGGCAGTCGCTTAACCAACTGAGCCACCCAGGCGCCCTAGCATATGGATTTTATTGAAGTATAGTTTGGGGCACATCACAAAGGTATCAATTTATGCTGTTCCAATTTTAATTTATAATCCAAATATTCTATACTGGCAAGTTTGATGTCTTGTGTGATGCAAGTTATTTAAAACAATCCTGATTTCCAAATGGTCTAGCTCTTTTATTTATGCTTTCATTATAAAAACATATTGATTACAAGGTTAGTAGATGTAACAAACTTTATATTTGTGTAATTGCTGGTTTTGTTTAGCTAATGTACAAAATTTCAAGGCATTTTTTAAAAAATTTGTTTGCTTCATATATTCAGGCATTGTTTTGATTTACTGCCCAAGTACAAAAATAAAATGTTTTGAAAATTTTTATTTTATAAGTATAAATTTTTATTTTTCTTGCATATCAATTGATGTATATGATAACAAGTGAAACAAAAATACACAAGGAAAATATTAACACTTCTATACTGTGGTTTAAACTCAATCTAATACAGGCATCAATGTTAACTGCTCAAAAAGTATCCATAAAATTAAAATTTCTTATATTTTGAGTTTGTGAGATTTTTGTTATTGTTTGTTTTTCTTGATACTTTTAAGAATAAAAATGGATTACAGACTATTTATCACTCTGAAACTTTCATTTTCATATAATGGAGTAACGGGTATTTTTAAGAGTATCATGTAGCTACCGATATCACTACTAACATTGTATGAAAGTTTCTCTCATTCTGCATTGGTTGTGGGCTGACATGTTATTTTACATATTTATTTATTAAACTAATACCTAAACTGATGTCAGTTTGATTTAATTTGCATTTCTAAGATTAAGAGTCAGGTTGAGCACTTTCTTATCCATTTAAGGGCCTTTCTATTTCATTTCCTGTGAAACTCCTTCTGCATTTTATATTGCATTGTTTTTTCTCTTTCTTGTAGATTTATAAAAATTCCTTTCATATTCTGAATACTAATCCTGCTTTAAGATGTATTTATGGCAAATATTTTGTTCCTATTTATAGTTTGGATTTTAATTTTGTTCTGTTTTATTCTTTAATACAACGGCAATTAATATTTGGAATGGTATGAAGTCAGAGTACTATTTCCTGTTTTTTTTTTCCCACATTATTAACCAATTCTCCCAACATTATTTTTTGAATGCAGCACATTTTACCATTTATTTATTCATTCAACTGATATTTACTGAGCACCTATTTTGTGCCAGTCACTGTTCCAGATAATACATTTATATGAAAATATTAAGGCATTTGGAATACAACAGTGAACAAAATAGACAGACTCCTACTCCTAATGGAGCTTATGTTCTTATAAAGGAGGACCTACAGTAAATGGTAGATATAGTAAATTACTACCATAGAAAGTAAGGGAGAAGGGCATAAGTGCTATGCAAAATGAGCTGAATGATGAAATCTAGGTTGCATTTTTGATAGAGTGCTGGGGATAGCCTTCACTAAAACATAAATCTTGGGCAAAAATCTGAAAGATGTAGACATCTAGGCAAAGAACATTACAGATAGAACATCCACTTATAAAGTCCTAAAACACAGAAATGCTTGGTATTTTTAAGGCAAAATAAGAGGGCAAGGTGTCAGGTATAGAGGGAGGAGAAGATGACTGACAGTTAAGATGCAGGAGGAAGGGGCCAGCTAGTACATGTATATCATTTATGCCACTGCAAAGATGCTGGCTTTACTGAGATGGGAAGTCATTGTAGAGTTTTTAGTCTGTAGTGACCTGCTCTGTCTTATATTTTTAAAAGGATCACTCTGGATGCTTCATCGGGAATAGAGTTGAGAAGGGAGTGGGGGCAGAGAAATCACTGAAGAGACAATGGAGTTCTCTGGCAGAAGGTGAACGTGGTTCAGCCTGAAAAGGGCAGTAAAAAGTGGCAAGACTCTGGGTATACTTTGAAGGTAAAGCCAACAGGATTTCCTGATGAATATATGGTTTTAGAATGTTCCAAAGATATTGGCTAGATTACTTGCCTAATCAGCTGGAAGGATTGAGTTGCCATTACTGAGAAGGGGATGGCTGTGGTGAAACAGATTTTAGAAGATCAAAGTGAATTTTGGTCTTACTCTTTAGAACATCTATTAGTCAGGGGCACCTGGGTGGCTCAGTCAGTTAAGTGTCCAACTCTTGATTTCGGCTCAGGTCATCATCTCAAGATTGTGAGATGGAGCCCCATGTTGGGCTCCACACTGGGTGAAGAGCCTGCTTAAGAGTCTCTCCTCCTCCTCTCCCTTTGCACACCCCCCTCAAAAAAAAAAGTCTATTAGACAGATTTTGTCTGCATTTTGCATTAGCTTTACTCACTTCTTACTCCAACCACTCTGCAGTGTCCATTTTATGCCTATTTCAACCATTTTTGTGTTTGTTCAGCCTGGTAATATTTTGCCTAAAGCTTGTCCCACGAACTTCACAATTCATGCTGCAGAGAATTCTCTATCTTCATAGCTTGAAATACCTCAGAAGACCACCTCTGTATTCACACATGCTGTATCCCAGTGAGACTATCCTGGACAACATCTCCCAGATGAACAGTTCTTAGATGCACTTCATAAGATTCTTCATAAGTTCCCCAAATTTGAGAATCTAAAGCTCCCAGAGCTAACCAGTGAAGTAAGAGCAATAGATGGAACGCAATGATGGCAAATAGACTATGTTTCCAAGAGGAAAAAATGATTAACTGACAAATTCTACTGATACGCTAAGAAAAATGAGGACTCAAAACTGACCATTGGTTTATCAGTCTGGAAGATTTCAGTGACCCACAGCAAAAACAATGTTGGTAGCTTTGGGTTTAAAAGAATGTCCAGGTCATTCCCACTCATATTATGCCAGAGCAACCAGGAATTACAGTCCCCACGGGGACTAATGTTCAAACTACCCCTCTGTTGCTATGGACAAAGGTAAGAATAATTTTTGTTAGAAAAGTGGCAGTCTCCCCCTAAATTAGCTCCTTTATTTTCAGACTTTCTTGTTTTCGGATAAATGAATTTAATATTTAAAACTATATTTCTTGGGGTACCTTGATGGCTCAGTCAGTTAGGTGTCCGACTCTTGATTTCAACTTAGTTCATAATCTCAGGGTCATGGGATCAAGCCCCAAGTTGGGCTCCACAATCTGCAGGGAGTCTGCTTGAGATTCTCTTCCTCTCTCTCTCTCTCCCTCTGCCCCTCCCTGTGATCTCTCTCTCTCTCTGAAATAAATACATAAAATATTTATTTATAAAATAAGATATTTATTAAAACATTTATTTATAAAATAAGATATTTTATTTATTTATTTCAGAGAGAGAGAGCACAAGCAGGGGGAGCAACCAGCAGAAGAAGAGGGAGAAGCAGGCTCCCCATGAGTAGGGAGCCTGATGTGGGACTCAATCCCAGGGCCCTGGGATCATGACCTGAGCAGAAGGCAGACGCTCAAACGACTGAGCCACCCAGCCGCCCCTGATAATTTTAAAACTATAGATTTTATTTTTTTCTTCAGTGGTTGTTCTATTTGTCTTTTCCCTGATGATTTTGTTATCTTTAATAAAGTTTCTTTCTTCCATAGTCATGCCAAGCACTTCAGAATGTTCTCAATCTGCATTGACTTTTCCTTCCACACTCTATATCCCCCCCATTATGCTGGTGTTATCTACGGAACTTATAATGCTACATATTATATGGTATACATTTTTAAATTCTTGCTCCTTTACACACTTTACTAATTCATTTATTCATTCTTGCTTTTTCACAACATTCTTTTGGTTTTATTTTCATTTTGCTGGAAAAGCTTCACCAAAGCATTTTCAAAGTGAGATTTTATATTATAAACAATAAGGTGCAAAATTCCTGAAAATATCTTTATTGTTTTCCCTTATTTAAAATACTTTGTAACTGAATATGCAATTCCAGGCTCAAAGTTATTTTAACTTTGAAGAAGTATCACAGTCTTTCCCCTGACATCCAAAGTTGTTGATGAGATGTCTGATAACATCCGGATATTGAATCTTCACGGATATCTGTTTCGTTCTTCCTGGAGGGCTTTAGAATTGTCCTTTTGGTTTTAACCTTCTTAAATTTTACTGGATAGATCTCTTTCTTATCATTGTATTAGGCATTTTATAATTAAAAAAAATATTCCTTCAAATGTTTCTTCCTCTCTTTTATTTCCATTCACCTATATTCATTTATTTGCACTCCTGTTTTACAGATGTTTCCATTCTTCTCATATATCTTATTTCTTAGGTTGAAAAAGAATGCCTATATGTCCTTTCCTGATGCTTTCTTTTTTATTTTTTGTCCTTTTTTAAACTTTTTTTTATTATGTTATGTTAATCACCATACATTACATCATTAGTTTTTGATGTAGTGTTCCATGATTCATTGTTTGCATATAACACCCAGTGCTCCATTCAATACATGCCCTCTCTAATACCCATCACTAGGCTAAACCATCCTCCCACCCCCCTCCCCTCTAAAACTCTCAGTTTGTTTCTCAGAGTCCATAGTCTCTCATGGTTCTTCTTCCCCTCCAATTTCCCCCCCTTCATTCTTCCCTTTCTGCTATCTTCTTCTTCTTCTTTTTTTTCTTTTTTTTTTTTTTTTAACATATAATGTATTATTTGTTTCAGAGGTACAGGTCTGTGATTCAACAGTCTTGCACAATTCACAGTACTCACCATAGCACATACCCTCCCCAGTGTCTATCACCCAGCCACCCCATCCCTTCCACCCCCTGATGTTTTCTTGAAAAATTATTTGATCTGGGCTTCGTGTTCAGTAATTGATTCTCTAGCTCTATCTATTCTACTATTTAATTCTACATAGTGGCCTCTTTATTATAACTGAAAATAGTTACATATTACATTATTTATAACTTTTAATGTTCTATTATATTTTATATATTTATATATAATTAAAAATTTAAAATATATATAATTGCCTCAATTTTTCTGCTTGGTGCCTCATTATTTCTTCATGTTCCTGCTTCATATTGCCAATGTTCTTACATGTGTATGTTAGTACATGGATTATGTTTAATTAAACTGTATATCAGTGGTATTAATTCTATTGGGTTTTATAAAAGTTGCTTAGTTTCTTACCTTTATTTATAAATGGATAGATGTCTTTCCATGTGAAGTCATATTCACTCAGACTATCAGCTATATTGGCTGGCAATATGCACTAAACAACTTAAGGGAGGGGGCATATCCAGCTCATTAAGACAGACTGGGCACATGGAATTTATTTTTCCCTTGACAGAACACTGGCTTCCTCTTTACTGCCTCACTAATGCTAGCCTTTGCAAAGGGACAGTCCCCTAATCTGAGGTTTATGGACAGGGAAGAAAGAAGGAGGACATATTCAGGGCCTCTCACAGCAGCAGGGAAGCTTCCTTCCTCAGGCTGAGCAAGTCCTGTGGTTTTTCTACCTCTTAGCAGTACCTGGGCAGGTAATGTTCCTTCCGGTGCAGTGTGCAAACAAAAGGCACCAAAATGAAGTCTTCTCCTATACATCTCCCTTATCCTAGACTGTATCTTCTCTTCAGACCACTAGGTTTCACACAGTACTTACACTACTCCAGATCTTTATGCTTCCCTCCCCTGTACTTAGCTGGGGTCAGGCAGGCAGGGGCAGCACTCAAAGCTGGAGTCTGTTCCTCATTTTGCCAGGACTCTCAAGTCTCATGATTATTATAGTCTCTCCTAAATGTGTGGTTGATTCTCCTTTTTTATTCCTCCCATAGCTTATTTTTTTAATATTTTATTTTTTTATTTATTTGACACAGAGAGAGAGCCAGAAGCAGGGGGAGGGGCAAAGAGAGAGGGAGAAACAGGCTCCCCACTGAGCAGGGAGCGGGACATGGGGCTTGATACCAGGACCTGAGATCATGACCTGAGCCAAACGCAGATGCTTAACCAACTGAGCCACCCGGGCGCTCCCCTCCCATAGTTTAAATAATCTTGTTAAGAGTTTATCTATTAATTGGTCATTCCAAAGAAACAGTAAAAAAAAAAAAAAAACTATTTATTCTTTGAAATATTTTTCTTCCAATCTTACTAACTTAATTTCTTATATTTCTTAAATTTTCCTTATTATTTATTTTGAATTATTTTTGGTTTTATGTAAATTTTTTTTTTAAAGATTTTATTTATTTATTTGACAGAGAGAGACACAGCGAGAGAGGGAACACAAGCAGGGGGAGTGGGAGAGGGAGAAGCAGGCTTCCCGCCGAGCAGGGAGCCCGATGTGGGGCTCGATCCCAGGACCCTGGGATCATGACCTGAGCCGAAGGCAGACGCTTAACGACTGAGCCACCCAGGCACCCCGGTTTTATGTAAATTTTTATTAGGTTTTTATGTTATTAATAAAAACATTTCTTTTTTTTTTTTTTTAAAGATTTTATTTATTTATTTGAGACAGAGAGAATGAGAGACAGCATGAGAGGGAGGAGGGTCAGAGGGAGAAGCAGACTCCCTGCCGAGCAGGGAGCCCGATGCGGGACTCGATCCAGGGACTCCAGGATCATGACCTGAGCCGAAGGCAGTCGCTTAACCGACTGAGCCACCCAGGCGCCCTAAAAACATTTCTGATGAGGAATTTTCCTCTGAAAATATTTAGGCTTTATCCTAAAGATTTTTTGTGAAATATTCTAATTTTGTTACTTTCCAAGTAATTTTTGCCCTTGAATTGTTTTTAAGAAGAATATTTCTTAATTCCAAAATGGCCACATTATTGATATTAATATTGAGTTTACAGGGCACCCGGGTGGCTCAGTTAAGCGTCTGACTCTTGATTTTGGCTCAGGTCCTGATCTCAGGGTCATGGGATTGGGCCTCACATTAAGCTCCATGATAAATGGGAAGTCTGCTTGAGATTATCTCTCTCTCTCCCTCTCCCTCTTCCCCTGCCCCCGCTCATACACACTCTCTCTCTTTTGTTCTAAAATAAATAAATAAAATCTTTAATATTGAGTTTATTGTGGCTTTGTTTATCCTTTATTTTTATCTTTCATTTATCATTCTTTTTTTTTTAAAGATTTTATTTATTTATTTTTTAGAGAGCGAGCGAGAGAGAAACAGCATGAGAAGGGAGAGGGTCAGAGGGAGAAGCAGGCTCCCCGCTGAGCCGGGAGCCCGATGCGGGACTCGATCCCAGGACCCTGGGATCATGACCTGAGCCGAAGGCAGACGCTTAACCATCTGAGCCACCCAGGAGCCCTCATTTATCATTCTTAATAACTACACTTATTTAAAATATTTTTAAGCCAGTATGATTATGTTCAATGGAAAAATTCAGTCCTTTCATATTCAATATAACTGAAATATTTTATTTTGTCTCCTGTCTTATTTTATAGTAGTTATTTATTATACTTTTGAAACTGTATCTTACTTTTTTATTTTCTTACTTTGTTTTTTATGATCAATTTCTTTTCTTTCTTCAATTCCTCTTTTTCACATACCAACCACCTCTCTAAACCATCCCACAATCACATGAACACATCAATCCTACCCCTTAATTTGAAATCCTACAATACTTGCAACATTTAGTGGTGGTTAACTTTGTGCGTCAAATGATCAAAACAATATAATATAACTATATGTCTATGTTTATACTTTGTTTATGTACTATGTTTATATTCTACTTACTCAACTTCCACCTTTGTCTAAGATGAAATACTTGTGAAACATTTACTTCCTCCCTAACTTGCCACCTTTTAATTTTATGTATTTTGTTTGAGTAATTTAAAATATTATATTCAGCTTTTATTAATACTTGTTACAATATGTCTCTATGTTCTTTAGCTCATTCTTGGTATTTATATTACACATTCCTAAATAAATTTTATCAAGTCTTTAGTCATAGCATAATTAATTTCCTGCTGTTCTTTCCTCTCATATTCATCTTCCTTTATCTTGATCACTTTGCCTATGTGGACTAAATTGGAAAAGAAAGACAAGTGTAAATTGAGTGTTTTGTTTATTTGTTTGTTTTTTAGATAAGAACTGGAAGTTTATTCTTGAGGTCCTACAGATCTCAAACTTGGCTTTGTTTGCCCTGAAGGGGTCATTTATTCATTCAATGAAAATTTTTTTAGTGCCACTGTGTTCAAGGCACTGTTTTAGGATTTGAGAGTACAAGAGAAGATAAAATGGGTAAAACTATCTGTTCTCCTGGCATTTATACTTAATTGTTTATGATGGAAATTAAATTAAAAATTTAAGATTTAAGTAGGGCAGATGCCTATAAGTACAATGTAGAAAAATAAAGCAGCAAGGGAGCTCAGGGAATGTTGGAGTGAGGTTACTTTAAATATGCTGCTAAGAAAATGACCTTTGAGCAAGCAGGGGATGAGGGAGACAGTCACCAGTATTGGCGAGTGGAGTGTTCCAGAAGAGAGAAGAGCAAGCATGAAGGTCGTGCTCTACATGAAGAGTGCCAGGCATGCTGAGTGATACCAAGGAAACCAGTGAGCTTGAGCATAGGAGCATGGGGAAAAGTAACAGGCAATGTTGGAGGAGATGCAATAAGAACTGAGGCTACATCATATGAAGTTATGTAGGCCATTATAAGTTCCTTGACTTCTACTTTGAATGAGAAGTGATTGGGTAGCTTTGAACAGAAGAATGACATGGCCTAACACATTTTATGGGATCTCTCTTGCTACCAAATCTAGAACAGAGAGAACGAGTGTAACATAATTAGCAAGAGAACAATTAAGAGGATCTTATAGTCATATCATAAGAAATAATGTTAATTTGATCATACTGTTAATAGAAGAGGGGTAAAAAGAAAAAAAAAAAGGTGGTAAGACCCTGAATCTATCTTGAAGATAGAGAGGATAGGAGATTCTGGTTCATTGGGTATAGTCAGAAATAACCCCAAAGATTGGGTATAAGAAACAGAAATGGGGTTTTTATCAACTGTGGGTGGGCAGGTACAGAAGGAAAGATGATTTGTTCAGTACTGACATATTTAGTTTGCAATGCCTACTGGACATTTAAGTAGGAATGTCAAATACACAATTTGAGGATTAAACCTGGAACTCAGGGTAGAATTTAGACCGGCTGGACCTAGGATTCATGGCTCAAGATTTTTTCCTCAGGAATCCGTAAACGCTGACATTCTTTTTTCACTAATAGTGTTGCAATTAATGCCTAATGAATTTTATAACGTACTGAAAAAAAATGATGAAGTAAAACATGTTACTGCATTCAATGCACATGAGAAAAAGAAAGTTAAATGATCTTTAATAACAGGCATTTATCTTACCGTTATATATCCTTTTAAGAAAAAACCTCGCAGTTGCATACCACTGTCTTACATTACATAATGTTGGTTTCCAAATTTCTTTGAAATTCAGAGTATAGAGTGTATTCTGAATCACAATAAGCTATGGACAGTTATTCAGAGGGCAAAGGTAGCACATGGCCTTTTTAAATATAGACAAAGGATCTTGATCTCTCTGAAAATCATAGAAAGGACAAGCTTATATTAGAGGCATATTGAAGAATCTTTGTGTATTTGATTAAATTCATTGGTTTTCTTCTTAATAGAATTACATATTTCTAGATATTATCTTATCTTGAAAGGTACCTGGAAAGCTTTTTCCAGATATATATCTGGTCCTGGTCAGTAGGCTCTTTTTAGTATATAATTTGTCAGTTCGAAGAGTCTATGCTCGTGTCCTAAGTATGTAGCTAGGTTTGCACATGCTCAAGCAATGACCTCATCATTATAACCTTGCCCATCTACTGGGTTTCAGAATCTCTCTTCTTTCAAGCCATCTTTCTCCATATCTCTAACTCAACTTTCTGCCATGTCGGTTCCACCCCTTACTATTTTTCAGGTAGTTGTAAATTCTTCGCTGGAAATATTTTCCTTTTTAAAAACTCGGTTGACTTCAAATTCATCTCAATTTGCTGTCCTGTCTCATTAATCATCAAGGCCATGCTTCTTTGATGTCCATGTAAAACAGTTTCTGTGTAAAATTTTACTCTGATTTATTAAGTTAGTCTCCAAGGGTCCTTTTCATCTGTCTCTTGCATGCTAAGTTTGTTTTTCTTCCCTTACACTGTACAATTTCATCATGAGAACCATACTTTTGTTTTGCTTATTCAAATTTCTATTGCTCAGACCTAACAAACCCTATCATTTGTCCCAAAATACTGTTTGGTTTCTTTTTGGATCCCTCTTTCTATTCTCCTGGGCACTGTTAGAGTTCTCCATTTTGAATTTAATGTGAAGGCCTGAATGATTTGGGTTTATATTATTAAATGTATTAATTCAGAAGATGGAGAATGACATGGTTCATGAGTTGTTCCACAAGGGAACTTTTTCTGTGGTTTTCTTTTGTTTACTGGGAAGCACATCAGTCAGCAAGTTTTCTGCTGGGCAAAGATAGAATAATTGCTCTGCACTATCATTGGTTGGCAGAGGTGAAAATTGGTATATTTCTACCACATTTAGGAAAAAAAACAAAAAACCTTTGACTTTTGAAGAAGTGTGTGTGTGTGTGTGTAAGTTTTCATTCAATATATTCACTGTTTTTTAAAACATGCTCTTATTCTCCATGAAACTTACTAGGCTAATATTCCCTTTATTTTCATTTTTGATTAGTATATAATTTGTCCAGGTCCATGATTGTTGGAGTATTCTATTTTCTTTTTTAAAAACTTTTAAAATAAGTTTTTATTTTAATTCAGTATAGTTAACATACAGTGTTATATTAATTTCAGGTGTACCATATAGTGATTCAACAATTCCATACATCACCTGGTGCTCATCACAAGTGCCTTCCTTAATCCGCATTACTTCTACCACCCATCCCCCCACCCACCTCCCCTCTGGTAACAATCAGTTTGTTCTCTATAGTTAAGTGTCTATTTCTTGGTTTGCCTCTCTTTCTCTTTTGTTTTCCCTTTACTCACTTGTTTTGTTTATTAAATTCTGCATATGAGTGAATTCATATGGTATTTGTCTTTCTCTGACTTATTTCAATTAGCTTAATAGTCTCTAGCTCCATCCATGTCATTGCAAATGTCAAGATTTTATTCTTTTTCAAGGCTGAATAATATTCCACTATATATATAGTGGATATAGTGGAATATATATATATTTCATATATTTTGTCTTTATCCATTCATTTATCCATGGACACTTGGGCTGCTTCCATAATTTGGCTTTTATAAATAAAGCTGCTATAAACATTGGGGTACGTGTATCCCTTTGAATTTGTGTTTCAGTATTTGGGGAGGGAGATAAATATCCAGTGGTTTTGATTACTGGATTGTAGGATGGTTCTATTTTAACTTTTCCAGGAACCTCCATACTGTTTTCCAGAGTGGCTGAACCGGTTTGCATTCTCAGCAGTGCCCAAATGTTCTTTTTTCTCCATATCCTTGCCAACACTTATTTTTTCTTATGTTTTTTATTTTAACCATTCTGACAGGTGTGAGGTGATAGCTCATTGTAGTTTTGATTTGCATTTCCCTGATAATAAGTGATGATGAGCATCTTTTCATTTGTCTGTTGGTCATCAGTATGTCTTCTTTGGAGAAATGTCTGTTCATGTCTTCTGCCCGGTTTAATTGGATTATTTTTTTTGGGGGGGGTGTTGAGTTGTATTAGTTCCTTATATATTTTGGATACTAGCCCTTTATTGGATATGTCATTTGCAAATATATTCTCTCATGTGGTAAGTTGCCTTTTAGTTTTGTTGATTGCTTTCTTCACTGTGCAGAAGCATTTTATTTTGATGTAGTCCCAATAGTTTATTTGAGCTATTCTATTTTCTTTTTTTTTTTAAAGATTTTATTTATTTATTTGACAGAGAGATAAAGAGCACAAGTAGGCAGAGTGGCAGGCAGAGGGAGAGGGAGAAGCAGGCTTCCCGCTGAGCAGGGAGCCCGATGCAGAGCTCGATCCCAGGATCCTTGGATCGTGACCTGAGCCGAAGGCAGCCGCTTAGCCGACTGAGCCACCCAGGTGCCCCGAGCTATTCTATTTTCTTATTGAGTTTATCATTTGGATTAGTCAATGAAATGAAAAGAAAGGGAATATTAGCCTAGTAAGTTTCTCAGGACCATTTTTGAGCAGATATTTTAGGAGCCATACACAATTTTTTTCTCACTTCTACAAATGCCAGATTTTTTCTCTTGATTCTTTCCTGTTTTCTCCAGGTATGGGTCTAGATTGCAGAATAAAAATGATGTGGAGCAGAGCTACACAAAACTGCCACCAGTATTTAATGTGAATGAGAACTTAAGTATCTGTTGTTGGAAACCACTGAATTTGGGGATTTGTTACTGCAGCCAAATCTGACTGATACAATATCAGTGTTGATGGAGATTTCCCTCTACATTTGTCATATTCTGGTTATACAATTGTTTTAGGGGGAGCGTAGGGAAATTTTCTATGCTGCCATTTTCCCCCATGAATATTGATTAATTTCATTTGAGTTATTGAATTAAATTGAATTGAAATATATTATTAAATCTAGCATATCTTGTGAATGTATATACTCAAAATGCCATAACATAAATGGATTCAATTAATCTTGATTTCTGTTTATATCTAATTTCATTTGACATTTTGTCTATCACATTTATGGCCACTGGTCTAGCTCAATCTTCTTCTGACTTTAAATTAAGTCTTTTTTCCCCTTCTACAATGATGAATTTCCTCTATATTAGTATTTCAGAGATAAGGGTTATGGGCATAATTAAAGAACCATGTATAAATTATTTAACCATTAAATTAAATTGCATATCTAAAATAGATCACAGCCACAAAGTTTGTATATCGTCAAGCAGAGAAATGACTGACATTAAGTCAAGCCAACCTGGAATGAGTTTAATAAGTCTGAGGGGGCATGATTAGGAAACCAGTCATTTGGGAAGAAAACATGTATTAGTCCATCTTTGATGATCTGAGACTCCATCCTCACTATAGATAACATATATCAGATATCAAATTTTGGAAAGAAGTGAGAGGTTGAAAAATGCCAGTTTCTTTACACTGCCACTGAGAAAAATATATAACTACCTTGTAATGGGCAAAATCTTTTGTAATATGAAAAAGCATATATATACATTATATGTTAAAAAAAGATAGTAGGAAGGGAAAAATGAAGGGGGGGAAATCGGAGGGGGAGATGAACCATGAGAGACTATGGATTCTGAAAAACAAACTGAGAGTTTTAGAGGGGAGGGGGTGGGGGGTGGGTTAGCCTGGTGATGGGTATTAAAGAGGGCATGTACTGAATGGAACACTGGGTGTTATATGCAAACAATGAATCATGGAACACTACATCAAAAACTAATGATGTAATGCATGGTGATTAACATAACATAATAAAAAAATTTAAAAAAGCATATATATATCAGAAGGATATTCTGCAAGGACAGTTCCCATTTTTAGGAGATGTTCAACTGCTCCAGACTCTCACATTTTAGATGAAGAAGACTAAGTCATCAGTTAGCAATATCTGTACTACTCAATTTTGAGTTTAATTACATGTAGCTTAAAAAAAGCTAATGCCTTTGGACATTTCTATCCTACCATCTGTCTGGATTGTCTTCATCGTCCTACATCACAGGCAAATTCCCCCTCATATTTTAAGATTTAGCTTAGTCTAAATCAGGCAAGTCTCTTTTATGCAACTTCTGTATTCTCATCAAGCCATTGGCTCCCTCTAGCAGTTGTCACATTTTATTAACATTAGAACACAAACTTCTTATAAAGTCTTTGTAGGTGTTGAGTATATGTCTACAGAATGAGTGAATGAATGAATGAATGAATGAAAATTAGATGATTTGACATAAGTAACAATTAAATTTGGTAGGGTCACACACTGAATTGTCTTACACATTAAAGGGGTCAATGAGATAATATTATAAATCAACTTGAAAAAAAAAATGCGAGTGCTGGTGAATATGTAGAGCAACTAGAATTCTCATACACTGCTGGTGTGAATGCCAAAAGGTACAACCACTTTGGAAAGCTCTTCAACAGTTTCTTGTAAAGTTAAACATTAGTATAAAACAGTAATTCCACTTTTAGGAATTTACCCAGTGGTAGTGAAAACATGTTTCCACAAGACCTATACACAGATGTCCATAGTAACCTTATTCAAAGGAGCCTCAAATGGGAACAGTCTAGATGCTTTTCAACTGGTGGATGGAATTATGGTATATCCATACAATTAATATTCTCAGCAAAAGTGAATGGACTTGATATGTGCACCAATAGAGATAAAGTTCAAATATATGATACTAAGTGAAAGAAGTTACAGTTAAGAGAGCATATTACCTGCTTTCATTTATATGACATTTTAGAAAGGCAGAACAATAGAGACAAAAATCAGATTGCCAGGAAACTCTTCTTTGGTGGAAGAAAGGGAGTGATTGAAAAAGGACATGAGGTGGGCGCCTGGGTGGCTCAGTTGGTTAAGCGACTGCCTTTGGCTCAGGTCATGATCCCGGAGTCCCGGGATCGAGTCCCACATCGGGCTCCCTGCTCGGCGGGGAGTCTGCTTCTTCCTCTAACCCTACCCCCTCTTGCGCTCTCTCTCTCACTCTCTCTCTCTCTAATAAATAAATTTTAAAAAAATCTTAAAAAAAAAGAAAAAGGACATGAGGCAATTTCTTTAGTGAAATGGGGTTGTTTTATATTTTGATTGTGGTTAAATGATTGTATAAATTTGTTTTGCTCTCTTTTTAAATGAAATAAAATGCCCTATGCATTCATTATTTATATTACAACCTTACAAAGCTAGAAGTAGCTAATATAAATTATGAAATTTCCTGAAAATTTACATTTTGAGTGTTTGCTTTGTGCCCGTATTACTCTGTGTTCTTTACAACTCCTTTAATCATTTAAGCAACACCAAGGATTATCATCATTCCTCTTCTACAGATAACATATCTAAAGATCAAATAACCAAAATACACTGCAACAGGTAAGCACTGAGAGTGGGGTTTCTAACTAGATCCTTCTGGCTCTTAATTACATGTGCTAACACATGGGATTATGGCTGACAGGAGAATTGTCATTCTGAGCAGTCTTGATCACATATGAATAGAATTATTTTCCTGCCTAAAACATTTCTATTTATTTCCTTTTCATATAGAATAATATCCACAATTCTCCATCATGACCTCTGAAGTTCCACATACACAGATCCTTGTCAATCTCCCCATCCTCTCCATCCCATTCTCCCTGTGGTCCACCAGGCTCTGTACAAGCACAACAATTCTGCATGTGTGGCTCCTTCCTCTGGCAAATCTCTGCATCCTACTCTTCCTATAAAGGATTGTTTTCATTTTAAGGTCTCAACCTAAATGTCATTTCATCAGAGATATGTTTCCTCATCACTCCATATGATTTGTTTATTATCGTTTTCTCCCAACAAACAAACCTGGTATATTGCCTAGAACATAATAAATACTCAGTGAATGTTTTAAATAAATGAATGAATACATTAACGAATAGGCAGGTGCAGAGAGAAAACTGTTATAATCTAGTTCAAAAGGAAAGACTGTTCAAAAGGAGAACTTTTGGATTTCAAAGCTTAAATCTGAGGTCTGCATATATTAATGAAAATCAATAAATAGCAATAGGCTTGCTAGAAAGACAGAAGCTGGGATTAAATCAATTAAGAATGTTGTCTCTATGTAAATTAGAAACATCAACTAAATTAAACTGCCGAAAATGGAAGATTAAAAGAATATTAATGAGCTGATAGAAACTTGATAAGACTTCCAAAATGTTGTCATTGTTGTTGCTTTTACTTCAGTGAGAACCAAATATGGGGAAAAGGCATTTTGAGAGTGTTTCATGCCTTCTTAATGTCTTGCAAACACAATTTGCTGAAGGGCACTGCCTCAGACCTTCATCATCTGAGTTAAAATACAAGACAGGATGAGTCCTTTCATAACTTCCACCCATATCGGGGATTAAGCAGGATTCTTTCAAAGATTAGTGCATGCTCCTGTACAAGTGTTTCATGCTGATATTATTTTTGAGAAATACATTTTACTGTGATAACTACAATAAAAAATGGTGCCCAGCAAGTTTGAGGGGTCCACAGAACCCTCTATTCCTCTAGTGGGACCCCATCCATCTCCCCACCTCCTACCTTTAGAAACATTCCTTGGCAGGAGGTAAACTTAGAACTGATCTTCCACACACAACAGGCTCCCCCACAATACACACGTGTACACACATACATTTTCAGGGTAATCCTCTCATGTCTCTATCTCCTTTATCTCAGAAAACACAACAAACCGTGAGTGCTGTGAATTGTGTAAGACTGTTGAATCACAGATCTGTACCTATGAAACAAATCATACATCATATGTTAAAAAAAGAAGAAGATGGTAGGAAGAGAAAAATAAAGGGGGGGGAATCGGAGAGGGAGACGAACTATGAGAGACTATGGACTCTGAGAAACAAGCTGAGGGTTCTAGAGGGGAGGGGGGGATGGGTTAGCCTGGTGATGGGTATTAAAGAGGGCACGTATTGAATGGAGCACTGGTGTTATATGCAAACAATGAATCATGGAACACTACATCAAAAACTAATGATGTGATGTATGGTGATTAACATAACTTAACAAAATTTAAAAAAAAGAAAAAACACAACAAACCCACGTGTGTCCACCAACTGCACAGGGATATGAACCTCCTAATTGGACCCAGTCTGCCTCTCTCCCAGGTCCCCTAAATTCTTTACTTGTGCTGTTTGGTCTCTCAGCAATATGCCTCGTTTCTTCTACCTCTTCTCTGAGTACTTGCTCTACCTTCTTGCTCTAACATAAGTCTGAAGGTCTCTAAGGACGTTGCTTCCATTTAAAGAGGAGGCTCTCTCTGTCCTCTAGTCCTCATTTTCTGCTGGCCCTGCCTGGAAGTAGGGTTCTCCTTGCCAGCGCTTCCAAATAATCCACTATTTCCACACCCTCATAACATTTCTTTTTCTTGTATTCTCCTAGAAAAAACATCTTTCGGTAAATCCACTCTCTGCCTACTATGTGCCTTTTTGAGGACAGCTGACCATATTTGGAGAAAGCGAACCAAAAAATGCTGACTGCTCTCACTGAAATGTTTAATATGGAAATCTCAAGTGGGATCTCAGCATTGTCTAGCAAGTCCGGTGTATATCTCTTCACAAATCACTATCTCAGTTTCTGAAAAGGCTAATTCCCCTATCAACAGCCCTTCAGACTTCCACAACCCATCACCCTTTCTCGTTTTCAGTTCCCGATCTTGTTTCTTGTTTCACCGAGGAAATAAAACCAATCAGTGAGTACCTTTTTGATCTCCTCACAGCTAAATCTTTCTTTACCCTGATTCATACCTGTATGCTGTTTCTTTATTCCCATTCAAAGGGATACATTATCCCCATGACCACTGCTCCATTTCTCTGAACACATCTTTATGAAAACATTATCCAAAAAAATTAGTCAATATTTGTTACCTCCATTTGCTCACTTCCCATTCTCTCTTGGGCTTTTGTTTCTAACACTACCTGAGCACACATGGTCAGATTCATTAATGGCCTCAACAATGAGAAATATGATGGTAAATTCTCAATATTCATTCCACTCACCTCAGAGCCGATATTTGACCCAGTTGATCACATTTTCTTCAAACAGTTCCTTCCCTCAGACTCACATGTTTTATAGTCCTTTCACTCCCTCTCTCCTCTCTGCCTTATCTTCTGATGTTCTCTCCTCTCAATCTGCTCTAATTTTCTAGATGATACAAATGACTCCATGGAGTTAAAGGCCAGCTGATGGCCCCCGAATTTGTATCTTTATCCATAATACCTTCCCTGATCTCAGATTCGTATAAATAACTATCTACCTGACATCTCCACTAGAATGTTTAAAAGCTACATTAAAATAGCCCTTATTTTACCGAATCTTCAATTTCTATACCCAAACCTTGATTTTTCTTAGTGTTCATGCACTCACTAAGCAGCAGCAATATTTACTCAGATGCTCAGGAACCAAAACTTAGAGTTATCCTAACCCCTCTCTTTCTTTTACAGTGTATATTACTCACATATTGCTGCATAACAAATTGCCCCAAATGTAATGGCTTAAATTAAATGTCATATTATCTTACGATTTCTGTGAGTCAGGAGTCAAGGCATGACTTGGTTGTGGCTCTCTGCCTCAAAGTCTTTCCCCAGGTTACAGGATAGCTGTTTTCCAGTCATCTCCAGACTCCACTGGGATTGAGGGGTTTGCTTCCAGACTCACTTGTGTAGTTTTTTTCATGCTTCCATTTCTGATGGGTTGTTAGATTAAGGACCTTGGATCCTTTCTTTGTCATTTGAGCCTCCCTGTGGAGCCCTTTACAACATGACTGCTTGCTGGCCCCCATATGAGTGAACCAAGAGATGGAGGGCGAGAGCAACCATGAGAAGAGAGTCAGTGAGAAAACAAGAGTGTGTGCTGAAGAGGAAAGTCACAGTCTTCTTGTCATTTAATCTTCAAGTGATATTCAATCACTCTTGCCATGTTTTATTCATCCTTGAGTGGGAGGGATTGTTACATCATGACAATGAATACCAGAAAGTGGGCATCACTAAGGACTGTCTTCAAGGATGCCTTCCACAAGTGTTGTGCTGAGCTGAGCTGATGGGCATGGACTCAGGAGAGTGGACTGTGCATATTGCTCTCTAACTCTGTGTTCAGTGGAATCACATTTGTAGCTTGATATCAACCATGTTGGGAGTATGTACACCAGTGAAACTGGCAAATATGACATATCAAGGCTTTTTCATTTCCAGAAAGCTGGTTGTTAAACATTTACCAGCACACTGCTACATACAGACCATATCTAGCATATCAGCATATCTTGTAAGGACCACCTTCCAACACACTTTGAACTGTCCAGTTCTCATCACTTAGCATTTTTAAAAAATAGTCATCTCCCACCTAGCCTAAGGGCAATAGCTTCTTAACTAATCTCATTTCACTTTGTTTCCCATATCCACAGGTTTCTTTCTTGCAACAGCCAGAGAGATCTGTGAGTCAGATCATGTTACTCCCTTGTTCAACATACACCAATAGTTCCCAGCCCTCTTAGAAGAGAATTCAAAGGCAGCTGTGCAAGGCCATATATAATGTACTCTTGCTAATATCTCTAATTTTGTTCTCCTTCCATTCATTATGTTCAACTGCATTGGACTCTCTTGTGTTTTGAACAGATTAAACAAGCTCACACCCCAGGGCCTTTGAATTTGCCTAGAATGACTTCATCCTGGTATCTCATGATTCTGCCCATATGTCATGCTATCACTGAGGTCTTTTATCTCAAAATGCACTCTTTAACCTCTAGCGCAACCATCAATATTTTCTTCATAGTACTTTTAGTTGCCATACATTACATATCCATTTCCTTGTTTGTTCATCGCCTTTCTTCCCTATTAGAGAGTGAGGGCAGGAATTTTGTTCCCTGCTATGCCTGGCATATTTAGGAGTTCCATAAAGATTTGTTGAAGGGATGAATTAATTATAATCGTTTCATCTGCTGTTCATAATATCTTTATAAAACAGATGCTATTAACAACTGCTTACTGACGAGGAAGCTCAAAGAATTCCAAGACTAGATATTTGGTTAGCCAGGATTCAATCCAGGTCTTTGGGACTCCAGTGTCCAAGGTCATTGTGTTAATCCATAATTTATTTCTCCTAGGAAGCTATTCATGATTTCTGATAGTGTCGAAGTACTTTGCCAAGATCTTGGGTTGCACAGAGGATAACCACACAAAAATTGTTTTGGAGACACAAAAATTTAATCATAAGTTGACTTGTCTGTCTCCACTAGTCCAAAGTTCCTTGAGGGTAGAGATGGCATATCATTCAACATTTTATCCCCAATATTTAGTATGATTTTGGCATACAGTAGAGATTCAATGTACAGCGTTGAATGATTCTATTCATTTGTTCATGAAGGAGTGAATGGAATGACACAAAACTGCCTCCCTAGCAGGAAATATAGTAGATGATGAAGAAAACACTGAAGATTATTGATCATGGCAGTGGTATAAAGACATGGCTGAAAAAATTCATTACATTTAAGACAATGTACAAATAACAATACAGAATCTGAAATTTCAAGAATATGATATTATGTCTCCATAAAATATAATTTTAATGGAGCAAAAATCTGTCCTGGTCATAAAATAAAATTTCTTTTTAAAAATAATGGAGTTGGTTTTCTCCATTTTTATCCTAATTCTCCTATGTTTGAAGATCAGACCAAGTTGTGTCATCATGAATAGAAGGACGTATGGATGGATAGGTGGATAGGTGGATGGATATTTTGGTGAGCAGTTAATAATGAAGTGAAAGGAGACACAGTTTATTATAAGGGCAAGTCTTCTGCAAAATTGGCATTGAATTAGAATCTCTAGTTGTCACTTAACTCTGTTTTAGAGCTCAAAATGAGGGAAAGGTAGCAGAGGGGGCTGCTGGATTTTTAAGAGGGCTCTGTAACTAAATGTAAATTTCCCTCAGATATTTGACAGGAAACACAGACATTCCTAAGGATCTGCTATCATGGGGCTTTTTAATAAGGTAATTTCTTTCAGTTGTTACCCCAAGCAAAAAGTGATTTTTATTTTCAAAAGTAGTGAATGGCATAATCTCATCACCACCATTCACAAAAGAGTGCTGATCTGTGGGAGAATACAAAGGATCAGATAAAGAAGGCTCAGAAAAAGGGAGAATGGAGTCTGTCCCTATGTTGAGAGCAAGGTAGACCGAGTTGAATGTGTTTCTTGGGAACATGTTTATTAAATATTGTGGAAATCTATGGCTAAAGACTTCTGAGTAAATTCTTTATATGTCCAAAAGAAAATAAATGAAGAATGTAGCAATATTATTATTCATAAAATCACAAATTAAATACTTATAGGTACTTACTTCTTTAGTTTAATAAACAATGCTGAAATTCATGTTTCCTTTAAATTCTTCAGGCTTAGTCTTTCTGAAAGGAAACATATAAAGAGCACAATTTCATGATTTTTTTTTTTCTTTTGCTAAGAAATATATATTTGGGAAAAAAATAATTATGGCATTGAGGTCCAAATTTTAGTTCTCTTTCTTCCCATTCTCATGTGACATTTAGTGAAATGAATTTCCTCAACTCTAAAGCTGAGCAGAAATACTCTTTCAAAAATTAATTAACAAATGTCAGTATTTGCAATATCAATCTAATAATCAAACCCACGGGGTAATGAATAAATCTTCTCTGACAAGGAACCAATATTCAAGTTGTCTTCAAAGGCCTCAATTTGTACATGTGCAGAGATAGATGAGCAAATATGCCACTTGTTTTCTTTTGAAAAAGATCTGGGATGTAGCAGGATGATGTGTGTTTACCACTGGGCTTTTAAACCACATTTTCCTCTAAAACACGTAAAAGAGAGAGCTAAATCTGGAGACACTAAAACTGCATATCCTGGAGGGTTCAGGGCCTCTTCCCCTACCTTGACCTATGCCAGGAACAGAGCTTTGGCCTTGGTGCCCCTGACTCACTTCTCCAAGCCTCTCCCCTGTGTCTTTCGCACTGGCAGTGCATTAGCCTGCTTTTCCCATGTGATCCCACTGTCCTTTTGGTTTCAGAGAGTTCTCTATGTGCTTTTTTTTTTTTTTTAAGATTTTATTTATTTGTCAGAGAGAGAGAGAGCACAAACAGGGAGAGCTGCAGAGGGAGAGGGAGAAGCAGGCTCCCCACTGAGCAAGGAGCCAGTTGCGGGACTGGATCCCAGGACCCCGGGATTATGGCCTGAGCTGAAGGCAGACACTCAACCTACTGAGACACCCAGGTGTCCCTCTCTATGGGCTTCTTAATATTCCCCTGGGTTCATCTGTCCACCAGGCTTTCATCAAAAGACATTCATTAAGTTACTCCCCAAAGAAGTTTAGGTAATGATGACAAAGAATACCAGTGCGTAATAAAATGAAAAAACAAACAAACAAACAAACAAACAAAAAACAAACCAAAAATCCCACTAAACCCAGAATGCCTTTTCATATATTTTGGTGTTAAAGTGTTCTTTTACATAATGATCAGGAGAAATGGTGGCTTTTGTTGTTTTTATTTTTTAGGGTCTGAAAAATTCCTGCAACATTAAGCTCTACATTAAAATACTGTGTTAACTGTGAAGGGTTTAAGATTTTCTCTTTCTGAGATGAAATGTTCCTGTTTTAGTGCTGACAGAAGGCTGCAGGAAATAGGGACTTCCTTTACTTTTTATTGCATTTACTATAGTACTTTATTTATGGACTCTTGATTTAAGCGTTAATATTCCAATTAGGTGGTGGGAGAGATATTTATATGTTGAGTACTACTGCTCTTTTTCCTATAAATTCATTTCTAGAGTTTAAATTCTCTATTTAAATTTGACAAGGAAAATTTACAAGGAATCTTTTTTTAGACTTCTGTTAAATTTGTATTTGTCTTATGGCCAGCAATACTATACAGACTATACTCTAGAAAGGAAACATTTATTTGAAAATGAACGACTCTTTCACTACCCTTTGAAGATAATAGTAGCATCAAATAACTGTTACTGATACCATCATTATTAAAATTTATTCCCTACTATGTCAGGTGTCCGTAAGCTGCATTTAATGTATTAACTTTGAATTGAATGGGTTAAACAGAATTTAAAACCCTCAGTGTTTGATCTCTCTTGCTAACCAGATAGGATGCTGGAAGTGACCTCTGAAATCAGCATTTACTTTTAGACCCAGTAAACAAATGCCCTTTGTTTTTTTTTTTGAATTGAGGTATAATTGGCATATAGTATTATATTGGTTTCAGGTGTACAGTGTAATGATTCAATGTTTGTATATATTGCAAAATGATCACCATGATAATTCGAGTTAAATCCATCCACCATTCATAGTTACAAAATTATTTTCTCGTGATAAAAATTTTTAAGATTCACTCTCTTTATTAACTTTCAAATATGCAGTACAATATTATTAGGTGGTATTTTTTAAATCTTATTTTACAAATCTTTAAAATCTGAGAACCACTAATTAAAAAAAAAAGAAGCACTGGTTTTCGTTGTGGACTCTGGTTTAAAGACTGAGACTGCCATTTAATATTTAAATAACAGATATTTTTACATGACATGGAACTTTCAAGTGGTTTCCGTGACATGCAGGAGATACTGTGAAGCAAAGGAATAGAGACTCCAGGGATACTGCCTGTGCGATGTCCTGAATCCTCAGCATGGTGATCATGAGCTAGTTACCTTATCTCTCTCTCTCTTCCTAAAAGGAGGAAATTAGTAATACATCATGATTACTGAGACATAATGAGTTCACAGATATTCTTAAAATAGTGCTGGCCCATGGTAAGTGTACAAAAAGTGTTTTTGCTATGCTTATTGTTATTTAGTTAAATCAGGAAATTTTAGTGTTAAATATCACGGAATTTTGGAATCGTGGGCTTTGGAATCAGACACATTTGTATTTAAGTCCATTATATTCTAACTATATATATTTATGAAACAGTATCTAATCTTCCTGGGCCCTAGTTTTTCAATGATAAAAAGAGGCTATGAACAAAAATTACATCAAAAATGTTACAAGGCTTAAATAAGGCATGTGAAAACAAGGCTCTTAGTAAACACCTAAATGTATGTATAATCCTATGTGTAGATGTAGCATGTATGTGTATTTGCTTGTAACATGTATGTAGTCAAGATGTCAATGGCTGTCTTCCAGCTCCTGAACTAAGAAGGGGTGCAGAAAGCCATTGATGAAAGCTTCCTTCAGGAATCTCAAAGCCCCCCTTCGACGTCCAGCACATCTCTAGGCATCCTTCATTAACTGTTCCCCTTAGCTTAAAGCTACTTTCTAGTATTAGAATCATCTCATCATCACACCCTGCATGCCCCCAAACACATACTCCATTTCCTTCATTAACATCAGTTCAAAATTATCACAAGATGGATGCGATGACTGGAAAGCAAGACATGCGACTTGAAATGGAACACTTGAGCACTCCCAGCTTAAAAAGCCCCTTGCATAAAAAATAAATAAATAAATAAATAAATAAATAAATAAATAAATAAAGGGAATGGAAAGATCAAAAAAAAAAAAAAAGCCCCTTGCAATCCATCGTTGAAGTATCTCTCTCCTCTTCATCTCACCTTTCCTCTGGCTTCACTTCTCTTTTAAATTTCCTCTCAACCCTTTTTCCTCCCTTTCTTTAGAATCAAAGTAAAAGGTCTCACCTTGCCTTATGCAAAATAATCTGGCCAACTCTTGTTGTCTTGGAGAGTTTTGATGACAAAGCACAGAAATAAAGTTCTGTTTCTGTCTTAATGTCTATTCATTTGTTACCCCATGAAATGAGAATGGATTAATGGATTCTAACCAGATTTGGAGGGAATATTTAGAATGGTTTGACAAAAGTATAAACAACATATCAAACTTCTAATTAAATTATGGGGGCTCCAGGAAACAATTTTTTTTCATTCATTCTGAAGACTAAGTTACATAACTGTGACCATTTTAAGAACAGATGTTTAGATCTTTACATTTCAAACATTTTACCATAATTTGATGGATGAGATGTGTTGTCACTATCACGTGATTGACTTTATTTTGTTACTCTTTAGTGAATGCACATTAGAAATGATACGAAGGCCAGTTGTGACTCAAATGTGAACATCAACGAGAGCTGAAAATTAGAATTTTGAGCTTTGCTCAGTGACAGTATCATAGCCAATGAGGTTTATCCGAGGCACGATTATTGCTAATTGAAAATTAGAATTTTGAGAGTGTCTCTAAGTGGTATTACAATGAGAAACTGCATAACAATGAGCCTTCTCCACCCCCACCCCACAACACACACAGAGTGAGCACCATCCTAGCCATTAGGAAAATGCAAACCCTTGCATGTGTAAACACAACTAAATTGCAGTGTGGGAAGGTCTGCACCCAAAGGGACAGATGATCTTTTTTCAGAACTTAATTTCAGCTGAAATTAAAATATACACTACCGAACCTCAGGTTGGTCATTTGTAAGAGGGGATGCTAGCCCGACCTCACAAGGTGGTATGAGTGCTAGGGAAGATAACATAAGCAGACCACAGGGAGTCATCTGGTATATCCCGATGCATTGTTACTCATCATTCCTTTGGGTTTTTCTCCCTCCATTTTCTCCCCATTACTTTTTAGAGTCAGTTATCTTCAACCTTGTAATGCAACTTTCCTCTCTAATGGCTCTCTGCTCTAGAAAGGAAGTTAAACATGCTAATTTTATTTCGTGGTTCTTCTCTAAAAAAAAAATGATCAGATCCAGCCCTTGCCACCCTGTCCCCTAGAGCCCCAGTGTAGCATTTTGATTGTTGCCAGTTTTTGTCCATGGTATGTAATCAGAGGATCCCCAGTGAAGACATTTTAAGAGGAAAAGTTTTACTACCAAATTCAGTAACTTTGCAACTTTGTTCTTGAATTTATTCTGTAAATGAATTCTGTTTTGCTTAAGAAAATCAATCGTTTAGTAGAGAACTTCTTTGTTGAACACTTTTAAACATTAAATTTGGAAGAGCTCAGTTAAAGAATGGAGTGAGAAATGAGTTCTGCCAGTAACTTTTTAGCATCAAACATTGTAGGCTTTCAGCAGCCAGTGTGAAAGGGCATTTGTTGAAGGCACCACCTCCAGGAGCTAAAAGAAGTTCAGAATGTTAGCTCAATTCCACCTCCCATCTTGGGAAAAGGCAGAGCCAGGTTCAGGACCCTTCGAAATCAAGGTACAAATAAATACAAACATGAAGGGAATCAACCACTTAAAAGCTCACAGGTGTTTACTTGGTCCTGGAGCACCTGACTCTGTGGGTTAAGCCCTTTTAAAAATAGATGGATCTTCCTCTCTGGTGGAGCTGTTTGATTTTGCTTCATCCAAGACATTCTCTTAACATTATTTTAAAGCCCTGGCTGCCAGGATCAGACACTGGATTGATTGTGGCATCCTTTGATCTACAAATTTGTATTTGTTTGGAGTCCTGGAGGATGCCAAAGCTGACCGAGGACTCACTTGTCATTTTCCCTGGAAGGGTTCATATGTACACCTGTACCTCAGGTTTACAGACAAGGCACGCATTCTGGGTGTGGTGACTGCTTTTAAAGATGTACCCACTTTGGTTTCTTAGAAATACAAATAAGCTAGAAAGTCATAACTGGCAGTTGTAGCATGTGTATTCTTAATTATTTTCACTTTTTATATTTATAATGCCATTTATTAAAGCATCTTCTAATATGCATACATGGGTGTTTTTACCCTAAAACAAGGCTTTCTATATCTTTGCTTTATCCCCCTTTTTATTTTTAAACACATTGCTAGTTTGACATGTTTCTTTCTAGGTGGACCAAATACTTTTAAATTCTTTCTCAGAGGAAACAAAGACAAAGCAAACTTTTTTTTTCTTTTAACTGTATTATATATCTCCTCTATATCCCCATAAAATGCAGGTGCTAAAATGCTCTTTCATCTCAACACCTGCATTTTATGATTCTTATGATATAATATATTTTATTTGTGACTCATCAAAGTGGATTTAAATGCAAACAAAAGAAATGGGATTCACTTGAAATGAAAGGCAAGATTGACAATATGTTTATCTGAACTAATATTTTTAAATACCTATCCACCCAGAAAAGATTAATATAAGCTCTAAAAGACAAATCCATAGACAATCTTATGTGCTATTTATTAACCTCTTAGTCCTTTCATTATTGTTCAGAATCAAAAAGGTTTGGCCAAATTACATGCTGATCTTTTAAATGGTAAACATTATTATAATATTCAAATCTGAGTAATCTCTGCTTGAAATAAAAACTATGAAAGTCCCAACTTTAGTGTAACTCAGGTCCGTTATAATTAATTACACATTCAAGATGATAAAAAGAAAATGCTGATCTGAAATTGTTTGCAATAGCTCCCGTAATTTTCAAATAATGACAGGATCATAAGTGAAGCTTCATAATGAGTTTTCTTTTCTCTTTTAGTATCGCAGATATAATCAGGAACCAAGGTCACAAAGTAGATGCAGTGTTTATAGTCTAGCTTTAGGGCACAGAGGAATATCAAGGGGAAAAACATATGAAGAGGGGAGTATTATATCAAACAATAGGTTTGCTGAAAACTACACTTCTGACTAATTTACAAGACTTTGGGGAAAGTTATTCCTTTGACTCACTCTCCCTTTAGGGTAGTTCAGAACAGGATATAGGCATAGAATGGTAGTAATTGGCCATGAATCAACTTTAAACATCATGCCTTTACTTTTATAATTATAGACATGAAAGAAGAAGCCATGAGAAATAACCAAAGGTAATCTATCATTGGACTTTATGTGGAAAACTATCCTCTCTTTACAGAATTGCTCTTCCAGGGTTGGTTGGTTGTTCTCAAGACAGCATCTATGGAGATTATCTCTTAAAAAAAAAGGAGATCTACATTTAATTTAGGGTTTCAATGTTATCTTAGAACCCATGTACCTGTAAGCAACATCAAATCTGTAAAGCTCAGTGAACCCATCTGGAAGATGGACATGAAAAATAAATCTATTTTATGAGGTCATTTGGTGAATAAATACAGAAGTCCTTCATGTGACACTGCTGCTATGGTCTGAAATGACTAGAGAGATATATTAGCTCATTTCTCTAGTAGAAAGAATCCTTTGTTCCTTAGCAGGTAAGGGGTCCAGGCCATGACAAAAATAGTTTTTACGTTAACACTCAGTAGCCTTTCAATCAGCATCATGTTTGCTCAATATGGATTCTAAAAATGGCAACTTCTCCCTTAATCTCCTCCTATGGTCCTTTGTCCTATGTGTCTGACATCATCATGTCTTGGGGTAAAATTTCATCTGGACTGCACATTCTTCAATGTACGTCAACTGTATGTGAGTGAGCCTTTGTATTTTCTCTCTCTCTAATGTGGTTCGCTTTCCTACCTCTGTTAGTCTTAACGGTGGGAAGTGAGGGGGGAAGGTTTTGGAAGGGATGAAACAAACAGTTTAGGGCAGAACAAACAGAGGATGGAAAGTTGACTGGCTGGTTTTAAATCTGTGCTCCATTCCTTACAAACTGTGAGAATTTAGGCAAGTCACTTAACTTTCTGTGACTGTCTTCTTCTGCAAAATGGGTGATAATTTAGGAGGGCTATAATAATGAGTCTGCTAAGAGCAATAAATGAGTCAATATTCATAAAGCACTTAGAACAGTATCTATAAGTGTGATTAAATAAAAAGATGTGAAGATAACTAACAATTGGACTATCTTTATCATGCAAGCCTGTTGCCCCTATTTAAATTGTCTTGAACTTAGGAATTAGGAATTGTGTTTCCCTAATTGGCCATTTTAAAATTGATTTGATTCCTGCCAGCTTTATTACAATGAGCACACAAATGGCTGTTATGATTCTGTCCCTTTAATAACCTAATTAAAAAGAGAAAAAGCAACAAGAACAAATAAGTTGTCCTCATACATTTCAGTCATTAAGAGGAACACCTTGGAGTGGCCATCTGAAATGAAATTAGGTTTCTCGTGCACTGACTGCAGGTGGATATTTGATCCACTTAGTCCCATAGACTAGACCAAGGCTTCACACAGGTGAACAAGAACCACTCATCATGGGGATATCTCTTAGGATGATGATGACCACCAGAACGGGGAAGAAACCTACATTGAAATTCAGCACCACAGGGGACGGCATGGCCATTTCAGGGCGGGAAACTTCAAGAGGATACAAAACCTCATCTATTAAACTAATGGGATAACATTTTTAGTTTTTGTTTAAAAAAAAAAATGTTCTAGCCCTGCTCACTCCAAGAGAAAATGAAATTGATATTTGTAGACTTTATTTCCTGTCTTCCTTTAAACAGTGGCAAAAGTTAGGTTCTAGTTTATTCTTTTTATTTGCTTCTAAACAATCTGATTTTAAATAAAAAGTATGTTTCACTTTTAGAATTCTAGCAGTAGAAGAGCTTCATCTAATTTTGAAAGAATGGTTTAGGATAAATCAAAATATGACATGACGAGGCATATGAACAAAGAACATGAGCCTTGGCCCTAGAGAGAAATCCTTTTGGAATCCCTTCTGGAATCCTGGCACTGCCCTTGTGTGGCATTTCCCCTCTCTGAGCCTCTTCCTGCTCACTTGCAAGATTAGAGCACATGGAGCTGTTGTGCAGATCAGGTGAAGTGTCTCACGCAAAGCAGCTTGTGATTATATCTGACATTTAGTAGGTACTTAAAAATATTTATTCCCTTCCCTTTATTACCATAAAAGGCAGGCTGAATATATGAATAAGTACTAGGTACTAAGAAAAGCTTAATAATTGCTTGTTAAAATTAACTGTTAATGCTTTGGGTGCATACATCTTTAACATTATCACAAGATGATGGATGGACAGTTATGTCACCCCTCCTTCCCGCCCCAACACCCTACAGAAATTTTCCTTACAAAATATTAAAGATAGAATTTAGGATTGAGTGAACTATCAGATTTCCAACTTTTCTTGTTGATATACCTGAAATACATTAAAGTTCTTTTTTCTTTTATCTCTACGCTTTCATTATTCCATAAGCCCAAAAGAGCATTAAGCCATGGTATTTAGATGGAATAATACAACCTTTAGAAATACCCCACTTTTGTATTTGCAGATTTAATTAAGGCTGAGTGAGTAGAAAAATCTGCTTCAAAACTGCCAACCTATTAAAAACGAGAAGATACACAAAAGGAGATATTTGTGTTCTGTGACCAAATTCATGGAAAACCTGCTGAAGTGGGAGATGTATAGTGCCTCTCAGGATAGAGACTGTTCTACTTAATGGATTATCGAGCATTTATTATAAAAAAAAAGTTTCATTGAATTTAAGCAATATCTCTTTCTGGAGAGAAGGTTTCAAAGAATATATGAACATGATGTCACTGTACTAGGCTGTATGAGTCATCCTTGCGGAGAACCTGATTTCTTTCTTTTTCCTCAGTTAGTCCTCATCCTTATTTCCTACCCCTACTCGCAAATGGGGACCATGTCTCGTCAATTCAGCTTTCCTAATTTTCTCTATTCCAGGAGAAGGTGACTGATGAAGGGTCCTCTTTCTATATTTCAACAACCCTGTTTCTTCAACCCACCCTTTACAGTGCAGTGGGCATGAGCCATCTGGAATGGCTGCCATGCCCACTGGTAAAAGCTGGTTGTTGGTATGGAGTGAATTCTCAGCACTGAAACAGCACTCAGAGCCTCTACCTAGAGACTTCCTTCCAGACATTCTTTCCTGACCCTTCTTCCCCTGTTCTGTGCTCTGGCTGTTCTGAGTTTGGTTAACTTGACTATGTCATTGCTCTTTGCCCCACCAGTAATCTGTTTGGAATACCCATTCTTTCCTTTCTTCTCTTCTTGGAGAACCACCTACGCCATCCCCTCACCAACAAACAATAAATCAAGTATTCCCTCTTTTATAAAGCCTTTCTGATGGCATGTGACCCTCCCAACCATACTGCTCTCTGGTCACTCGTGGTTTCTCATATAAAATACCAGATACGTTAGGGTACTGATGTAAATAGTTGTTTCCTTCATTAGACCATGGGTCCTTTGAATGGACGGACTCTGTATTAGTAATTTCTATACTCTCAGGACTCAGCACATGAAATATTTGTACTTTAAAGCAAATAAGTAAACACAACAATGCTCATGTAATATTTTGAATAAACAAATAATTAAATGAATGAGTGAATGTGCAAGTGTGTGAGCAAGTAAATGCATGCAAAAATGGAGAGATGAGCTGATAATGGCACTTTCTATCTGATTTCCATATCCTTATGGTCCTGACCCAGATATAACTATTGCATATCACTGACTGTACACAATTGTAATTGTAGGAGCTGGTTAATCAGATACAGTTGGGTACAGGGAGCTCTAGATTATAAACTGAACCAAAATTGTTCCAACTTGGGAAAAAGGGGGCCAAATTTCACACCCTATAGTTATTCACTAGCTGAGGTTCACCCCATAGTGGCACAGAATGGTAAGAAAGGAACATGTCATTTGCTATCAGGCAATAGTCAGGCCAACTGGGAGCTGGGGGCAACCACTGGTAAAGCTTTTCAGTAATAAATGAATCTTTAATTATTTAATGGGACAATAAGTCACATTCATGGAGATGCATAGGTATTCCCCCAGGAACAAACTCTATTAGCTGCTGCTGTGTTGTTGTCCCAGTGAGGTGCCAGAGCCAGGAAAGATGTTTCCCTTCCCTTCCACCTGTGCACCACCTCCACTGAGCACACACATGCACACACACACACACACACACACTACTCATCTTAAAATTTTAAGCACTTTTCTAGTAGAGTAACTGTGAGTAAAAAATGCTTTGACATTAAGTCTCTGAAATTCTACATGCATCTCTTACATGTTCTGCATCTTGGATAAATTACTGAAACTCAAAGAGCCTTAATCTTTCCATCTGTATAATGGAAATAAAAATGCCTTACTATTTCTAATGATTTATCAAGAGAGAATTTAGCATATGTCTAAACATTTTAGCATTTCATTATTATCATTCCTCCTGTTGTCATTCCACCTGTGCTAACACTATTTAAGAGTAAATGTGTATTATATGCTAAACAGACAAGTTTTTCCTAATATACTAATTCTGAAGGGGTGTATATATAAGTGTATATTAGCATGTTATGAATTTAATACATTAGATGAAAGAAATTTTGGTCAAAATCAAATTAGTTATGTTTGATTGATGGGGAAATAACTAATCATTGACCGTTGCTATTTACTCTTGTTTTATTTATCCTTAATCCTTAATTTTAATGCATTCTTAAAACATTTTTAACATTTTATTCTATTCTTTACTCATTTTTTATCTTAGTTTGTTTTTGGTTTACTGCAAATTCTGTTTTATTTATTTATTTTATTTTATATGTTATGTTAGTCACCACACAGTACATCATTAGTTTTTGATGTAGCGTTCCATGATTCATTGTTTGCGCATAATACCCAGTGCTCCATGCAGAACATGCCCTCTTTAATACCCATCACCAGGCTAACCCACCCCCCCACCCCCCTCCCTTTTGGAACCCTCAGTTTATTTCTCAGAGTCCATAGTCTCTCATGGTTCATCTCCCCCTCCAATTTCCCCCTCTTCATTTTTCCCTTTCTTCTCCTAATGTCTGTTTTATTTTTTTTAAGTAAAAATTTGGAAAATAAATATAAGTATATGAAAAAATAAAAATATTAAAAAAATCAAGATTTATCATTTTCCTAGAATATGGAGTATATATTAAAAATATGCTTTTGTATAAAGAAAGATATTAAATGGCATAGAAAAAAGGTCATAATGAATTAAGAAATATGCCTATGACATAGTATATTCAGGATGATCCCTAGTATATTGGATGAGAAGAAAGTCCTGAAAAAGTGTTTACCAAAACCTTGTATAAGGGAGAAATCACTGATGAATTTTCATTTTTTTGTGTGATTTTATATTTTCCAAATCACATACAAAAAATAATATTTAATTAGAAAATGTTAAAAAAATGGGAGGCAGTTTGTATTAATTTTCAATGCATTTACTAATTAAAACCTTTCTCAAAAAACACAGCTAATCCAAACTAAGTTAAAGTAAACTATACATGAAAGATCTAGTGCCTTTATTTAATACTTTCATTTAAGTTTTATTTCTGTCATATTTTAGAAATTTTTATGATTTGTTTTTCTTAAGTGCTTCCTCAAAACATCTGACTTGACTCTTTCAACCTCAACGCCTATACGAATGTGTTACCCATCTCTACCTTCCTGCCTTCTATCAAGACCCACCATAAACCGTACCAATCTTCCATGACACCATCTGACCATCCAGGTTAAAAATGATCATTTTTTTAAATTTTTTAAAAAATTTTATTATGTAATGTTAATCACCCTACATTACATCATTAGTTTTTGATGTAGTGTTCCATGATTCATTGTTTGCGTATAACACCCGGTGCTCCATTCAGTACGTGCCCTGTTTAATACCCATCACCAGGCTAACCCATCCCCCCAACCCCCTTCCCTCTAGAACCCTCAGTTTGTTTCTCAGAGTCCATAGTCTCTCATGATTCGTCTCCCCCTCCAATCCCCCACCCCATCGTTTTACCCTTCCTACTATCTTCTTCTTTTTTTTTAACATATAATGTATTATTTGTTTCAGAGGTACAGGTCTGTGATTCAACAGTCTTAAATAATTCACTGCACTCACCATAGCACATACCCTCCCCAATATCCATCACCCAGCCACCCCATCCATCCCACTTTTTACTTTTAACTCCTAAGCTACTAACCATGGCCTGTTTGAGATACTTGATGTCAGTCAGAATTTGAATTCCATACTTTCCACTTTGTAACCATGGAATTTTTTTTTTAATTTCTCTGAGGCACACTTTTCTTACTTATCAAAATGAAATAATAATTGCACTTACCTTCTAGAATAATCATGGAAATAATGAGATTATACTTACACATTTCCCAGGGTGATTTCCCACATAGAATAGATGCTCATTCAATTTCAATTTCTTCCTTCACCTTCTTCTACCCTTGCATTCATGCTCAGCAATCAATCCTTATGTTAGTGAGCATTTTCTAGTTACTTTTAAATGTTATTTGTTCTGTTATCAGTCCATTTATTGTTCCTTTATTAATAAAAAGTTGTATTTTATTTGGAAAAGCAAATGTAAAGCTGTTAGTGAATGATAAATCCATGCAAAAGTACATGGAAAAAAAACTTCATTAGAGACCTTCATTCTTTCTTCCCTTGAAGCAGCTAATGAAGTAATCTATGTTAACAAGTTAGTGTATAATTTTCCAACTTTCTCCAAACACATACACATAAAATTGCACACATCTAGGACATCTGTTGTTGTTTTTGTTTCTTTTTTACAACGGGCTTTCCTCAATTTTAGGAACATTATTATAGAACAAGAGATATTAATCTAGATATGTTTTTAATAATTTCCTAATACTTTATGTATTTATGTCCATTCATTTACTCCTGTGCCTTTAATAAGCACTTACTTTCTCAATCTGTGGCACTTCTAATTGCATAAAGAAGAGCTGGTTCCTACCTTTTTCATTGTTAATATTGTCCTAATTCTCGCTCCTTCCTTTAAGGGATGAGTTATGATTGCTCAAAGTTAATAGTATCTACTCATTTCTCCTTTATTAGTGACTGGTCCATGGATAAGCATGTGGTCAGGTTATTTGCAGTGGAACTTAAGGAGAGGTATACTGGGTATTTACTTCCCTTCTCAGATTAAAACACCATAAATTTGGGTCAAGGAACAGTTTTGGCCCTGTCCCTTCTGTACTACTTAGGATGACATTATTTGTGACTTATGACCATGAGGAAATGACTGAGTTAATTCTAGAAACCCCAGATGAGACATTGGTGAACTACTAAATCAACCATGACGCCACCACGCTTTAAACTTCTTACTAATTAAACAATAAATATGCTTAGGATTTAAAATTCTGTTAATAGAGCAGTCTCTTATTGTCAACAAAAGCCTTCTAAGGGATACACATATAGTAGGAAGTTGTAAGTGTTAATATTTTCATTGCTCAATTGAATACATGAAACTTACATAGGAAAATCTGGTGAGATTTGCCTTCTTCATACGAAGTTACCAATCAACCCTTTATCAGTCTTTGGAGACCAACAACTTAAGTAACATATTACTCAGTGTGGTGGAGCTGTAATTCACAGATCTGCCATTCCATACAGTCTGTTTACAGACCTAAATAGAGATTAAGCCTCCAAACAAACTTAAAAGTTGACACTTGATATGGTATGTATGCTGTTGACAAAGTGGTTCTGGAAATCTATTAGTACACTAGATCGGTATTTTAAAATATTAGTGTATTATGCCTTAAGGCATGCTTTAATTGGCTCTTCTTTCTTTCTCATTAACCAGGTTTGAGTCCATCTTTCCTAAGGATCTTAATGGAAGATGATAATGGCAATGTGAGATATCACTGATTTTTAAGTTTGTTTGTTTGTTTTTTTCTTTTAGGAAGAATCTTATGCAAAGTAATCCTGGGGATATGGTCACTGTATAATAAAGAAAGATGAGTGATGACATTTTCACTCTTGATATTTAATTTGTTTAGTTCCCCACTCTCCCCTTGCTCTGGCTTCAGGAACTTCCTAATAATGAAATTTAAAATTCTGACACTGCTTCTGGTTTTTTCCTCTGAAGGTATTTTTCTCTGTAGGCATATATATATATTTTATTTTATTTTATTTTATTCCTTTAGGGGTAGAATCTGTATCACACCCTTTGAAGTGAACCTCCACAGTGCATTGCACTACTGAAGCCAAACGTTTTAGGGGAGTTGATAGAAATCCACGTCACCAAGGCTAGGAGGCACTTATGGGATATGACCTCTTGCAAAATGCATTGTGAGTGAAGCTCCCTGGGTTTTTCAGGAATTACAGATAGGACATATATTGTTCTAGAACCCCCGGTGAGAGACTTGAAGCATCCCTGTTATGCAGAGTGGGGAAGAATCATGAAAAATAAGTGAAAGTAAAAGTCAGGGAAAGCAGACTTTGGCAACCAGTTCTCTCTTCTCTTTCTGTAAGTGGTAATGCCATAAAAAAATGGCATCAGTAAATGTTGAAGAAGAAAGGAAGAAATAACTGGAAATATTTTGCCATTTTTGAAGAATAGGAGATTAGTTTCCTGAAATTTTTTTATTTCCAGACCATGGGTCTTTAGCTATATTAACTAATTCATCCATTTCTTTTTTTTTTAAGATTTTATTTATTTATTTGAGAGAGAGAGAGAGAGCATGAGTGGGGCAAAGGGAGAAGCAGTCTCTCCGCTGAGCAGGGAGCCCAATGTGGGTCTCAATTCAGGGACTCCAAGGCAGACCTGAGCCCAAGGCAGACCCTTAACTGACCTAGCCACCCAGGTGCCCCATTTTTATTAACTGTTCTTTTGTTCTTTTACTTTAAGCAAAGCTGGGGGGGGGGGGGCTATATCATCATTCTGAAAAAAAATGAGGCACATTTTTTTGTCCTTAAGGAATTTGCAACATACTATTAATGAAATATTCAAATCAAATATTAACAACTCTTAGTGCTTATTTTGGCGAGGATGCTATGTTATATGCTAGGGATATAAATAGGTATAAATAACAGTTCTTTTTTAAATTTCTTCAATGCTTTATTCAACAATTATTTCTTGACCATCTTCTTATGACAAGGCTGTGCCAGATACTTGGATAAAGTGTTGAATTAAAAACCAGATAGTTCATAGAGCTTGCAGGAAATGGGGTATTACTTGATGGGAATATATGGAGGAAGTTTAAAAAACAGGGAGGCATTTTTAGGCAGGAGAAATTGTCTCAGCAAAGCCAAAGGAACAAACTGGTCCTGTATTGGCAAATATAAATTGGAGAGTTTCAAAGGTACATGCTGAATCTGGGGAGAATATCTGGAACAGTAACAGAGCACCACACCTTGGTTTCTTCTGTTTGATGTGGAAGTGATCATTGAAGGAATTCAACTCTGAGTGATCTTTCCAGATGGGTATTGGCTTGGTGGGACGACAGTCTTAAAAATTAAGGTGAAAGAAATTTCTTTAAAGGGGTGAAAACTGGGGTGGTGGCACAGTCAGTTAGGAGTCCGACTCTTGGTTTCAGCTCAGGTCGCGATCTCAGGGTCCTGAGATTGAGCCCTGCATTGGACTCTGCACTCAGTGTGGAGTCTGCCTAAGATTCTCTTTCTGTCTGCCTCTGACCCTCCCCCGTTCTCTCCTTCTCTAAAATAAATAAACAGATCTTTAAAAAGAAGAGGGAGAAAACATAAATTTACTCCCTCATTATTTATTGTAAAGATATTTAAGTGATGCAAAATGTGCCAGACACAGAGTATACAGGTATGACTAAGATAACCCTCTCCCCTTTCTTCAGGAGGTGATAGTCTACTGAGAGAGTATGACCATCTGGTGTGAGTAGGAACCACAAAGACAAATTAAAGGGAGGAGCCACAAGTTGATAGGCCTCTATCATCAGTGTGGTTGTTTTTGGGGGGTTCACTATCAAAATTTTTAATGAGATGAGATTGTGTATGATATAAGCAAGCCTCGGCAAACTACAGCTGGTGGATCAAATCCAGCCCACCGCCTGTTTTTTGTTGGCCCTTGAGCTGAGAATGTTTTTTACATTTTTAAATAGTTGCAAAAATTTCTAAAGAAGGATAATTTTTCACAACACCAAAATTATATGATAGTCGAATTTCAGTGTCAGTGAGGTTTCATTGAAACCTCATTTGTTTATGTGTTACCCATGGCGGCTTTGGCATTAAAACAGCAGAGTTGAGTAATTATGACAGGCTCTGTGGCCTGCAAAACCAAAAAACTTACCATCAGGCCATTATAGAAAATGTTCATGTGTTTCTGATAGACAGCAATCATCAGCTCTCTGGTTCTGTCCCAAGTCTCAGGGGGGACTGTGTCCAGACAGGTGTGGGGCAGAGGCACTGTCTCCCAGGCCTCTAGGCTCCTGTACTGCATCCTGGCCACAGTTCTAGCTGCTACTCTTCATTGCTGGTCTCCTGCTCGATCACTCACTCAGACCGAAGCCCATGCGATCTTGGCCCTCTGGAGCTGACTTTTCACTATTCAAAGGAAAGGCAAATTCTTACCCATCTGTTACGTGTTTCTTCTCAGGGAGGCTTTAGAATCAATGCACTACAAGTTGAAGGAAAGAGCTATTTTGCTTTAGATATCCCACTTAGGCACAGCTCCTTCGTCCCCAGTGTGCTCGCATAATTGGGGGTGACGATATGGAGCCGATGGAGGTGAATAAACAAAGCTGCACCATTCTCTTCCAGAACCACTATGGTGATTCAAATTACATGTTCTGTTTCTGAATCCGGCTTATTATTCTAAACTCTTTTATTTGGTTAATTTCTCCCTCAGATCAGACCCTCTTTTATTTTTTATAAAGATTTTATTTTATTTATTTGACAGAGAGAGACACAGCGAGAGAGGGAACACAAGCAGGGGGAGTGGGAGAGGGAGAAGCAGGCTTCCCACAGAGCAGGGAACCCGATGTGGGGCTTGATTCCAGGACCCTGGGATCATGACCTGAGCCAAAGACAGACGCTTAACCATCTGAGCCACCCAGGTGCCCCCAGATTTTGAAAATTAAAAAAAAATGATGAAAAAATCAAAGACCAAAGTTGCTTTAAAAAAAAAAATCCTCCTCAAAAATAGAAGAAAACTGAGTGTGATTTTTCTAAGGAAAAGAAAGTGGAACATGTTTCATGGGCAGGTATTTGCTCCAATAAAGATCAAAGTAATCTATGACCAGGCTGACCCTTTCAGTAGGAGTTTATATTTGAAAAGATACTTGATAGTGATAACCCTTTTCTTAGAGACACAATTGTGCTTAGCAAAATTTAGTCAAGCACTGGCTAAATTGATACAGCTTGACACCAATAATAAACTGCACAAATTCCTGTGAGCTCCAGCACTCTCATTTTGTATTAAATGTCATCCTGTTAGATGAGGTATGGGTGGATGGTGTACAATGACAGATAGTGTGAGATGGGTGTCCACTAGGACGTTCTGTTAAGGGACTTCTCAATTATCGAGGTGGGGTCTTTGGAAATTATATCTTCTTCCCTGTGCTTAACAAGCATGTGGCAAAGGCTACTTTGGTTTCATTACCCCGCCCATTTGTTCTTGTTTAGATTCTGTATGTTACAAATGAGGATTTACTTCCATTCCCATGTTTCTACTCTCGGTCTCTTGTTACCCACTATTACATTCCAAATCAATGTGAAGTTTTTACTATTTGAAACATTAGTCTCCTAAGGATTAACACTGTGAAGGGAAAATGTCCTTATAGTAGTTGGAACTGTACCACGTCTCTGCTGTGCTGTCAGAACTGAAGGAAAGGCATATTAAAAATATGTGTCCCTTTTAACCAGTGCCATTATAGTAAGAGAAGAGAGGAAGATGCCCTGCATCTACTCCCCCTGGGTGAGTAAGCAAGCTTGTAAAAAGTTTCTGGCTTCATTCGAAAGAAACGAGGTTTCTTGGGGACCACAGGGAGGCCACCAACAGTACCAGTGCTGGGCTAGACAGCATTTGGGGGCTTTATAGACATTATGTTTTATTTTTCACATTTAATCTACTTGATGAGGAAGGCACAGTTAGCTACATATTTTTTGTTTCTGATGTTCAAAGAAAGATGTAGGTGACTTGCCCAGGATTGTATAGCTTTTGAAAAGCTAAGGCAAGAGTTTGTCTGACCCCAAAGTCAACCTGTTTTCCTTCACACAGCCCTTAAGTCGTTCCTGGTACTTGAGCAAAGATGAGCGGTGCATGGCCAAGTCCTCAGTAAATAAGTGCGTATCAGACATAAAAAGTGTGATACAGAGAATATAGTCAATAAGATTGTAATAACATTGTTTGGTGACAGATGGTAACTACACGTATTGTGAAGAGCACGAAATAATGTATGGAATTGTTGAATCATTATATTGTATACCTGAAACTAATATAACCCTCTATGTAAATTATACTTCACTAATAATTAAAACAAAAAAAACAAAAAAACCCCAGACAGCCTATCTTCAGCCAGTCTTACTCATTCCCTAGACCAGGTTTGCCCTCCCACGTGACTTATAGTCCTGCCACATACACACCTATCTCCTCAAGGATAAAGCCCCTCTCTATCAGAGAATCTTCCTTATTGACCCTCACTGTGAATATATACATGTATTCCCTGAGGCTGATTGTTAGATTGTAGGGATGAATATCAGCTTTATAGATAAAGTCTCTGATTTCAAATAAATTTTATTCTGAAAGAAGGAGTAGTACAACCATGAGTTGTACTATTATTAATAATGTTAAATTGAGATGGAATTTGTCATTTGCTCTCTGCATATTAGATATGTTATTTATTAATTATCTGAACAACAGTGTGACGTAGCTGGGAGCATTCCCAGTTTCTAGAAAAGGAACCAGAACACTGATGAACATAAGCAACTCACCTAACTTCACAGCAGTTAATGGCAGTGTTGGAACCTGAATGCGTGGCTATGTGCCGCCAACATTCCTCCCTGCTCCCAAGTCATTACAACCCAATTCAGAATATAATAAAAAAGGCACAAAAAGGCAAATATGTTTGGTGGTGAAGAGTAGAACATGACATTGAGGTTGACTAATGTTATGAACCGAGTAATTGTGTCCTCTTTTTAAATTAATTATGTTGAAGCCCTAACCTGCAAGCTGATGGTATTTGGTGATGGGGCTTTTAATAGGCAATTAGGGTTAGATGAAAGGCCATGAGTTGATGGAATTAGTGACCTTAGGAAAAGTGACACCAGAAAGTTTAGTGTCTCTTTCTGCCATGCGAAGAAACTTTGAGAAGGTGGCTTCCTACAATCCAGGAAGACAGCTCTCCCCAGAGCCTGACCATGCTGGCACCTTGCTCTTGCACTCCCCAGTCTCAAAAGTTGTGAGAAATAAAATTTCTGTTGTTCAAGCCACCCAGTCTATGGTATTTTGTTAGAGCATCCAGAGCACACCAAGACCGATTTTGCTACAGAGAAGTGGGGTGTTGTAACAAATCCTGGCTGTGTGGAAGCAGCTTTAGAATTAAGTATTGGGCAGAAGCTCGAAGCCTTTTGAGGTGCATGCTAGAAATACAGACATAAAGAATGATTGTAGTGAGGAATCAGATGTAAATGAGAAGCATGCTATTGAAAACTGGAAGAAAGGAAATCCTTGTGGTAAAGGCCATGGCTGAACCATTTTTAGTGTCTTGTGGAAGGTCGAACTTGTGAGCAATGGAATCAGATATTTAGTTGAGGATATTTTTTTAAAGATTTTATTTATTTATTTGACAGAGAGAGTGAGAGAGCACAAGCAGTGGGAGCAGCAGAGGAAGAGGGAGAAGCAGGCTCCCCACTCAGTTCCCTGCTCCCCCTGTGTGGGGCTCAATCCAAAGCAGGGCTCAATCCCAGGACCTTGGGATCATGATCTGACCGAAGACAAACACTTAAATGACAAGCACCCAGGAACCCCGTGGATATTTCTAAGCAAAGTGTTGAGAGAGTGGCTTTGACCCTCCTGATTGCTTTTAGCAAAATACAAAAGGAGAGAGATGAATTGAGGAAAAAAAAATTGTTAAGAAAAAAGGAACCAGGAGATTTGAAAAACTCTGAGCCTATCCAAACAGGAAAAACTAAGAAATCTTGTTCTGAAGAGAACACTAAGTGTGTGACTGAACAATCATTTGATCTAGAGACCTTGAGTTTAATTAGCCAACTCAACAGAAGCCAGGAATAGAGGTGGGATCATACCAGCAGAGACAGAGCCGGTGTGAACTAAAGAGGACATGGGAGGTGGGATGGAATAAAGAAAGACCACTAGACTTCTCAGATTCTACAGTATGGAACCATAGAACTATTTGAACATGCACTATCTTCTGAGGAAAAGAAAGAAGGACCCCAAGAGTGCTGTCAATATCTCCACAGACCCCAGGTGCACAGGCCTGGGACAAGGCTGCCTCTGCCTGGGCTTCAAAGGGGGAGGCTGCTGCCCAGCATGTTCACTTCACAGATGTCTATGACGGGTTATTGCAGCAAATGTCACTGGGCTGGGGAGAGGGACCAACCACTCTTCCTCCTCCTGAATTTCTAAGAGGCCTAAGTGACCACCTCACTGGTTCCATCAGAGCTCAATCTTAATTAACTCTTTTGCCTTTGGATAAAAGCATTATTCTGGCATTTCTGTCTTTTGAATTCAACTCTACGTTTCAGAATTGTATGTTTAGAACAGTATAAAAAACTTGGGAGTGCAGTGGTGTTTACAATTAATTGATCACAGTTACAGATTTCTTTGTTCCTTCTTCACTCCCACTGCTTCACTTAACTAGCCTTAGAAAAAACAAAGAACAAAAAACAAAACTTGGAAACATTTACCAATTTATCTATTTTCATACCCTTGAGGTGTGGTGAGGTAGGGGAGACTAACAAGGCCTGAATTCTCTCGTTAGCAAATAAAGACAGTTTGAGACCATTGGAGCTGACAGATATTGATTTATTCATTCATCCAATGTGAATGTATCAAAGGACCACTCCATGCTATGCCTTGGTCATGCATTGGTGAACAAAACTGAGAAGACCACACCCACAGGGAGTCTATATCATAGGGCAGACAGAAAGTAAACAGGCACATAAACTAAAATTTAAATAATTTCACATAGTGAACAGTGCTTAGGAAGGGCAAAGCAGGATTGTGGGTAAGTAAGAACATAGGTCATATTGAAGAAGAAGGGGAAAAATGGTGAGCATTACTTTAGGAAAGCCTCTTTGGGGAAATTTATGACATTTGCACTGAAGCCTGAATGGTGAGCAGTCCATCAGAGTGTTAGGAAAAAGTACAAACCAGGCTAAAGCAACAACAAGTATGACAGCCATGAGGGAAGAATGCTTTTTTCAAATCTGAGAAAGGAAGAGGATGTGTGGCTTTAGTGGGATGAGCACTGGGTGAGACTCAGTGAACTGGAGCGAGAAGGGAGCAGGGGCTTATTTAGAAAAAAAAACAAAGAACAAAAAACAAAAAACAGTAAGAAACTATGCAACAGGAGGGGAAGACCTTTTTCCTTATTCTACAAAGCCACTCAGTATGGGAATCTGAGGTCCCAGTCAATCTGCTGCCATCGCCCTTCCTGCACACATTCTGAAGTTTACACTGACCTGGAATAAGTTAAAACAAGAAGAGTTGTCTGCACCTCAAAGCCCTGGGGTTGCCTCTTCATCCTGGTCCGTTCTATATGCAACATGGTCTTCCAGGCTTGTGGGAGAGTAGACTTTATCGACCTGCTATTCAGTGGGGCTTCCTTTGTGTATTTGCTAATTATTTCCTAGGTATGAAATCACTTCTTCTCTACTTATCCCTCAGCTGAAATGCGAGTTCTTGTATAAAATCTACCCCAACCTCCAGAATAGATTCAGTTTCTGAGTTTCCATGTTATCATTTCATATTTCCTTGATTAATATCACTGTACTTATTTTTCTTGTTATTACAGCATCTTTTATCTTTGTTCTGTGTTAATTATGAAATCCAGGAATCATGAGACTTTATGACTCCAGCATCATTTCCCCCAGTACCTCCAAAAAGCCTCCCTTGAACCCTCCAGATGGCAGGAATAACCACATTTGCAACTACCTAACGGAGAACTTGACAAACAGTACTGCATTTTACTGATCTGTTGTTCTCGTTTCTACTTATCTCAGAGAACTGAACACAGAGCCTGTGTCTTACTCATATTTATATACTTACAGCTGAGCCCAATTCCTTATACCATGTAAATGCTGAATAAATAATGAATAAATAAATAGAGGTTAGGGATTTAACAAAACTTGATTGACTGAATTTAGTTTAGAAATTCAGTTAACATAAAAAAAAGAAGTATTTTTGAATACTCAGTTTGTACAGATAAAATTTACTAGGTATTGAAAGTTGGAAATAATTAATTAATTTGCTCTTAATTTGTACAACAGGCTATTGGAGAAAATTGTAGCATCTCTTCCCTAAAAGCTCTTAAAAATAAGAATATTCTTAGGATTTGATCCCATCAATAAAATGAGATTTAGCTTGAAAAATATTATCTAGATCTTAATTTTATGTCCATAAAAATAAAACAAGCAAAATACATAAACAAATAAATAATAAATAAGTAAAAATAGAATTGGCAGTGCTAAAATATTTATTATGAGTATATACTTATATAATATATACATAGGATTTATACTACACATTTGCTGTGTTTCTGAAAAGCGGCTCAAAATTATATTAATAAAAGGTATTTTCTGACTTGGTACTATTATGAAACACATTATAATTTGCATTTTTGTTCAATGAAATGACTTTACAGATAAATTATGTTAAATATTAGTGTTTATGACATCAATAAATTATTGGCTGATTTAATTATATAAGAAAGACAATTACTCCAGGCCTCTGATTAAAGGACTGGGGTGGTTGGTTAAATCTAGAAATAATTTTCGGTATGAGATGATATATCAGAATTGGGGAACGTACCTAAGTGTTGAGGACAAGTGAAGAAGGAAAGCGACACTTTGCAATGACAGCCTCGAGGAAAGTATAACAACATTACAGCAGGTGACAGTGAGTGCATATGTATCATTACTATGAAATATGGTAGGGGAATTGGATATATGTCTTTGTTTGCATATTAGATATGTTACAATAATCACTGTTATCCTCCCTCTGCCATCCTGTTTTAAATCATTGAAAACGGTTATTTCTGGTGTTTTGCCAAAGGACAGAATATTGTTTGCTTCACAATCACATTTGTCCTCCAGGCATTCCACATTCATCCTTTTGGCCACCTGCATCTGGGAAATCTTTCACGGAAGGAGGAGAGGCCAGATTGGAACCCCAGATAAAGGACCCGGACCCTGGGTGTGGAAAATAGGGCCACTTCATTGCCTGGTGGCACCGTCAGCATGAAACTATTTTTCTCTTCTTCTTTCATCTTGCATCTTCCCTTGGAATATTATTGATAGATAGGAATCTGTGAACCCATTTCTATTCTTTAAGATATCCGGCTCATAATGTATAATAAAAATATGTTTATGTTTTCCTTCCATAAGATTAAAATGCTTTTCTTCACCTTCCTTTACAGAAAACACATTTCAGACTCAATAAAAAAGATTTCTCCAGATCCTCTCATAGCTCAAAAAAGCCATATGGAAAACAGAGATCCATTTATAATACAATGTAGTTTATATAATGGGATATGAATCATATTTTTGTACCAAGTAGAAAGAGATTTGACAGTTTAAGATGGATTTTTCAAAGCGGATGCTAAGGAAATTTCTGCAAAAAGAAATATGTTTCCTTAATCACTTCTCTTATAGTGCTAGGGATATGCTTACACAGTTAAAATGTTAGAATCAACAAAACTCGAATCGAACCAGAGGTGGAGTGGGAGCTTGCATTTGGCATGGGGGGCATTATGGTAATGCAGGATTTTATTGCCTATTTCTCACTTTGTGAACCTCTCTTCTCTATTATCACCTTTTGCGTATGAAATTTGCAAATGGAATTCCATTTCCTTCTCCCACTACACCTTTCCAAGACTGTAGTTATACCCACAACTTCCAGAACTCTATCTACCTGGAGAAATAATCACTAAAACCACATCTCCCAAATTAAAGCACACCTGACATTTCAATTTCCATCCAGTTCCATATAATAGGCCAGAACTTTGGCAAATAACTAGAGTTGTATTTTTTAAAATAGGAACATGGTCACAAATTTGGGGACACAAGGAGGCCATGATATTACATCTTAGAACGGAGCGGGGGGAGTCCATAGCTGAATTTTAGCACCATGTCTGCCCTTGAGTTTCTGACTGACCTTGAGTAAGTCACGGAAAATCTGTGCCAATTTCTTTAAACTTGAGATGAAAGACTTGTGCTAAATATATGACATTCTTTCCAGGTATAAAATTATAGACTCAAAGTGAGTGTTGAACCTGGGAAAACTATCTAAGAATTTTGCAACCTGATCAAGGTATCACCAAAAACCCCGCTGATATCAGACTGCCAGCAATGTCTATGTAGGAAATAGTCCAGTGGAATGAGAGGGCGTTAATGGGTGTGGAGAGTCTAACTATGTGGATGAGGAACTTGTCACAGATGCAGCTGAGGTAGAGTCTCTTTTGCAGAACACATTATCATTTAAATTATTTTCCATTTCCACATCAAAATCATCCATTTAAAAAAAAAGTTCCAACAAATTAAAAAATGGAGCAGAAAGGAGGTAATTGTGAGAATTCCTGGTATTTCTTTTGACTTGCCCATGTATATGACTGTGCTAAGTTTATGACTGAATAGTTTGTAGATTGTTTTTTTTTTTTTTTTAATGGCTTGAATTCTTTGTAAAGAAACAAGGGCAACAAAAATCACTGAATATTCGTAGGTGCTTCCACTGCTTAAAAACACATTATTTTCAAATTTCACTTTTATGACCAGGAAATGTTCATGCTAAATATTGTAAAATATATTCTACATACATACATTTGTTTCACTGCTGATATGTATCAGTAAATTCCAAGGAATATTTGGAAGAAACCAGACCCCTACTTCTTTGTTCTTCTGCAGTCAACAAAAATGCATCTTAGTTAATGGGTTATTTGGATCAAGGGTCTGGCCAAATTTAAACAAAGGAGTGAGAGTAACAGTAATTTGGCTGAATGGTTACTTCTGTTGTCTTTTCATTTTTCTCTATTAAAGTTGTCACTGGAACTAGTAGCATTCTATCTTAACAACTGACTTTCAATCTTTTATTTATTTATTTATTTTTATTTTTTTATTTTTAAAGATTTTATTTATTTTTCAACAGAGAGAGAGAGCGAGAGAGGGAACACAAGCAAGGGGTGTGGGAGAGGGAGAAGCAGGCTTCCCGCCGAGCAGGGAGCCCGATGTGGGACTCTATCCCAGGACCCTGGGATCATGACCTGAGCCGAAGGCAGACGCTTAACGACTGAGCCACCCAGGTGCCCCTGACTTTCAATCTTAATGTTATAACAATTTTCCAGCCCCACAATGCTTGAAGTTATCCTGAGCTCCAGAAGTCATCCCTTTAATTCCCATTGATTGATTTTTTTTAAATCCCAATTAACAGAAATTGGGGATTAGAATGATACAGTAAAACTGCAGATGGTGTTTCATGCTTTTGAAGAAACAATGGGAATTATAATTTATTTAAACTTTTGTATTTATGTCTATGGAATCTGAGGAATAGTGGCTAAAAGCAGATCAGATGAAACAAACTATTAAAAGGTAGAAATAATGCTTGCAAATTGGGCTTCTATTGTGAGAGAGGAAACTCATAGATACAAATATTCATTAATCGGTCTGTCAGTAATCTGACTGAGATACTCTTGAAGGCATAGGCTCAACAAAATTCAGAGAATATTGTTGAGAGAGTAGTCAGTGTTTAGAAAGATTCTAGAAGCCAATATGATGGTAAAATGAGATCGCAGCTGAACACAGCCTTCCTGGAGTAGCAATGACTAGTCAAGAGTAAGAGTAAACATAAGCTTCTTGTGCGAGCACAAAATCACCCAATATACCAATTAGTTTCCACAAATATTTCCTCCAAGCTTTGCTGAATTAGTTTTCTTTTTAGTTATGCTTACCTAATTGTGTTAGTAAGTTTTGGTCAGTCAAAAAAAGTGACATAAGAAAATATAAAATAAAACATAAAGATAAATATAAGCAATGTTGCATCTATCTATCCAATTAGTAAATTTATTTGAAGATATATTATAATTAATCTGTATATCCCATTTTATAGCCAAGAAATATAAGGTCACAAACCTTTTTCTTTTACAATTAAATGTCTTTGAGACTCAGAACCACCCTTTGGAAGAACGTTTTTCTTCCCTCTTTGAAATCCTTGCTCTGATACAGAATGGCTTTTGGGATGTTGATCAAAAGACTCGGGGTGGGGGGGAATCGGAGGGGGAGATGAACCATGAGAGACTACGGACTCTGAGAAACAAACTGAGGGTTCTAGAGGGGAGGGAGTTGGGGGGATGGGTTAGCCTGGTGATGGGTATTAAAGAGGGCACATTCTGCATGGAGCACTGGGTGTTATATGCAAACAATTAATCATGGAACACTCCATCAAAAACTAATGATGTAATGTATGGTGATTAACATAACATAATTAAAAAAATAAAATTAAAAAAAAAAAAAGACTCAGTCTTGGTCAGTGTGCCTGGAAAAAGAGAAGGGCAAGGAGCCTGCTTTCAACCCCCTGGCTGACCTTTCTCCTTGCAGATGCTCTTCCTGCCACAAGGTGTCAATAATGAAATATAGGCCATCCATTCCCTGTGGGTCCTGGTCACCCTCTGTGGTCTAAACTCTTTGCATTGCAGGTTTAACTGGGGCAGGCTGAATAATCCCTATCATGAGCCCTGGGGACATGTCAGCCTTCAGGCACCCTGATTCAAGAAAAGATTTTTGCAGATGTAGGACAGTTACCACCTTGCAGAAAGAGATGTTCTCTCTTCTAACAGTACTTCTGCTTAGTCCTATTCCCCAGGTGCCCAGTATAGTGACTTTCAACAGATTAATTAATTAACTTAATAACAATTATTATAATTAATTATTATATAAAGTTTACTATGTGCAACAGAGGATTTAATACAAGTGACATATGTTAATTTAATCCTCACAATCCTAGGAGTTTATCCTCATGACCGTCATTGTATATAAAAATAAGCTGAGGTACATAGGGGTTTGCAATTTTCCCACAGCCAGCCATGCTGCTTGCAAGCTCAAGAGCTGGGATTCAAGCCCTGATAATTTAGCATTAGAGGCCATGCAGTTACCCACACAAGGCAATTAAGCAATTCTTTTAGCTGGTATCCAGGCATTTTCCCCAAGGCTGGTGAGGTGTGGAAAGGCCTCTACTCTCTGACCTCCCTTGAGCCCTAATGTAGAGAAAGTCCCTCCTACCCTCAGGCTCCAAGGAATACCTCTATTTCTAATTGGAGAGAATAGGTGAGAATTTTTGTGATAGGCCACCTTTGAGTAGGGACTTCTGTTGCTCACCCACTTTCAGTGTTCTTCTCTTTCCAGGTACATGGAAGGATTATATTTTCTCAGGCCTTTATAGCTTCCCACCTGAGTGGTCAGATTGGTGTGGGAGTAAACTTTGTTAGTTCAGTCTGAAGCATTTGCAAGTGATGGTCCTTTGGCACTTTTTTCCCCACCATGGCCTTTGAGGTTGTCATAATAACCAGGATATTGTGAAACCTTATCAACCAGGGAAGCTGAATGACTGTGTGGATGGAGCGCAGCCTCCCACCCCCATGTCCACCTCTACACTGAATCATGATGGATAAGAGACTTAAAGAATAAGTTTTTACTGTGTTAAAAGATATTTAGGTCAATTTGCTTCTAGGTTAGCCTACCTTAACTCACACATATAGTTTCAGGTACCTAGTCTAGACAGCTGTTGGGAATGCCCATTTACTTTAAATGACTACCCTCAATAAAGCCTGAATACCAGTTTTCCGGCAGACTGAGAAAGAAGGCAAAAGGATATCACTTTCATAATAGGTGAGACAATGAAGAAGCTGGGTGGGGTCTCTAAGGACTATGGCTGAAGAAACTAAGAAAGTGGGAAGACTCCCTTTAGACAAAGGGGGACAGATAGCTAATGCAGTGCTCAGAAATTGAACCTGAAATCTGAATTGACCAAAGCCAGGTTGCATGTACAAGACCTTTGATCCTGTAAGTGGGTCATAACACCAGGAGTGTCTTGGTCCACAGAACAATCACCTTATTTAGTTTATATCAGAGACCACTTGAGAAGGGAACTTACATGATGCCTACTTATGAATGAATGGTCAATCCACAGGGCAGATGATTCCAGTCACAGCCAAGAGAGCTACTCCCAGGGCGCCTGGGTGGCTCAGTCATTAAGTGTCTGCCTTTGGCTCAGGTCATGGTCCCAGGGTCCTGGGATCAAGCCCCTCATCGGGCTCCCTGCTCCGCGGGAAGCCTGCTTCTCCCTCTCCCACTCCCCCTGCTTGTGTTCCCTCTCTCGCTGTCTCTCTCTGTCAAATAAATAAATAAAATCTTTAAGAAAAAAAAAAAGAGCTACTCCCTCTGCATGTTGAACAGACGTAAACATGAGGTCAGCACACTTCTCAAGTGCTCTTAAGTCCAGGAATTTCCTTTGTGTTTTATAATCACTTATTAGAAGCTGATCAAGAAGGCAGAGTAAGAAAATCCTGAGTTCTATTTATCCCATAGACACACCCAAACTATAACTACAGATATAACTCTCTCTGAGAATGACCTGTAGACTAGCAAAACACCTCTTCTACAGCTAAAGATATACAGGGGAGAAAAAAAAAAAGCACACATTGAGATAGGTAAGGGTCAAAGAGGCAGTCCAGTCAGGACTTACATTTCCAGCACCACAACCCATAAGTAGAAAGAATATCACAAATGAAGAGGTCTTCCCTGAGGAACAAGGGGTTCAAGCCCCATATCAGACAACCCTGCCCTGGCGACCTGTACCAGAAAGACAAGACCCCATAATGTCTGGCTTTGAAAATCCATGAGCCTTAACTCTGGGAGAGCCAGAGGGCTATAAGAAACCAAGACTCTGCTCACAAACTCACTTACTTTGAGACCCAACACTGAGGCAGCAGTTTGTAATGCACCTGGGCCATATGGGAAGGAGATATACTGACTAATTTTAGGGTGTGTGCTGTAGGGGCTAGGACTTGTAGGAACTCTGTCTGGGAATGGAAGTGCTGATGGATGTTATTTTTCTTACTTTTCTACCAACCTAGTTCAGTGCTGGTAAGTGCCATTTCTGATATTCTCCAACTACCTTTGCCCCACCTTGGCATTCTTCTGTGGACCCACCCTTCCCAAAGCACCAGGCCCAGCAGGGGTGTCCCCTGACCCCCACAAGCCAGAATTTCTTGCCCTGCCACAACCAGTGGGCAATCTTGCCCTGGGCCAGTGCTCTGGAAAGTGTCTCCTGCCCTGAAATTGGATGGCCCTACCCATTAGCACACCAGCAGCAGTCACAGCCCAGCCACAAGAGGAGGGAACATACACCCTACAGAGGGGACAATAGTGTAACACTTGGTTTAAAAGGGGGATTGCACTCCTGGTTCCCCTAGGACACTTTCTTCATAAGAACACTTCTTCAAGAATGTTCTCTAAACACTCTAAACAATGAATTTGGTCTACTTAATACATAGAAACATACACAGCGTCAAAACATCAGAGAAAGAACTGAACAAAACCAAGATAAACAATCTACGTGATTCAAAGTAATAGTCATAAGGATGTTCACTGAACTCAACAAATTGATGAACACAGTGAGACCTTCAATAAAAAGATAGAAAATATAAAAAAGAACCAATTACAGCTGAAGAATACAGTAACTAGGGGAATCAACAGCAGATTAGATGATGCAGAATAACAGAACAGTGATATCTAAGACTGGATGATGGAGATCACTAAGCTACAGAAAACAACAACAAAAAAAGAATTTTTAAAAATAAGGATAGTTTAAGGGACTTATAGGGCACCAAGCATACTAATATTTGCATTATAAGAGTCCTAGAAGAAGAAGAGAGAGAAAGGGGCAGAAATCTTATTTGAAGAAATAATAGCTAAAATCTTCCCTAACCTGAGATAAGAAACAGACATCTAAGTCCAAGAAGCAAGGAGATACCCAAAGAAAAGAAACCCAAAGAGGTCCACACCAAGGCACACTATAATTGAAAGGACAAAAATTAAAGATAAACAGAGTATCTTAAAAACACAAGGGAAAAACAACTACTTACAAACAAGAACATCCTCCCCCCCAAAACTATCAGATGATTTCTCAGCAGAAACTTTGCTGACCAGAAGAAAGAGGCATGATGTATTCAAAGTGCTGAAAGGAAAAAACAAAAACAAAAACAAAAAACCTACAACCAAGAATACTCTACCCAGATTGTTTTTTTTTTAACTAGAATTGGAAAAAAAAATTAGAATTAAAGGAGAGATAAGAGTTTCCCAGACAAACAAGTTAAAAAAGATTATCCTCACCAATACAGATTTAAAAAAATGTTAAAGGAACTTCTTTAAATGGAAAAGAAAAGGCCATAACTAGAGTCAGAAATCATGAAACAAAATACCTAACTGGTAAAGCAAACAAATAGTGAAGGCAGTGGATCTAAAACATCTAGAGCTGTATGAAGGTTAAAAGACTAAAGTAGTAAAATCAACTATATCTACAATAAATAGTTAAGGGAGACACAGAATAAAAAGATGTAAGATATGAAGTCAAAAACATAAAATGGAGGAGGGAATAAAAATGTGCTTTTAGAATGCGTTTGAACTGAAGTGAACTTCAACTTAACATAGACTGCCATATGCATAGAGTGTTATATATGAACCTCATGGAATCCACAAACCAAAAACCTATAATAGATACCCCAAAAATAAAGAGAAAGGAATCCAAATATAACACCAGTAAAGAAAGCAAAAGAAATACTACAAAATGAACCAGAATACAATGAACAAAATGGCAATAGTACATATCAATAAATACTTTAAATATAAATGAACTAAGTGTTTCAACCAAAAGACATAAGGTGGCTGAATGAATAATAGACTAGACTCATCTATGTCCTTTCTATAAGAGACTCATTTCAGACCTAAAGACACATACAGACTGGAAGTGAAGGGCTGGAAAAAGATATTCCATGCAAATGGAAACTAAAACAAACCTGAGGTTACAATACTTACATCAGACAAAAATTTTATAGCAAAAGTTATCTTTTTTTCTTTTCCTTTTTTTTTTAAGATTTTATTTATTGGACAGATAGAGACACAGTGAGAAAGGGAACACAAGCAGGGGGAGTGGGAGAGGGAGAAACAGGCTTCCGGCAGAGCAGGGAGCCCGATGTGGGGCTCAATCCCAGACCCCTGGGATCATGACCCAAGCCGAAGGCAGACCCATAACAACTGAGCCACCCAGGCACCCCAAAACTTTATCTTTTCAATAAAAATTTTCAACAAAGTGGGTATAGAGGGAACATATTTCAACATGATAAAGGCCATATATGACAAATGCAAAGTTCACATTAGACTTGATGGTGAAAAGGTGAAAGCTTTTCCTCTAAGATCAGGAGCAAGACAAGTATGCCTACTCTTACCATTTTTTATTCAACATTGTACTGTAAGTCCTAGCCACAGCAATCAGACAAGAAAAAGAAATAAAAGGTATCCAAAATGGTAAAAAAGAAGTAAAACTGTCACTATGTACAGATTACATATTATTATATATAGAAAACCCTAAAGACTACACCAAAAGATTAAAAAAAAAAAAAACCTACTAGCAGTAATAAATGAATTCAGTTAAGTTTCAGGACACGAAATTAATATACAGAAACGTGGTGTGTTTCTATACCTAATAATAAACTATTAGAGACAAAATTAAGATAAAAAACGATTATAATTGCATCAAAAAGGGTAAAATACCTAGAAATAAATTTAACCAAGGAGATGAAAGACCTGTACTCTGAAATTTATAAGACATTGGTGAATGAAATTGAAGATAACACAAATAAATGGAAAGATATACTATGCTCAAGGATTGAAAGAATTAAAATTGTTACAATGTCCATAATACTGCAATCTATAGATTTATTTCAATCATTATCAAAATATCAATGGCATTTTTCACAGAATTATAAAACATCCTAAAATTGTGTGGAACCACAAAAGACCCGGAACAGTGAGAGCAATCTTGAGAGAGAACAAAGCAGGAGATATGCTCTCTAATTGCAAACTGTTAAACAAAGCTATAGTAATCTAAACAGTACGGTACTGACATGTAAACAGACACATATATCAATGGAACAGAGTAGAGAGCCCAGAATTAAACCCAGGCTTACAGGGTCAATTAATCTGTAACAAAGGAGACAAGAATATATAATAGAGAAAAGACAGTCTCTTCAATAAATAGTCCTAGGAAAACTGCACAACACAGCTATGAGAATATAAAAAGGAAACTGAACCACTATTTTACACCATGCATAAAAATAAACTGAAAATGGATTAAATTCCTGATAGAAAACATAGGCAGTAAGCTCTTGGAAATTAGTCTTAGCAACATACTTATGGATTTGTCTTCTCGAACAAGGGCACAAAAGCAAAAATAAACTAGGAGTATATCAAACTAAGGAGCATTTGCACAGTAAAGGAAACAATCAACAAAATGAAATGGCAACCTACTTTAAATGGAAGAAGATATTTGCAAATTATGTATTAGATAAGGGGTTAATATCCAAATTGTATCAGGAACTCATATAACTCAATGCCAAAAAATAATCCAATTAAAAAATTGGCAGAGGTCCTGAGTAGACATTTTTCCAAAGAAAATATACAGATGGCCAACAGACATATGAAAAGATGCTGGACATCACTCATCATCAGGGAAATGTAAATCAAAACCACAATGAGCTATCACCTCATACCTGTCACAATGGCTAGAATCAAAAAGACAAGATATAACAAGTGTTGGTGAGGATGTGGAGAAAAGTGAACCCTCATGTAATATTGGTGGGAATGTAAATTGGTGCAGCCACTGTGGAAAACAGTATGGAGGTTCCTCAAAAAGTTAAAAATAGAAATATCTTATGATATAGCAATTCCATTACTGGTATTTACCAGAAGAAAATAAAAACATTAATTCAAACAGACATGCATGCCTAGGTTCACCACAGCATTGTTCACAATAGCCAAGATATGGCAGCAATCTGTGTCCATTGATAGATGAATGGATAAAGAAGATACAGTACACACACACACAATGGAATATTACTCAGCCATAAAAAGTAGTGAAATATTCCCATTTGCAACAACATGGATGGTATTATGCTAAGTAAAATAAGTCAGACAAAGAAAGACAAATACCACTTGACTTTACTTTTATGTGGAATCTAAACAAAACAAATGAACAAACCGTACAGAACCAGAGTCATAAATAAAGAGAACAAATTGGTGGTTGCCAGAGGGGAGGGGAGTGAGGGGATGGATGAAACAGGTACAGGAGATGAAGAAGTACAAATTTCCAGTTATAAAATAAATAATTCACAGGGATGTAAAGTACAGCATAGGCAAGGTAGTCAATAATATAATATAATAATAATAACTTTGTATGGTGACTACCCTTACCACAGTGAGCATTTCACAATGCTGTTGTTCGCCTGAAACCCATACAATATTGTATGATAGCTATACTTCAATAAAAATAATAAATAAAATGCAGATTTGTACTGAGAAAAAATGAAATAAGATCACTAATTAGATTCATTAAGGAGGAGGCACGATTATGTGAAAAGGATGATACCATAGACACTGTTCTCTGTTTTGTTTTTGAACATTATTTATCTCAGGGATATTGTATAATGGTTAATTTGGAAAAGTTTAATAGTATTTTATTGTATTTATATAACAAAATTTCAGGTGCTATTGATGCATATTTTAATATTCTCCAGGTTTTTGTTGTTATACACAGCATTGTTATAAATAGCTCTTATGTATTACATTGGTAATATTGTATAAGGTGAATTGAAAAAAATGCATTCCTGGCTGCTGGGTCAAAGTGTATGTGCATTTTTATTTTTATAGACACTGCCAAATTGCCTCCAGAAATTTTACACCAATTTATTCTATCAGTGTTTATGAGAGGACTTGTATCCCCACACACTTGCTGGTACTGGGAATCATTAAGCTTTTTTAGTTTCATTTTTCCAGTAGGAATATCCTTATTTTATTGTTGTTCCCATTTGCTTTCCTTTAGTTGCTGCTAATGCCAAACATCTTTTTAGATGCTTATTGGCCATTGTCCTGTACATGGTATACTGTGTTTATATCCTTTGCCCATTTTTTAATCTTCGTTCATATTTTTTCTTATTGATTTATAGAGGTTATTTTAAATTAATACAATTATTTTTTTAATTTATAACTTGCTGTGATTACAATTGCCCATTTCCTATCAGGCCCTCTAGGTTTGAATTACAATTCTGCTATTTTACTAGCATTGTGATCCTAGGAAAAGTATTTAACCAGTCTGTGCCTCAGTTTTCTCATCTTTAAAATCAGTATAAGATCACCAGCTCATAGGGCTTCATGAGGATAAATAAGGTTATATATATAAAACTGTAGTATAATGTATAATTTATAGTAGTTATATGTTAGTTCTTATTCTCCTATAGTCAAATTTATCGATCTTTACCTTTATGGATTTTGGGTAATAAATCCTGCTCAGAAATCAGGAAATTTTTAAAATGTAAATTCCAAATTTTTTAAAAAGCAAGTAACAGGAACAAATAATTATTCTCAGACATATTTGGTCCATGCTTTCATCCTAGGCTAATTGATTAAAACTCTGAGCACATGTCTGGGGCTATCTGATGTCCCAGCAAGTTGGAATGTTTCAGAATTTGCCCAAATAGTAAAGAAAAATGCAGAAATTATTTAGAACTGCACATGCACAGTGATTTTTGTGCTGAGGCTTAAAACATTTTTCTAAACTCCGTCTGCAATTTGTAAGGGACCCTCTTGCTCATGAGGTTCTTCCCATGACTGGCCCTAATAATAAGTGTAAAGGGACTAGTCTTTCTTGGAGATGGTCTTATCTTACTTCCAAGGCAGCAAGTACTGCCCAGACATGTCCTCTATCTTTCTGGCACATTCACCCATGGAATATGGAAGCTGTATGGATGTTTTCTATAACACACAGTGAAGGGCATAATTTGCATACCCATCCTGAGAATTTCTAGGATAAGCAATACCTGAGCTGTAGACACAGGGCAAAATACCTCCCTGGCAGGGAACTGAGGTAGAAGTCCTAGTATCTAGAGAGGACTACATATCAAGAACAAAGGGAATTGCTTGGATTCCAGGGGTACAAAACTTCACTTGGTGGTGTAACTGAGGTTCTTATAGCTCTTTCCATGCAGATAACGATTAGTTCACGCAAAGGGAAAGACTGAATATATTGTCAGTGGGTCTGGACAGGTTTTTAAATTCTGTAGAACCTCCAAAGAAGCATAATCCCCTGTATTCCCTTTACCTTAGGCCCAAATGTTTCACTGAGTAGCATGGACTTGAAAGTGAAGAGAAAACCAAATTCTATTCCTGGTTTCATCATTTAGTCCTAATATATTTTTTTTTTCTCTTTAAATGGGGATGCTATCAGGATTATTAATGAGATTGTTATTTTTTTAATGGGATTAAGTTATTGAGGTGACATATGTAACATACCCCACTATTTACCTACTAGTTTTGAGGTGACATATGTAACATACCCCACTGTTTACCTACTAGTGTTTATGTTATTGTTAATCACTCTCTTCAACATCAAAAATTTTCACATCATAGTTGTAGAAGGGGGAGATCTATATCCTCATGGCATATTTCAATGTTTTGAAAAGGTCATACACAGGTCACAATTATTCCACAGGGATTCCACATATCTTTGTTATCTCCAGGGGCATATTAAAATCCTCTAGCATGGACAGAGACCAATAGTAAGAACTGGCAATGCTTTTTCTGTGCCTTTGTCCTTACCTGCTTTGCTAACACCCCACCTACATCTATAGCTGCAGCAGGAAGTTAGATTTTGGTAAGTGCTGTGACCTGAAGCTGTGCTCAAACTTTTAAATGGTGCATTTAGAAAGTACTCTTGGGGAGGTTGTATAGTGACACAGTATAAGAATACGGAAATGGAGGGAACCCATCTTTAGATAAAATCCTAGGATTTTCAGTAATTGATTTAGCAAATATTTATTAAGCATGTACTATGTCCATGGCTCTGTGCTAAGCTGTCATTTACTGATTTTGTGATGCTGAAAAAACTAAAGATTTGCCTATACATAGACTTATAACAGTTATGCTAAATGAGACAATGTGCTAAAGAATCTGGTGCCCAGCATATAGTAGGTATTCATTAAATGTCAAGTAAGTGTCATGGACCTCATCTGCAATAAAATGCATAATAGCATTTTAAGTACTTAGCTCTGAGTTGGCCTGCAGTATGTGTTATATGTATGTAGATTCAGTATTGAATCTATTTAAAACACTAATGTGTTGTCAACTTTCTACATGGTAAGACTTTTAATGACAATAGGCCTTTATATACAAAGTAATCTCCCTTAAAGTGTGACGAATTACCTAAAAGTTCTAGAAAATTGTTATTTTTAACTCACTACTACCCACTCAGATATTACAGCCTTGAGAGGACAAGAGAAGGATTTGATAAGAATATTGGAAAATGAAATTCTATGGCATAAAGGCAAATAAAAAAGAACTGATTATATATATTAAATACCTTCCCAAGGAACTTATTAGAGATTTGCAATATTTGACTATCATAGTCTTATAAAATGGATAATATCTTCACTTTTTATAAGAAAAAATGAAGCTTGGGTAAGTTATACCCCTTGCCCAAGATTACCCAGCTAATAAAAGGTGCTGCCTGAATTTGAAATCAGGTTAGTTAATTTTTTTTTAATATTTTATTTATTTGAGAGAGAGAGCGAGTGAGTGCACAAGCAGGGGGAGCAGCAGAGGGAGATGGAAAAGCAGGCTCTCCACTGAGCAGGGAGCCTGACCTGGAGCTCCATACCAGGACCAGGACCCTGAGATCATGACCTGAGCAGTAGGCAGACGCTTAACTGACTGAGCCACCCAGGTGCCCCAGGTTTGTTAATTTAAACACCAAGTTTGTATGCACTTGGAGATAGAAAAAGCAAACAAAATAATATATGAGAGTAACAGAGAAAACAAGAACAAGCAGGAAAACTAGTACTATCTATAATGAGAGAACCTGGCTCTGGGTGGTGAGAATATACACAATGTTTCCTACCTTGACAATGTAGTGATATAAAATGGTTGTCCACTACAGAATCAGGGTTTCTAAGATGTGCACAAAAATAATCATTGAATAAAAAGGCCAACAGTAAGAGAAGAAATAAGTCAGAAAAGTTACTGGAGAAAGGAAAGAACAGTAAAATGAAGAGAGTTATGTTAGGGTTTAAGACACTGGGGCTGAGGGGGTTGACTTCAACCTGTTGACCAAGAATAATTAAACATAAGAAGTCTGGTTTAAAGTCACCTTTCCCAGCACAATGATTAGCAAAGCTATCCCGCCCTAAATTTGGCTTGAGATTCACCATGGTATATAACACATAGAACAGGATTCTCAAAGATGTTCTGGAGGGATGGAGGAGGCCCAGCAGGGCATTGGTGTGGCCAGATGCATGTGGATGATGAAACAGTCAGTGGCTGTAAATCTTCTTCTGTGAAGAGGTTGAGGAGACATAGCTGCCTTTCACCCTGAAGACTCTGCAGAAAACTGAAGGCAAGGGATCTGAAGATGAAGAACTAGGCAGATTTGACTAACAGAAGTTCAGGCATTTGAAAACTGGGCTACATCCATAAAGTGGAATGTTTTAAAATATAAAGAGAAATAAGCTATCAAGCCACAAAAAGACATGGATGAATCTTAAGTGCATATGCTAAGTGAAAAAAGCAAGAGAAAAAAGGCTACACACTGTGTGATTCCAATTATATGACATTCTGCAAGAGGCAAAACTATAGCAATAGCTGTAAAGGCAAAAACCATAGTGCAGATATATGGCAATATGCATTTGTCAAAATCAATAGAGATTTATAGCAAAAGAATAAACATTAATATATGCAAAATAAAAAAAAAAACAGCATGTGGGTGGTAAGGAGATCCCAGGATAGAATGCAGAATATGACAAAATTATCCAACTGTATTACAAATGTATGGAACAACCTCACTGAATGGAGTAGGAGGAAAAGATGCTGACCTATGTAACTTTGGATATGAGTGGAATCTGTAAGTCTAAAGGCAAAAGGAACTATATACAAATGTTGTACTCTAGTTGGTAAAGTTGTTTCCCATGGAATTACTGATATACCAGTAATATATATATATTATATATATATATATATATAATATATATCTAATATATATATTTAATATATATATCTAATATATATAAGATTTTATACACACACACACACATATATACTGGAATTGAACAATTAAGTAAATTGAACAATTTAGGTAAATGCAAGGACGTTTCTCTACTGTTAGAATGGGAGGTTACAATTAAGCAAGAGAAGGAAGTCAGAATGATGTATATGGTGGTAGATTTGACTTGAAGACATTAATAGGACAGAAATATGTATAAATATGTGTGTATACTCATGTTAGTGTGCACACATCTATCCCCTTTCTCTGTCAGCTGGGAATATCTAGAGCTGGCAATGTCCCAGGGACAATGAGGACACCAGGTATTCAGATGTTAGTTTCAAACACTACTGTCCAATAAAAGAAACCAAGGATCCTTGAAGAAATGACAGATTCTAAGATTGGGGCATGAAGAATACAGGATCAGCCTGGAACATTTGCAGTGCCAGAAAATAATATGCTCAAAAAAAGTGACAGTGATAGGTGTGTGTCAAAGGGACACAGGATTCAACTGAAAGGGATCCCAGGGGTCAAGGCTAGAACAATTTGAGCCTGAAAACAAATGTCGTGTTGGATTGTAACAAAGTACAGAAAAAATATCCATGAGTAATCCAAATCGATTCAAACAAACTATTTGAATAAATACGTAGGGGAAAAGAGACAAATCTCTTGTGAGGAAGAATTTCAAATGATTTATGGAGATGCTTTCCTTGAGGTGGTGGAACATAGCTCTCCAGTCCTAGAGTGTAGGCTGCACATAGTGACTTTCTTCAAAAGAATACAATATGGAAAGGGAGAAAAAGAAAAATTTACATTGGAGAAACCTGATGAGTATTCCCTTAGCCCAGTGATCAAGGTTAACATCAATGGTGATGAGTCACATTCATAGTGTGTATCCCTTTTTTTTAAAAGATTATTTATGTACTTATTTGACAGAGAGATAGAGAGAGGGCACCAGTAGGCAGAGCGGCAGGTAGAGGGAGAGGGAGAAACAGGCCCCCCGCCAAGCAGGGAGTCCTATGCGGGACTTGATCCCAGAATTCTGGGATCATGACCTGAGCCGAGGGCAGACGCTCAACCGACTGAGCCACCCAGGCGCCCCATAGAGTGTATCCTTGATATGATGTCATGAGAATGGCACTTTACCTCTGTGGTCTTCCTCCCCCAAAACACACCACCCCAGTCTAATCATGAGAAAACCATCAGATGAATCCTAATTGGGGGACATTCTATAAAACACCTGACTGGTGCTCCTCAAAACTCTCATGGTCACCAAAAACAAGGAAGTCTGAGAAACTGTCATAGCCAAGAAAAGCCTAAAGAATGGTGATGACTAAATGTAATATGGTATGCATGAATCCTGGAACAAAGAAAGGACTTTGGGTGGAAACTGAGGAAATCTGAATAAAGTATGGACTTCAGTTAATATGGGTATTAAGGAGGGCACTTGTAATGAGCACTGGGTGTTATATGGAAGTGATTAATCACTAAATTCTACTCCTGAAACTAATATTACACTGTTTGTTAACTGACTAGAATTTAAAGATTTTATTTATTTATTTGAGAGAGAGAATGAGATAGAGAGCATGAGAGGGGATAGGGTCAGAGGACGAAGCAGACTCCCTGCCGAGCAGGGAGCCCGATGTGGGACTCGATCCAGGGACTCCAGGATCATGACCTGAGCCGAAGGCAGTCGCTTAACCAACTGAGCCACCCAGGCGCCCCGTTAACTGACTAGAATTTAAATAAACACTTGAAACATTAAAAATATATATATAAAGTGAAAACAAAACAACAACAACAAAAATATCAAATCAGTTCTGGTTCATTATTTATAGCAGATGTACCATATGAATGTAAGATCTTAATGTGCCAAAGCCTAGGTGTGGGGTATATAGAGATTTTCAGTGCTATCTTCACAATTTTTCTACAGATTTCAAATTGTTCTAGGGTGAAAGTTTTATAATTTAAGTCAGGAAAAGAAAAAACTTTAGATAAATCTTGTCCATGTGTTGCACTATTTGGAAATTAACCCCTCGTTAATTCTTATGAGAGCTTCATAAATCCCAGGGAATAAATATTTGCTGATTCAAAGATTTGTCTTATGAAAAGCATAATGAATAAAAAAAAAGAGAGAGAGAGAGGTGAGCAATATTTCAGCTTCATGGAGTTCTGCCATATTTATCTGGAGAAGGACAATCCATAAGCCTGAATTATCATCCTTTAAAATACAAAGTATGCACATATACGCACATACTGGCTCAGCATGAGATAATATTTATATGCCACTTGGTCCCAAATTCCATCTTCAGCCTTTTCAGATTTGCATGATTTTCCCAGTTTAAAACATTTCTTCTAGAAAAGATTCAAGGCAGAATGTGGTCCATGTATTGCAAGTTTAGCAAAGAATGGAAAGGTGCACAACATTTGCAAAAGCATACATATGTGAATTAGCAATAAGTTTCAGGGAAACTCCAAAAACATGGTAAGATGAAAGAGAAAAATGGTAAATTCAATAATAACAAAAGTCAATTCTGTATTACACTATATCCTTTAGTCTACACGTCCAGTCACCAACTTTCTCACTTTTTGCAGATAAGCTCACCTTCTTCTCTTCACGGAGAAAATAGATTTGACACTGATTTGAAAATCCATTTCTCACCATTTGATGTTGTTGTGCAAATCAAATAAATTAACATGTAAAGAAATTAGAATAGTATGGACAAACTAGTATTATCATATGTTATTATTATATAATTATAATTATTAGTATATGAAGTGGATATATATATACTTTCCTACAGGTACCTCAAATTCAATATCTAAAAATAAAACTATCTTATTTCCCTTGAACCTTACTTCTCTAACTAAGGTTCTTTTTTTTTTTTTTTTTAAAGATTTTATTTATTTATTTGACAGAGAGAAAGAGAGAGAGAGAGCAGTAACACAAGCAGGGGGAGTGGGAGAGGGAGAAGCAGGCTTCCCTCAGAGCAGGGAGCCCGATGCGGGGCTCGATCCCAGGCCTCTGGGATCATGACCCCAGCCGAAGGCAGATGCTTAACGGACTGAGCCACCGAGGTGCCCCTCTAACTAAGGTTCTTAACTCAGTAACTGATGTTGTAATTCCAAAAATATGAAGCCAATGCAAAATCAGTTCTGTTCACTCTACCTTCTAACTGTCTCCTGTTCTGGTGACTCCTCACACTCCCCACGGCTACCACTTTGGTTCTTCACTGGTGGACTGATTCCCAGCCTGCTTCTTTTCTGTCATATCCATCTCTCTTATGAACTGGAGACAAAGTAACTTCTTGAAAACACCCATACTTTGGGCACTTGGGTGTCTCAGTCAATTAAGTGTCTGCCTTGGGCTCAGGTCATGATCACAGGGTCCTGGGATGTAGCCTCATCAGGCTCCCTGCTGAGCAGAGAGAAGAAAAAAACACCCATACTTACCATGTTGTTTTTCTTTTTTCATGCCCAGGTTCCTGGCCAACATTCTAGACTCTTCTTGTACTTCATTTTATGTCTTGTTTTAATTTTCCAACTTTTTCTCTTTTTATATCTTGTTGTTTTAACTTAGGAAGTTATATGGTCTCCCTGTGTACATTTCTTCTTCTAGAATATTCCGTCACTTTCACTTCTCCATGGCTAAGTTCAGAATTCATCTCCAGTATCATTTCCTTTCAAAAGCTTTCCTAACACCTCCAGATTTGGATTATATGGTCCTTCTATTCTTTCACATCTCTGCCTACCTATAAAGGAATCATAGTGCTTGTTACACATTACACGAGTGTTTCTCTAGTTGCCATCAGAATCATCTGGATGGTTTATTAAAATATAAATTGTTTGATCCACTCACAGAGTTTTTGAATCAGTACTTCTGGGGGGAATTGAGAATTTGCATTCCTAACAAGTTCCCAGTCCATGTGATTGTTTTTTTTTTCTTTCTTTTTTTTATTTTATTTTATTATGTTATGTTAATCACCACACATTACATCATTAGATTTGATGTAGTGTTCCATGATTCATTGTTTGCATATAACACCCAGTGCTCCATTCAATACGTGCCATCTTGAATGCCTATCACAAGGCTAACACATCCCCCCAAGCCCCTACCCTCAGGAACCCTCAGTTTGTTTCTCAGAGTCCATAGTCTCTCATGGTTCGTCTCCCCCTCCAATTTCCCCACCTTCATTTTTCCCTTCCTACTATCCTCTTCTTTTTTTATTTTTTTAAATATAATGTATTATTTGTTTCAGAGGTACAGTTCTGTGATTCAACAGACTTACACAATTCACAGTGCTCACCATAGCATATACCCTCGCAATGTCTATCACCCAGCCACCCAATGCCTCCCACCCTCCACCACTCCAGCAACCCTCAGTTTGTTTCTTGAGATTAAGAATTCCTCATATCAGTGAGATCATATGATACATGCCTTTCTCTGATTGACTTATTTCGCTCAGCATAATACCCTCCAGTTAAATCCACGTCCTTGCAAATGGCAAGATTTCATTCATTTGATGGCTGCATAATATTCCATTGTGTGTGTGTGTGTGTGTGTGTGTGTATACCACGTCTTCTTTATCCATTCATCTGTCAATGGAAATCTTGGCTCTTTCCATAGTTTGGCTATTGTGGACATTGCTGCTATAAACATCAGGGTGCACATACCCCTTCGGATCACTACATTGGTATCTTTGGGATAAATACCCAGTAGTTCAATTGCTGGGTCATATGGTAGCTCTATTTTCAATTTTTTCAGGAACCTCCATACTGTTTTCCAGAGTGGCTGCACCAGCTTGCATTCCCACCAACAGTGTAGGAGGGTTCCCCTTTCTCCACATCCCTACTAACATCTGTCATTTCCTGACTTGTTAGGAATAGATGAATGAGAGAAAAAAATGCTAACAGGGTAACAAGGACCCCAGAAAAATATACACTAAACAAATTGGAAGAGACCTGAAACTGGGGGAAAAGGGAAAGATAGAAAAAAGAAAAAAAAAACAAGATAAAGAAAATGGTAGAAAAAAAAAGAATATGATCAAATATGATCAGGCTGGTGAATAGATCAGTGCCACACACTAGATTTTGGGTGTATTTTGGTCTGTTAGAAGAAACTGCCTCCCAAAATTTTAAAGAAAGACAAGCTTATATATGTACAAAAATAAGGGTAAATACTATTAAGGGATGGAATATGACTGTAAAGATGAAAATTATAAAAGATTTTATAAGAGCAATTGATAAGAAGTTGGTTCAAGAAAGAAAGAGAAATTAAAAGAAAAAAAAAGGGAGAGAATGTGATCAGGCACAAGACTAGAACAAAGCCATACACTAGAGATTTAGGGTATATTTTGGTGTGTTAGAAGAAATTGTATCCCAAAATTTTAAAGAGAGAAGAACTTATACCAAAAATAAGGTTAACTACTATGAAGGGATAGAATATGACTCTAAAAAAGATTTTTATTTATTTATTTATTTATTTATTTATTTATTTATTTATTTACTAAGATTTTATTTATTTGGCAGAGAGAGACACAGTGAGAGAGGAAACACAAGCAGGGGGAGTGGGAGAGGGAGAAGCAGTGTTCCCCGTGGAGCTGGTATCCCGATGCGGGGCTCTATCCCAGTACCTCCAGATCATGACCTGAGCCAAAGTTAGATGCTTAATGACTGAGCACCCAGGCGCCCCAATAAAAAAGATTTTTAAAAAAGGGATTGATAAGATGTTGGTTGAAAAAGGGAAAAAGAAAAATTCAAAAGAAAAAAAAGAAAATTTAAAAAATTAACTTTGAAAGACTAAAGAATCAGGGGAGAAAAGCCATGAATTCTATATGTTGTATTCCCCTAGTGTTGGCGTTCGGCCATTCTCTTTGATTGGTAATCTTGGTCTTGGCTGGTGTTCTTGCTGATCTTCTGGGGGAGGGGCCTGTTGCAGTGGTTTTCAAATGTCTTTGCCGGAGGTGGAATTGCCCCGCCCTTGCTGGGGCCGGGGTAAGTAATCTGCTCAGGTTTGCTCTCAGGAACTTTTGTTCCCTGCAAGCTTTCCGTACAGCTTTGGAGGACGAGAGTGAAAATGGTGGCTTCCAAATATCTGCCCCAGAGGAGCCTAGAACTCAGGCCCCACTCCTCATGAGCCCCCAGAGAAAAGCAGTCAATCACTCCCGTCTCCCGGGTTTCCGACAGCACTCCGTGCTCACCTGGCCTATGTCCTAGCATTTCTATCTCTGGCGCATGTCCCTGTTTGGAGTCTCCAAACCCAGCAGATTCCTGTGGTGAGCTCCCGTGCCTCTACTCCTGGGGGAGGAAGGTGAGTCTCCCTGTATCTGCCACTTGTTGGGTCCCTGCTGGAGGAGCAGTGGCCCGACTGTGCTGCGGATCACGGTTTATGGCAACCCCGAGCTGAGAGCCCACTCCTCTGCTCCATCTCTGCATCCAGCTTCCCTGCTCTGATACCTGGGAGCTCTGCCGCACTCAGGCACCCCCGGTTTTTCTGTGATCCCGAGGTTTCTGAGACCACACTGTCCCAGTGAGGGTTCAACCCTCCGCTTAGCCACTGGAGTGACGTCCCTTAGTGGAGTGGACTTTAAAAGTTTCGATTTTGTGCTCCGCCGCTCTATCACTTGCCAGTAGCGGCTGATGGAGGCTCCCTCCCCCGCCATCTATCCTCCCAAATATTGCCTCAGATTCACTTCTCCACACGTCCTACCTTCCAGAAAGTGGTCACTTTTCTGTTCAGAGAGTTGCTGCTATTCTTTTCTTTGATCTCCTGTTGAGTTCGTAGGTGTTCAGAATGGTTTGATCCCTGTCTAGCTGAATTCCAGGGACCAGACATAATTTAGGTCTACTCCTCCACCATCTTGCTCCTCCCAGTCCATGTGATTCTTGCTGATGTGGGTTAACTTCTCAGACTCCAGATGCTGCCAATTGAAGCAATCAGTGTCCCAGGGGTAGACCCTGAATGAGGCATGAAGTTGCAGTAGCTGGGCCCTGGACTGGAAGAGAGAGACACTGTAGGTGTACAGTTCTGAGAAACCACAGAGTCCAAGGAATCAGATAATTAGAATTCTGCTGCACATTAAGGATGAGAGTAATTTTTCCTCAGAAGCAAAGAAATGATGCAGTCATTTCAATAAAGACTTCCTCTCATAACTATTATAAGTTATTATAATAATACACTTATTTAAAAACTGCAACATGTTCCTTAGGTAATCTAGTGCAAAAGCTTCATTTTATGTTTAAGGATAACTCTCTAGGACTCATGTTCTTTATTTGCAGAGAGTCACATTAAAATTGGTGATCAATTAGTGATGAATGGGCTCCACCCCCACGACTAAAAATCAGGATTTGGATACATTGTTGCAAAGGGATGCTCAGCAGACAATACCTGCAGGAATAATCAGTCAAAGGAACCCATGGGGCTTTCGGGAAAGAATGCAGCAAAAATCGAGGTTTAATGTTTCAGGTATTCCAGTCATAGAAAGGATAGCAAGAGTAAGGGGGAATACAAGCCCAGTGACAGAGGCTGTTGCAGACACAGTTGGGCAGATAAGCTTTCAAATTCCAGATATGCTACTTATCGGCTATGTGATCTTCTCTGAATCTCCATTTTCTCTGATGTAAATGGGGATTCATATATTGACACACTGGAATGACAGTAACTTATAGCAGTTACCACTACTGCAAAGCAGACAGTTAACATGGGGACACAGGCACAGTAGGGCTTAGGTGGGGCCCTGGTCATAGGCTACAAAGTGAGAGCTCATGTCCTGTTCTGGGGTAGAAGATCTGAGACGGCCAAATGTCAAAGCTTCCTTGGGAAAAACACAGGTTTGTTGGTGTCTTTTTTTCTGCAAGCCCCCTCATCTTTGTTCCTCTTACTTCTTCACCTACTACTCAGTGTTAAGATTAATTAAGAGTCGGGGCACCTGGGTGGCTCAGTTGGTTAAGCGACTGCCTTCGGCTCAGGTCATGATCCCGGAGTCCCGGGATCGAGTCCCGCATTGGGCTCCCTGCTCAGCGGGGAGTCTGCTTCTCCCTCTGACCCTCCTCCCTCTCATGTACTCTCTCTCTCTCTCTCACTCTCTCAAATAAATAAATAAAATCTTAAAAAAAAAAAAAAGATTAATTAAGAGTCAATATGCTGCCAGAAAGACTTCTATAATTTACTCAGGGTGGGGGAAGTGGGAAGATGTCCTTCTCCTGGGCTCCAGTATGTAGTATCATGGTGCCATGCCGTTTATGTTAGTCTCTCCTTCTTTAAGCCAGTGACTACATTGATTCCTTTTTTTTCCTAGCATTTACCACAGGCCCTGACTCCAAGGAGACACTGTCTTCATATTTGTTGAGGTGAATTAATTCCTTCTGAAAGAGATGGGCTCATCTTTCTTACATTCTTTGTTGCATTCTTTCCTGAGAGCCCCATGGGTTCCTTCGTCTGGTGGTTTTTGTTTTTGTTTGTTTTTTTCCAGGACAGCAGCTTATTGCACTGTGGAAAGCTGGCCAAGGCTGGAGCTGGATGGAGACAGGGTCAGATTATATTCTGTCAGGTGTTCATTTTTTGACTCTGTGCTGTATTCATATGTAGTATTCTGTATATTCAAAAACACTTCCTCATCACACATGATGGTGTAGAAGAAATAACAAAATTAATGAGCTTGGATCATGACATCAATGAAAAAGAGAGAAATCTTAAAGAGTCCTAGCTATAAAATAAATATACACCCATCAGCCAACTTCTTCCTCTTTGGCACAGGCCTTCACCTAGTATGAGAAGGACACCAATGCTGAGGGAAGGGCACAGGAGATGATAAATCTGCAACCATCTTCAGGAGCAAAAAGTCCTTCAAGTGCATGACAATGACTGCCACAGCCTAGAGGCAGGACAGTAATATGGAGCAAAATATCTTGTGAATCAGAGACCAGGAATATGCCTGGAAAATAAAAAGAACTGCCCAATGACCCCAGAAGCAGGTAGCCAGGCTAAAAAGCAGAGGGAGATCTCCCACCGTTCAGAAAGTTAATAACTTGTCTTTAAGAAATAAATAAATCTCTGGAGACTCACCAGTGCTTAAATCCCACATCTTCTGAATGGAGAGAACTAATCCTGCCCTCAAAATATCTGAAGCCTGACCCATACTCGCAAAATACTGCAAAAAGAAAGTAGGTGCTCTTTTTTGGAGGTGTTTATTTCAGTCTTCACTATTCACTTGCATACAATGTCTGGCATTCTGTCAAAATTTATAAAATATGCAAAGAAACAAGAAAATATGACCTATATTCAAGTGGAGTCAATATAAGTCAGTCAATATAAGTAGGTCCAGTTTTTGGAAGTATTTATAGGGTTTTCTCACAGTTACGTGTAGCAGCATTGCTGGGGGTACTGTGAAATGTAAACCAATGCAATCTCTTTGGAAACTAGCTTAACAGTTTCTAGTAAGATGTAACATTCATTTATCATACAACCTAGCAATTACACGCTTAGGTATACTGAAAGGAATTGAAAACATTTCCACACAAAGACTTGCACACAAACAGAAGCTCTTCCCAAAACTGCTGAAAGTGAACCCAAATTCACCAACAAGGAAATGGAGAAACAATCTATTGTATATTCATACAATAGAATACAGTAAAAATACAGGATCCACTGGATTTTTGTTAATGCCAACAGCATTAATGAATCTCAGAAACATTATAGTAGACAAAAGAAAACAGACAACAGCCTATACATGCTATATGATTATATTTTTTTGAAACTCTAGGAAGAAAATTTAAAATTCTAGTTAGAAAGCAGTTTAGTGATTGTCTGGGGCATAGTTGCTTGACTGAGATGGGGTACAAAGGAATTTTTTTTTTTTTGCCTGATAGAAGTAGTCTATATCTTGATTTTGGGTTCCTTACATGATGCATATATTTGCCCCAATTCATTAAAATATGGGGACATTTTAATGTATGTACAACTATACTTCACAAATTTGATTTTAGAAAATGAAGGGGGAATAATTGCATTTCTCCTCAGACAAAAGCAGAGAGATTTATCTGCGTCAGACATGCACCACAAGAATTGGCTGAAAACAGTTTTCAGAGTGAAGAGCAATGGCTCCAGATGGAAACCTTTATCTGAAGGAAAGAGTGAAGAATATCCGACAATACTTTTTAAAAATGTCTATCTGCCTGTCTTTCTCCTTCCATTTACCACCTATCCATCTAACTCTATCAGTTTTTCTTTCTACATACCCATCTTACTCTGTTCCACCCAAAAGCTACTTTTGGCTTTTACATTCTACTGGGACACTTACCTCACTTTAGTGTAACTGGCTGTTTATATGTCTGGTTAATTTGGCTTTGTGTGTCCCAAGGGTGTGGACTATGTTGGTCTTTTTTACCAATATTTTCACAACAATTAGCATGGTTCCAAGCTGACTCGATAAGTGAATGGTTGTGAAAGAATCTTTTAAAAATGCATGATTCCATGAAAAAAATGCAAGAAAAACTGAATTGTTGATGCTGAAAAATAGTTTCCTACTTTTCATAACAAAAAGTCACTGGCAAGAATTTAAAGTCTAGTGACCAATTGCGATATGTATTTATCACTGAAAAAAAAAAAAAACAATTTGACTATTCCCTACTAAACATGTCACTTTAGTGGACATAACTAATACACCATAGGTGCCACACCAAACAAGCTGGCAATCTCACTGAGACAGGTCTATATGCGTCACAACACACCAGATATTAGTTATATGATGAGCAGTGAGTGTCCAGAAAGCTCTTTTGTTGAGCGATGTAGCTGATGACTTCATGAGAAGGCATCATTTGATTTGAACAGGATCTGAACAAAAGCAGAGAAGAAAGAGCATGGACAGTTCAGTTGGTAGATCAGTTTGAGACATAATTTGTCTGGAAAAGGGAGGACATTTCTAGTGACAAAGGAGACCAACTGAAGAGAGAGATTTTATATGCAAAATATTGTGAGATAAGATAAGAAAAGTATGTGGGATTAGGTTAAGAGTGATATGGAAGGAAGTAACAATTACTTTATCTCCTATCATAGAGATGCTTTTGGCGTCTTTTATTCCTTGAGTGTAAACCACAATCATTACAAATGCTACTGCTTCTCCCACCCCCTGCTCTCTCTCAGTGACTTTTATGTACCATTCTTTTGTGAGGCTGGTTTATATACACTATACTAGAAAACTGTCCCAACAACCCTAAACTGAGAGAAAGATAGTCAGTCTACTGACATTACCCTAGGTCGAATAAGTAATAAGCAGCAGAAGAAGGAATTCTAATTGAATTCTACGACTCCAGAAAACCATCCCATTCTCCTACTCTATCTAATTACAAACAAGGTTTAGTGTTTCCAACACCCTTTAGGCATCAGAAAATCCTCCATGCCCAAGTTATTGTCACAGGATGCGGTAGACTGAGCTTTACATTCCCCATCTATTTCCAATTACATTTAAATTAATACTCATGATCTTGTGAAAAAGATGTTTACTTCTCTGGGACCTGCCCCTGCCCCTTAGCAGTCCCCCTGCCTTGCAGAAGATGGAACTTAATGGTCTATGACAACTTGGAGAAAATATTCCTTCCATAGTTAGAAAGCAACATTTCTTAGAATTTTGTTTCCTAAACTGCTTGAAAGTTCCCAAGAAATAGGTTGCTTACAGATCTGGCTTCCCTCACAGCTCCCACACTGACATCACACTATCTGGGAAGAAACTGAGCTATGTTTGATGGAGAATTTTAGGGTGATGAGGTCCACAGATTATTTTTTTTTACACATCATTTCGTGAAATATTAAATGTTTCTAACAACCCAAATTACAAAATGAATGAGAATGCGTGCTTTTCACCCTATGTGGTTCTCTCTATTTAGCAGGACTATGTCCTGGTTTCATAGACACAAATCACTTTTTAATGATCTTTCCCATTCAGACATTTGATCTCCTAAAGAGCTGTTGGGTGTATTCAGTGATATTTAATGAACATAGAGCTGCACAGAATGTAAGGTAAGGTAAGGGATGTTATGGACCAATGGCTCTGGCTCAGGCACCATTCAAATAACTTAGGACCTAATATTCTACTTTAACATGGGTCCTTTGAAGTTGTCTTTGTGTGATTTCTAGAGCAAGTAGGAGCCCCTGCTCACTGATTGGAAAGGTTCTGTCAGCTTCGTGGGCATTAAAGTCCTCAGAGAACAGATTCTGCCAGTGAGTTAAGATGATCAGACACAGCAGGTTAAATTTCCCTTGGAGAATTTTTCTTAAGATAGCACATCAAAAGACAAACACATCACCAGATTATGTCTGCATCCTGACAGAAGACATGGGTAGAGAAAAATCATTCTCCTGGCGAGTGGTCCTTAGGTCTCCCTGAGATGAAACAGTTTTACTCTGTGAAGGTGTTTTTGTTTTTGTTTTTTTCCCTCCCGCATTCTTCTCTGGCGCTATTTCTCCCAATCACTTTTTCCAGACAATGTATTACCATTTCAAAAACATGCATTCAGTGTTCTTTTGCTGCTGGTTTCCACTGACCACTGTAAATATAAGCAGATATGAAACATGCTTTGGGGTCATGTGACAGAAATAGTAGATAGGGGTTTTCTACAAAACATTCATAATATCTTCACAATACACCTAATTGACGGAGGCCCATGAAGACATTTCTTCCTTAAATCTAGCAGGCATACGAACATGTCCGTAGGGTTTTAAAAGATACAGCCTAATAAAACTACCATTTGGGGGTTTGAAGCCCCCACATTCAAAAAATATTTTTTGCATGTGTTTCAAACGCTAAATTTCTTGAATACAAAGTCTGGCCCTCTAACTCTTAGCTGTTATTGTATTCACATGACATTCTAGACTTTATTGTTTCTAAATTTGCTCTCTGACATATCACAACTCAGTCTGTGCTACATTGTAGACAAAGTTAGTTTGATTCAGGTACCAACTCACTAGCTGACTCATCAGCTGTATTCATTCTGCTAGAATGCTGTCTTAAATTTTTTTAATCTGAATTTTGGAAACATATTCTCAAATTCTCATGACTTTATCTGATAATTTGTAAACCAGATGCAATATTCTCTGAATGTCTTTGAAGGCATGAATTCTTCAGCTTTCGGATATCCTTTTTGTTGATTTTGGTTCCTTTCATCTTGTTGGTTGAATTTCAAATCTCAGTGAGTTTTAATTATTCTATTTTGGCAATCCTGCTTAACTGCCCCATTAGATGCTAAAACCTGACGTCTGAGGTGGTGGTAGCAGGGCACACACTGCTAGGGGTGAGAGCAGGTTTTCATCGGGGTGTGGGGATTATCCTGCTCTCCTCCCCACCCTGAGGCAGTAGGTCAGTAAGCAATTTCCCTCTGACCTGACCTTTCGGCAAAAGCCCTTGCTGATTGCTCCTTTGTGTGGGTAAGGTAGGGAAGAAAAACAGGAAGGTTTATCTCCTCTGAGTGCAACTCCTTTAGCTTTTTTTTTTTTTTTAGTTTTTAATTTTATTATGTTATATTAGTCACTATACATCATTAGTTTTTGATGTAGTGATCCACGATCCATTGTTTTCGTATAACACCCAGTGCTTTAGCTTTTTTTATCTGATGGTAAGAAGTTTCCCAGGACTTCTCTTTTCTGCATTTCAGACCGTGCTCTTCCCTGGATTTATTTGTCTATGTATATCTCTCATTTGCTTTCTAAATTTGGAAATTCTTTAATATACGTGGCCTGCTAATGGCACTTTTTAACAGAGCATTTACTCAATAATGATTTATTGAGCATTTACTACGTAGTAACTGCTGTTCTAGGGCTTGGGATTCAACAATGAACCAAAGAGACAAAGACCTGTACTTAATGGGTTAGTTTGGAGAATAAGATAATTAAGAAAAAAAAACTATATATATATATATGTGTGTGTGTGTGTGTATGTGTGTGTGTGTGTGTATAGTCTAATGACAAAGGTTAAGTGCTACCAAAATTTAAAAAAAAAAAAAAAAGGAAGGAAAGAGAAAGAAAGGAAGGGAGGTAAGAGGGAAGAGAGGAAGGAAGAAAGAACAGTGGAAGTGATAAAGAGTAACTGGGGATGCCATGTCATACTTCGTGGAGAGCAAAGAATCAGTGAGGATGTACATTTGAGCAGCCACATGAATGAAATAAAGGAAGGAAACATGGATACATATGGGAGAAGAGGAAATGACAAGTGCAAAGATCTGAGGTGGGGGTTTGGAAGGCCAAGGTAGGTAGAATTTTGTGAGCAACAGGGAAAAGAATACTAAGTTAGCTTAACAGACAGTTTCAGACCAAGGCACATTATGGTGATTTTTCTGTCATTTCAATTATATTATTGTGTTGTCAGCTTATCAAAGGCACTATATTCTTGCAGTAAAGGGGCTTGTTTTTAACAACATTTCCCATTGATACTTTTCTCTTACAACATCTATTAATATTACAAAGAATTAGTGCTCTGTGGAACCGTGTTTCTTGAGAAATTTGCAATAGGATCTGTTTTTACTACATAATTATGATATCATGATTTTGACTCAGAGGTCAGACCTACATTTCCCAAGTTCTAATTAAAATGTCTTTTTATTATTTCAGATCTTGACCCAATCAAATTTATTCCATCGCTGCCCCATTTCTGTACAGATTGCAGATAATAATATATGTCCTCAGTCCACAATTTAAGAAACAGAAAAGTACACAATTTTTTAAGAATTGGTCTATAGTGACTGTCAGCCTTATAGCTCAAAGGTCAAAGTAATTGTTAATAATCAGGTGATGTATAAATATCAGGGCCTCGTGTAAATTTTGACTATGCCTATGTTGATTTTGTATATTTTGTATTAGTTCTAGTCAGAGATAAAAATCACCTCTCATAATTGTCAGTTTTCCCCTTCATTCTGTATTTTTCATATCGTATACTTTAAAATGCTTTTATTTCTATAGTAATGCATTTATCTAAAACCAATGCAATTTAGGAGAAAAAGTAAGAAATAGATTTTTTTCAAAATATCCCTGCCATGTCCTAGACATTTGCTGTTCATGTTTATACATGAGTTTCATTTCGTGCTGATTTCATACCTGTGAAGTAGCTATTACTAATTCCATTTTTTACAAATAACAAAGTTAAAAATTGTGCTGTGTTGTTTACAGAAATACAGTGGGGAGAGAACAGAATCAAATTTCAAACACTTTCTAATGCTAAGATCAATAATAAATTATATCCATTAACCAATGTTTATAGTCAAACAACACAAAAATGAATGATATAACCTCACTCTCAGTAAGAGTACTGTTTAATTTAAATAAGCCAGGGACGCCTGTGTGACTCAGTCAGTTAAGTGTCTGACTCTTGATTTCAGCTCAAGTCATAATCTCAAGGTTATGAGATTGAGCCCCACAGGGGGCTCCATGCTTAGCGTGGAGTCTGCTTGAGATTCTCTCTTTCCCTCTGTTCCTCTTCCTTGTTCTCTCTCTAAATAAATAAAGAAAATCTTAAAAAAAGATAAAATAAGCTTAATGTTTAGGATTGCACCTGTAACACTAAGACTGACAGTTTAAGATGTTTTTCTACACATTATCAAATTTTATCTTTTATTTTTCAACAACCTTAAGTGTACAGATAAGAAAATAAATGCTCTGCTGGATTAAAGGTTCGCTCAAGTCCCATGATTGCAAAGTGGCAGAGCTGAAGCTCAAATTCAGCTTCTCTGTACCAGTCCATTTTCCATGGAGCTCCTGCTGTCTCCCCATGCTTAACCTCTACCTATGCCCTTTGAATGGTAAGCTCAGTGAAGCTTTCTTTCTGGGGTAAATTATCTATCACTAGATATAAACCCAAGGACTTAGAAAATGAACACAGTCATGATTTTTTAAGATATATGTTAAGCTCACTTATCCTGCCTGATCAATATATGAATATAGTGGATGTAGCAGGGAGGGGAAATGTGCAAGAGGGAAGGAAAATAGTATTATGCAAAGTGAACACAGAAGGTGGTGACAAGTTCTGCATGATTTAAGAGCAGAGAAAAAAGATTGGTCTGATTTTCTTCAGGATGAACCCTTGGTCTATCCTCATTTCAAAAGGGAACAGAGTATCTCAGAAAATGAATGTATCTTCAGATTTTAATGTCATCACCATGGAAGTCACTGGAAGGTGGTGTTGTGACCTTCCCCCGCACTGGAAGATTTCATGATGTATGCTCTGTTGATGAAAATTCAGAAGGCCAGGGGAGCTGATGAAATACAGCTAAGTGATTCAGAGAGTAAATATTAGGTTCGGTGCCTGATTGCCTCGTATTTTAAATATTTCAATGCTCCCTGCATGACTGGACGGGAGTAAAGTACTCACTATTTAGCAACTTCAGCCACAAAAACACCTTAATAGCATCATTCAAAATGTATACTGTCCTCTTTAGAGTAATGGGCTTTTGATGATAGTAATCAAAGAATGCTGCCTTTGTGGACTGGAGTCATAGCCATGTTGAGAAATGATGACTGTTAAGGACATTTTTTTTTAGTAATTGTGTGCTTTGCTCAGTCCTTTTCTCTGATTTAATATCTGTGGCAGTGGGGTTGGAGGGGGCAGGGTTATTCTCCCCCTAACAGAATGGGAAATAACATTAGGGAGGCAGATATCGGTGGCAGAGATATGTAAAATATGTGACCTGCAAAAATAAGATGCGGTCTGAGAAACAGCCAATAGGAAAGATTAAAGATCAGAAAGAGGGTGGGTTGCATACTAATGCAAGCCAAGATCCAGAAACCTGGGCTATGAACTTAGAAAATAGGATTTAGACAAAGGACGCCAGGAGGGTGTGATAGGCTGCTTGGGGTTGAGGGCAGGAATCTCCGATTCCACCTTGTCTTTAATGAAGAAAGGGGACCAGATACAAGGGACTGAGAGATGGGAGCATTTAAAAACAGAAAATGTTCCTATTCTCCACATAATGAGTCTCTCAGTCTTCTGTCTTAAGCGCCCCGAGGGTTAAGTAGTTCTGTGGAAACAGAATAGTGAGGGTGGAAAGGGGAACTCTTAACTCTAAGCATTCTGGTTCTATGATGCATTGGACGTTTCCCCATGGTAAGAGTTCCCCAGGAGCCACATAAAATATACATGAGTAATTTGGTAGCTCAGGAAGAGTTTTGAACCTGGAGTCTGGAAGCATGGGCTTTTGTCTTAGCTGTGTCACTTAAAATTACTGTAATCTTTGTCATTCTTTGAGGGGCTGTTTCTGGCCTTGTAGATACCACATATTTATAGATATATGTATAGCATTTGTCGACCACTTTTTATGTGCCCATTATATCATTTAATCCTCATAAAAATCCATAAAGTATTATTCTGCTGCTATACTAATTTTAGAGATGACAAAACTGAGGCCTAAAGAGTTTAAGTAACTTTTCACATTCCAGTATCTTGTGGAACCAAGACTACACCTCTTTAGAAGGTGACTAGTAGGGCTTGGGGATGGAGGTGTGGCTTCATGCCTTTTCCTGTCTACTTTTATGAGCTTACTTGGTTAGAAATCGATTTGTGTAAAAGCCAGAAAAATAAATAGAGCTATTTCATGGCATTTTACTTCATGAGAAGTAGAAGGGACAAAAAGGGACTTAAAAAGATGAATCCTATAAACATGGAACCAAAATAGACTGGTCCAATCTCACACAGATCTATCACCAACAACTACATTTTTTGCATAAATTCTTTACCTTTCCCCTTCCCCTCAACCATTACATCTGAAAGATATCATATAATTTGCAAATAATTTTAGATTATTAGATTTCACCACATGTTTACAATCCTTTACACAGTTACCTCTCTCTTTCCCATTCCCCAAAATAGAGTTGCCTGTGAAATGAACTACTCTGGCAATATGTTCCTTTGTACATTTGCTTCTGCAGGTTCTGAGAGACTAGCTGGTTAATGTTTCTGGAAATAATCAAACACTAAGATTTTGGGTCAGAATATTACCTCTAAATTGAAAGAGTCACTGTTGTCAAATTATGGAGTGTTAACCATGTTAGACAAGGAAGAAAGCTTTCTGATGGCTGAGTCCAAATAACTCAGTTTTGTCATGAGAAAACTGCTATCCAGCAACGAAAAGATCTCTTGGCCAAGTTCACACGAGTTAATTTCAGGGCAGGGACTGGAATTTGTGTTCTGGCTCCTGGTTCATTGGATTTGTCTTACCTTTAACACTCTTTAAGGAGCACACAAGACATTCCTGAGGCTTAGAGTCTCACCAACAACTGCAAAAGCCAACATGGGATCTAGTTGAAAGAAAACATACCTGCTCTTGAGCTGCTTTTAGTTTTTCTTAATTTTTATTTTTAATTTTTTTTATTAACATATAATGTATTATTTGTTTCAGGGGTACAGGTCAATGATTCATCAGTCTTACATAATTCACAGCACTCACCATAGCACATACCCTCCCCAATGTCGATCACCCAGCCACCCCATTTCTCCCATCCCCCTCCACTCCAGCAACCCTCAGTTTGTTTCCTGAGACTGAGAGTCTCTTATGGTTTGTCCCCCTCTCTGGTTTCATCTTGTTTCATTTTTCCGTCCCTTACCCTATGATCCTCTGTCTTGTTTCTCAGATTCCTCATATCACTGGGATCTTATGATAATTGTCTTTCTCTGATTAACTTATTTCGCTTAGTATAATACCCTCTAGCTCCATTCACGTCCTTGCAATGGCAAGAGTTCATTTTTTTTTTTAATATTTTATTTATTTATTTGAGAGAGAGAGAATGAGAGACAGAGAGCATGAGAGGGAGGAGGGTCAGAGGGAGAAGCAGACTCCCTGCCGAGCAGGGAGCCTGATGCGGGACTCCATCCCGGGACTCCAGGATCATGACCTGAGCCGAAGGCAGTCGCTTAACCAACTAAGCCACCCAGGCGCCCAGCAAGAGTTCATTTTTTTTTTTTTTCAATGGCTGCATAATATCCATTATATATATACCACATCTTTATCCATTCATCGGTTGATGGACAACTAGGTTCTTTCCATAGTTTGGCTATTGTGGATATTGCTGCTATAAACATTGGCAGGCACATGCCCCTTCTGATCACCACATTTGTACCTTTGGGGTAAATACCCAGTAGTGCAATTGCTGGGTCATAGGGTAGCTCTATTTTCAACTTTTTGAGGAACCTCTAGACTGTTTTCCAGAGTGGCTGCACCAGCTTGCATTCCCACCAACAGTGTAGGAGGGTTCCCCTTTCTCTGCATCCCCTCCAACATCTGTCATTTCCTGACTTGTTAATTTTAGCCATTCTGACTGGTGTGAGGTGGTATCTCACTGAGGTTTTGATTTGCATTTCCCTGATGCCGAGGGATGTTGAATATTTTTTCATGTGTCTGTTGGCCATTTGCATGTCTTCTTTGAAGAAATGTCTGTTCATATCTTCTGCCCATTTCTTGATTGGATCGTTTGTTCTTTGGATGTTGAGTTTGATAAGTTCTTTATAGATTTTGGATACTAGCCCTTTATCTGATATGTCATTTGCAAATATCTTCTCCCATTGTGTCAGTTGTCTTTTGGTTTTGTTGACTGTTTCTTTTGCTGTGCAAAAGCTTTTTATCTTGATGAAGTGCCAATAGTTCATTTTTGCCCTTGCTTCCCTTGCTTTTGGCGATGTTTCTAGGAAGAAGTTGCTTTGGCTGAGGTTGAAGAGGTTGCTGCCTGTGTTCTCCTTTAGGATTTTGATGGACTCCTGTCTCACATTGAGGTCTTTCAACCATTTGGAGTCTATTTTTGTGTGTGGTGTAAGGAAATGGTCCAGTTTCATTCTTCTGCATGTGGCTGTCCAATTTTCCCAACACCATTTGTTGAAGACACTGTCTCTTTGCTGGGTTTGGAGACTCCAAATGGGGTCATGTGCCAGAGATAGAAACGCTCGGCCACAGGCTGGATGAGCACAGAGTGCGGCTGTGAGACCAAGGAGAGAGAAGTGATTGACTGCTTTTCTCTGGGGGCTCACTCTGGAGTGGGGCCCCAAGTTCTCGGCTCCTCTGGGACCAGAGATTGGGAGGCCGCCATTTTCATTCTCCTCCTCCAAAGCTGTACGGAAAGCTTTCGGGGAACAAAAGCTACCGAGAGCAAACCAGAGCAGATTACTTTAGCCTGGTTGTGCAATTCCACCTGGGGCAAAGACATTTGAGAATCACTGCAACAAGGTCTTGCCAAGACCAAGTTTACCTATCAATGAGAACGGCAAAACCCCAGTGCTAGGGGAATACAGCACATAGAATTCATGGTTTTTTCCCCATGATTCTTTAGTCTTTCAAAGTTAATTTAAAAAAAAAATTCTTTTTCTATTTTTTTTTTTAGTTGAATTTTTCTTCTTTCCTTTTTCAACCAACATCTTTCAATTCCTTTTTTAAAATCTTTTTTAATTTCCATTTTTACAGTCATATTCTCTCCCTTCATTGTATTTAATCTTATTTTTTGTATATATATAAGTTTTTCTTTCTTTAAAATTTTGGGATACAGTTTCTTTTAACAGACCAAAATATACCCTAAATCTAGGGTATGACATTGTCCTAGTCTCCTGCCTGATCATATTCTATCTCTTTTTAAAATTTTTTTTCATTCTTTTTCAACCAACTTCTTATCAATTCCTTTTTAAAAATCTTTTTAATTTTCATTTTTACAGTCATATTCCATCCCTTCATTGTATTTACCCTTATTTTTGTGTATATATGTTTTTCTTTCTTTAAAAATTTGGGAGGCAATATCTTCTAACAGACCAAAATACACCCAAAATCTAGTGTGTGGCTCTGTTCTATTCAACAGCCTGATCATATTCTCTCTCTCTCTTTTTTTTTCCCCTCTCTTTTCCCCCTTGTTTTGGGTCTCTTCTGATTTGTTTAGTGTATATTTTTCTGGGGTCGTTGTTACCCATTTAGCATTTTGTTCTCTCATTCATCTATTCTCCTCTGGACAAATTGAGCTGTTTTTAAATGGAAGACATAGGACTGGGTGACTGCCCCTGAGTCCATGGCAGACATCAGCAGTTGGTCATGAGAGTGTCCATGGGTCACAGTGTGATCTCCTCATCTGTCTCTGTGCAGCCTTCCAAACAGCCATCATGAGTTCATCTGCACTGACTCAGAGAGGAGAGCTGCAAAATGTACCTCCCTGTCAGCCTCAGCCAAAGAAAGTCTGGATACTGACTCCTGCTTGCAGGCACTGTGACCATCAGAAAGGTACTATCTACGAGCTTCAATTCTATCAATATACAAAACGAAGATGTAATTGTTTCCACTTCCAAGAGCAGTGCTTTCTCCAACCCTGGCATGCAGCAGATAATCCCAAGAGCTTATTTCATCACAAAGGTCCAGTTCTGCTGAAATAAAGTTCCCCATATAAGCCTGTTTGAGAACCATTGCCCTAGAGCATAAAGTGATGCAGCTAGAGCATTTAATACTATCTGGCACAAAATAAAATCCAATTTATATCATTATCCTGTTGTATTAAATGATTTTAAGGTCCATTCTAATTTTAAATGTCTATAATTCTGTGACCCTATGAGAAAGGTGCTTTAGCAATATATAGGGGAGTTAACTAACTGAAAGGAATTCTCATTTTTACTCAAATGAAATTAATAATGCTACAAAAATTGTTAAACACAGGTAGGTAAATATGCATTTTAATAGGTTTTTACTACCCATGAGTAATTGCTATTTAATAGCAATATAGAAAATAATATAGAATAATGGGAGGTGTTGCTCTGAGAAGAACAGAATTCTGTATTCCTATGTCAATAACTTGGTTCAGTAATAAAAGCAAAGTGAATAAGTAGCTACTTTAAGTCTTGTGAAATGTGCCTGAAGTAACATCTTCAAGACAGATGTTAATTCCTTCTAATTGACAGTTTGCAAGGATCTGATTTCTGCAAGGCCTAAGCTGAGTGACATGCAGACAATTACTTAATGAACCCAACCAACACTTTGTATAAACTTTCATGGAAAGTAAAATTCATGAAACTCCATTTCAAGAGAATAAGACACAGTGTGCTCCTCCAGTACCCCCACATTACTAACAACCTTTATCTCTAGATATCTGATGTAATGTCTGGTATCTCCAAAACAAGTTACAATGTCATTGCCTTGGGAGTTCATGTGATTTCAGTAGGAAAAGAAATAGTTGAGAACCAGGCAGGTATACATAGTCATTAAGCTTAAAATCATGAAACACTGCAGTGGTGTAACCTACTAGGGAACACCATGGGAGATGCAGCTTTGAAAACAAAACTCATAGCCTAAGTTGTTACTTTTTTTTTTTTTTTTTTGCAGTGGTGGCAAGTATGCATGTGGAAAACAAGTATCAAAAGACACAATTGAACACTTATAATACATTAGGCATTATCTTAGGCATTTTACTTATTTACACTTCATCTTAATCTAAAACTCTTATAAGAAGGGAATTGGTTCTATTTAGAATTCCTATACAGAATGATTTTGAGACATGACTAAATGAGAAGGCCCCATGCAAACTATTTATTACCTTTTTCAGTTCATTTCCACAATCTACAAAGAAATTGGTTTCCTGGCTCTAACAGCATATTTGATATGCTGCTTCAGCTTGACCCTCAGCCCTTACCCTTCTGTTAGTTTGATGTGTGCTGTCTTTTCCATTTCATGTAGCCACCTTCTGATAACATGCACCCAACCTTTGCCCCAATTCCATTCCACTGTCATTGGCTAGAACAATCTTGCCCGTCTCTTCCAGTGGGCAGGAGATTGCAACATTCACAGATTTGCAAACTGTACTGAAAAATACTTTTTTTGAATGAAAGGCTCTATGATTATCCAGATATTTAGTATCTTATAGATGGAACATTTTTAGCATCTCCAAAACATTTTAGAAAGCACAAGATCTACTAGAATGAAGGGTTCCTACATGGGACAATTATTTTAAAGTTATCTTGAAGTCCCCTATACGATACACACTGAAACTGTCTGAACCACCATGCTGTGCAATAATTATGCTCTCTGTTAAGTCCAAACAATTCAATGCCTACATAAAAGTGGCATGTTGATTCTATTGGTGCTATTATCCTATCTGCTTAGACAGTATCATTAAAATGTGCTGAGTTCTCATTTAATAAAGTTAGCCCGACACAACTAACGGAATTCAGAGATTTAACGTTTTTTTCTTCATTATCACATTTCTTTCTTCTTTCCCGAGTTGTTATGAACTGGCTTTTTGAATATTTCATGTATCATCTGCTTTATCCCTGCTTCCATTGTTGAAACTCAAGCCTTTCCCTCTGTGCAGAGATATCAGGAAATCTCTTTCCAGACATCCCATTCTAGTTCCCTCTGCACACTCCAGCAAAAAATATCATTGTAATCTGCTTGCCAACTGTCTAAAAATTTTTCAATGGTCTGAGTTAACAGGACCTGAGGTGAGGAGGGGTAAAAGGACCAGGGAAGCTGAAAAGGGATGATGAATAGGGGATGGTTGCAATGAATACGAGTTAGGTGGGCCACTCTGGTAGGGTGACTCACGTGCCCCTAAACATATCTAGGTGGGCTAGAACCATCTATTTATTTATTTTTTAAAATTTTTTTAAACATTTATTTTTAAGATTTTATTTATTTATTTGAGAGAGAGAGAGAGAATGAGAGAGAGAACACGAGAGAGGGGAGGGTCAGAGGGAGAAGCAGCAGGGAGCCCGATGTGGGACCCGATCCCAGGACTCCAGGATCATGACCTGAGCCGAAGGCAGTCGCTCAACCAACTGAGCCGCCCAGGCGCCCTTAGAACCATCTATTTAAAGAGTTCACCTGGATGCTTGCTAAAGGAGGCTCTGGATTTTTTTAATATCTTGTTTTGATCCCTCTGTTGCTTAGTTGTAGCCATATTGAAAACTTAGAGAAAAAGACTCAAGCTTGAAAAAATATATATACATGTATTACATCTGAGGTTACTAACTTTCTGTTCCCTGGACCTTTGTCTTCTCATCTCATATTCTTCCTGGGTTCTTTATCAAGTTCACTTTTGTGTTTATGCCAGTTGCATCATTTTTAATAATCTCATAAGGAAGCTATGCAGTTTTTCAAGGAATTTGTTGCTTAGGCAAGGTCTATAAATAGAGTCTGAGCTCACTTTTGCTGAACTAGATCAGCAAAGATTTTCATTAATGTGCACTGCTACCCCTTGTTGAGTACAGATCTTTGTGCACCTCTATGTGTGTGTGTGTGTGTGTGTTTCTCCTTTGGCAGACTTTGACCAAATCTTTTTCTCTTCATTTCTGCGTCCCTTTCTACAACTGTGCCTTTCCTGTCTCCTATCTGCCTTGTGGGTTCAGCTCTGGACTGCCCAGGAATCTGCTGCCTTTAGGTTGTACTCCATTTGCCCAAAACCCAGTGAAACCAACACCAAGACATCCCTTACTAGAAATTAATAATATTCTCATTTGCCAAGTTTGAAGCAGCAAAATTATCAGGATCTAATTATCCCTAATGCTAATCTGCATTGCTCGCTGTTGTATTTTCTGATTTGAAAGCAAAGATACTAACCAAGTTTTCAAAAATGCAAATTTCATACAGTCTTTGATTGATACCATTTATTTAAAGTAAGATTATATTAAGTGATTTCATTCAAAGCAGTATTTGTCTGCAGTCCATACTAGCTTTCTTGAAGAACTATTTGTAATTTAATTCTCCAACATTTGAGGTCAAGATTAAGAAAAATGCAAATAAAATAATTTAACCCCTTACCCTTATAGCTAGAAAATAAATTTATATCAAGTAAAATTTTGTTATCAGTGCATTAAGAACCACAAAACAATAAAGAAAAGGCAACCAAACATCTAGAAAAATGAACAATGAATAGAAACAGGCAAATTACATAGAATTTTTTTCAGAAAACCTCTATTACTACTTTGAATATGATTCTCTAAATTACTATAAATCATATTAAACAATACCATCTTTCATTCAAAATACATATGTTAAAATGTTTGGTATTATCAAGTCCTGGTGACTTAGGAAATTGAAACAGTATACATTTCCATGGGAGAATAAATTGGCACAAGGAATTTGAATGGCAGTTTGGAATTGCTATTAAAATACAAAGTATGAATGTCACATGATCCAGTAAGTTTTTAAGGCATCATACTTAGAAAAATATTCACACATATATACAACAAGTTCTGAAAGAGGATTTTTATTGAAGCAACAAGACCAGAATCCACAAAATGCACTAAGAACATAATTGTGCAACTGATATATTTATACTTTGGAATGTTATGTGGTATTTATAATGTTAAAACAGACAGAAATATATTGTTGAATAAAAGAAGCATCTGAAAAAAATGATATATATTGGATGATACAGTTTATATAATTAAATACTATATATTTTGTGTATGTGTGTGTGTGTACAATATAAATGTCAATGCATTATGAAGGGTTTAAAGGATCAACAATAAGCTAATAAGACTGACGTCTTAGAATACTTTTCTAAGTATTGCATCTACTTGATGCGATAAGAAGGAGGTTGTGTATGGAGGCTGTAGGAAAAGGACAATTTTGCATTTCTGTAATATTTTAATTTTTAGTAAAAGGAATGAATTCATATATTCCCTATGCAATTAAAAAAATTAATACTATTTTCTATTACAAATAGAAGAAATAGAGATATTCTATAAAGTATAGCATGTATTACAATTTGCAGCATGCTTTGAGGCCGTGTAGATTTTGTTCCTGTTGTGATTTTGCAATGCTAGTGTTTTATTAATTCTCAAGTACCACTGATGCATACTGTCAAACTGTGGGAGGCTGTGTGACTCATGACTAAACACACGTGCTTTCAGGTCATGTTGTTTGACTTCTGGGATCACCACTCACAGTTGCTCAACATTGTCAAATTGCTTAACCTGACTGTCTTACAGTACCCCCTCCCATCCCACTCCATATATTCCATAGGATTATTCAGTGAAAGCAAGACAAAAACAATAACAAACAAACAAAAACAACAACAACACCACCCCAGAAAATGAAAACAAAGAAAGTAGCACCCATGATAATGGCAAAAATAAATGAGATCCTCTAAAAACCTTTAGACCAAGGTGAGGCAGATAGTGAACCCTCAGGACACAGGAACTACTTTAGTTCCCTGGTGTTCAGAAAGCCTCCTGTTTTCATAGCTTTCTTTACACACACACATATACACACACACACACACAGAGGTTTGGTTTTTTTTTTTTTTTACACACATACTGTTTTACAAGTGAATTCACAAAAAAGCAATATTTAAACAATGGTATTAAAAATGTGAATTGAATACTTAAAAGAAGCCTATAGATGTAGTATTTTTAAAATTTCCTTTTAAATTCATCCTCATGTTTATCTAGGATGAGAGCTAAAATATCATTCATTCTTTTCCATAAACTTGAAAAATCTCAGCACATATCAGAAAATTTGAATAAGTCATCACTTTATCATATGTTGAGTGACATAAAACACCAAAACACTGAACTGAGTCAACTTAAAATGGCTCCAATGATTTACAACTTCAAACTCTTCATCTATTTTGGTTTAAGTTTGGATTTGTCACACTGACATTTTTATATGTTACCAAAATGTCACCATACTAAGGCAAAAGAAGCTATTATATCAAGTGCCCTTGAAATGCTTCCAGCTCCCAATTCTGCATTAGCTGTGGTTGATGTACATGATTTATACGGGGAGGTGACATTTTTTTTATAGAGTTCAGAAGAAAATGTTAAGTTTGAGAAGCCAAGGGTTTATGAGGCAAAAGCCTTATCTCAATCTGATTCCTTCCACTCTGTTTATCACCATTGAATATTAAGAATCACACACACACACATGCATACACAACACTTTTCCATTTAAAGGGTAACTTCCAAATGAATCATGGCTGTCAAGAGTGCCTGCTTATATAAATAAAAATATTTTGATTTTCAAAATCTTCAATGACATCCTAATTCCTATGAAATTCAAATTCTTCTCCCAGATTTAAGGTTTTGAACAATCTAGTTGATTTCATCTTACCCATGTAAGCCTACTTTGTGACTTCTCTACCAATACTCCCTTATTCTGAGTCTTTGATAACTTTACCATCTTGAGAAACATAATAATAATGTCTTACTTCACCTTTTTTGCTCAGGTGAACTATTTTTTCTCTCTCTTTTTTCAACCATTGAACCTTCAATCATCTTTGGAAGCCAGTTCACACTCACCTTTCTGACAATTCCAGGCCTTACTATTTACCCTTCTTGACTTTGCAGCACACACTCTCTATACCGAGCCACAGAGGACTGAAGGTCTACATGTTTCATTCTCTTCTGCATAAATTAAATGTAAAATCCTTAAGAACCAAACATGTAAATGACTTTGTTCCACAAGGATGACAAGAGGGAGGATTGATTATACTTGGCTATCAAAAAGGATATTCCAGTAAACAGAGACATAAAAAGATGCTTGACTTCACTCATTATCATGGAAATGCAAAACAAAACCACAGTGAGATATCACCACATCCTGTCAGAATGGCTAAAATCAAAAAGGCAAGAAATAGCAAGTGTTGGTGAGGATGTGGGGAAAAGGAACTCTCATGCACTGTTGGTGGTAATATAAATTGGAGCAGCTACTATATGACAGTTCCTCAAAACATTAAAATAGATAAATGAATGGATAAAGAGGACGGGGCATGTACACACACACACACACACACACAGAGGAATATTACTCAGCCATAAAAAAGAATGAAATCTTGCCATCTGTAACAACATGGATGGACCTAAAGGGTATTAAGTTAAGTGAAATAAGTCAGACAGAGAAAGACAAATACCATATGATTTCACTTACATGTGGAATCTAAAAGAGAAAATAAATGAAAAACTTTTAAGAAAAGCAGAATCAGATCTATAAATACAGAGAACAAACTGATGGTTGCCAGAGGGGAGGGAGAGGGGGATTAGCAGAACGGATGAGAGGGGGTGGGAGGTCCAGGCTTCCAGTTATAGAATGAATAAGTCAGGGCGGGGAGGAAAGGAACAACATAGGGAACACAGTCAATGTTACTATGGATGGTGACTAAGAGTATCTAGGGCTTGTGGTGAGCATAACATAACACAGAGTTGTGGAATCACTAAGTTGTTGCCTGAAATGAATGTAACTTGGTAACTATACTTCAGTTAAAAGAAGATGAAAAAAAATTTAAAAATACAAAGAATATTCCACATTTATTCTGCAGAAAAGCCTCTGACTATAAATAAATATTCAACAAACGTTTGGAGTTTACTGAGCTCTGGGTCTTTTCTTAGCCTTGGAATATATTGATATATGTCAGGCTTTTAACCAATGCCCTCAGTATTCTTATAACTAATAATTTCAGGTATGGTAAGTAATCAGGGAACATGTTACAAAAGCAAAGATACAGAGACCAGATGCAAGTTGCAGCTGTGGTGTTCTGATGCCAGGGTGGACTGGAAGCCCAAGTGTGACATCAACGTTAAAGCCTCTAGCAAATGTGTGGATCCAAAGGATACTGAGAAAAAATAAGGACACATATTCCTTTGTAAGGATATGAGAATCTATGTTGTTACGTACATCTCATATCACCACATTGGCTGAATTCCTGGAATACATAATCAAGTCTTCTATAGTAAATTATATTTAAGTAAAGATCTTTTAACTAGTGATGAACAACAGTACAGCATACTCCAGTATCTACAGTACTTTGAACTGAGGCATATGGGATAGGAAACAAGCTGCTTCGTATACTGCAGAAGATCATAGCAGATAGCCTCAGAACTTTCTTTGCCAGGCTTTAGAGAATACCCCTTAGTTAGCCATGCCCATGCCCTGTACGTTGAAAGACACAGTCTTGCTTCAAGAGAGATTTTTAACAAAGAGATCAATCCTCCTACTTTCAGTTACCTTTATAATATTCCAGCATTATAAAATCAAAAATAAGAATAACTTAAACATTGACAGTGTGGATCTTAATACTGTTTTTGGAGATAGTAAAAATCATCATATAAGGGATGTACATTATATGCCTTAGATGATGTCATTAAATTAAAAAAATATATTTCAGAAATAATCATGCTTATTTGGCTCATATTTTGCCAAGCTTTAGTCACATTAAAAGTCATAGCTTATGCATTTTAATAAATTTTTAAAATTAAAAGTATATTTTTCAAGTTAAGATTACATAACGTATTTTAAGTCTATTTGCTTGATTTAGAACATCGAAAGATTTGGATGCATGAAAAATGCACCTCCACTGACTCTGCACAAGAATAATGTAAATGTTAGGGGCGGTGTTTTAGAATGTTAATCCCCATCTCTAATCTACAAGAGAACTGGTGATTTCCAGAGAGGGTGAGGTGGTGAGATGCGGATTGGTAAAGTGGAGAAAGAGAGAGAAGAAATGAAGTCTCTTGTAGACTTGTAATTTCTAAGCAGGCTATAGGTGACTGTGATAAACTTCCAAACAGCTGGGTATGGGAATAGCAGCAGAACAAAGCTTCAAAGCATTCAGTGGGCTCATGCCTGCTGAGACTCAGAAGTCTTTGATTTGAGATGAGATTGATACTGCAGGACACTCAACATTCTCTTCCTTCCAGGAAGGGACACTGCCTTTCTGACTGACAGGAATCAACACAAGAATGCTGAATTGTTTTAAGGGAGGTGAACAACATGAATATAAATAAGCATCTCTTCACAACAAATAAGGCAAGTGGACTAAATGATTTAGGGACAACTAGAAAACTAGATATTGAAAGGCAGGCATTTAATGGGCTTTTTGATACCAGGAAAATGATCACTGGAAGCAGGATAAATTTACTATTGGGTACTGATGAATGCATTTTATAATTTCAGACAAAGAGAGCTTCTTATCTCATGAAGGAATTTTTCAGTTAGATACATCGTACTTAAATAAAATTCCAGGACAAGAAGCATTGATTGGATAGCTCAATATTTCGGCAGGCACTGAAAATGGGACAAGCCTCAGTTCCTACATTTTAATTAATCTTAGCTCTAAAGTCTTTTGTAAACAAATAATTAATTTCCAGTTTCTCTAGAGCATATGCATAGTAATTAGAATGTTAATGTAAATGTTTTTGGAAATGATTATTGACCTAAACAGGCCAGTTTGCCCCTGGGGATTATCCCAAGTATTTTTCTCAATACAGAGCATGGATACTCTTACCTGTAGGATGATTTCACAAAGTGCTTATAACCTAGTTTGGTGCCCAAACTGCCAAACTGAGCACAATCCAGCTCCCTCCTCCCAACAGGCTGGGATGCAGCATCCCGGGGTTAAGGTTAAGTATCAATACTCATTCTCTTGCCAAGACTTGCCATCTGCTGAACATCCTTTTACCTTCTCAGCTCCCTGGTTTTAGGCTTTTCCCATTCCTACTAACTAATCCACTGGGCCTTTTCATAGTCAACCTCCTCTTCCCTGGACAGAACCTTTCCTGATGAGGTAGTTGATGCAAAGGAACCACAGACTATGAAGTCAGACCACGTAGCCAAGACAGCTTGGCCATAGTCATTGAATGTATTGAACTTTCAGTTTTCATGTGTGGATGGGTATAATACTCTTATACAAGGCATGCAGGTAAATATAGCACCTGCTTTATAAGGTTTCATCAAAATTATAGATGAGTGAACATATGTAAAGTGCTTACCACAGTGCTTACGACGCAGTATTATAAGCTCTATTATTATTAATCATTATTGTTATTATTTAATAATATATGAATTGTTTCATCAGTGACATCTCCTAATATTGCTCTCATTTGACATTCTTTTTAGCTCTGTTTGTTTTATAGGTCATCTTAGTTGGCATGACAAGGACAGGAAATATGGTAGTCAGATTCTACATAACTATTTTTCTCTTCTAACCAGCTTTAAAAAACTTGTATGTAAACTGCATTCCTTCATTTGCTCATTTCTTCTTAGAATCATTTATCCAATATATATTTGTTGAGTACTTGCTCTATTCCAGACTCTGTGCTGGATTCCCTCTTTTTTTTTTTTTAAGATTTATTTATTTATTTGACAGAGAGAGAGCACAAACAGGAGGAGAGCAGAGGGAGAGGGAGAAGCAGGTTCCCCACTGAGCAGGAAGCCTGATGGATGCAGGGCTGGATCCCAGGACCCTGGGATCATGACCTGAGTTGAAGGCAGATGCTTAACCTATTGAGCCACCCAGGTGCCCCTGTGCTGGATTCTTATAAATACATATTAGCTTATATAATTCTCAAAATAATTGGCTACATAGGCATTATAGTATTCATCTTATTGATGAGAAAACTGAGTGGAAGTCAAGAAACTTGTAGAGGTCCATTTGGAGCTCAGTATATCTGATCCCAAATCTGGATTCCTCTGGCTATCCCAAACTAGCTTCAAGCAGTTTGTCTCCGCTGCTGTCTAAACCAAGCACAGAACCTAGTCAATTACATTTTACAAATAAGAATGTAAAACATGAGAAAGATGATTAGTCTCTGTAACTTCTATGTATATGAAAGCTTTACGATTTCCCCAAATTACAATTCCATGCATCTAAGAATCCAGTCTCTGAAAGTTATGTTGTCATAGACCAACTCGGCAGTCATAGACAGCCTCTGAAATGACTATTTTTCATTTGAAATGGTGTTTCTAGCTGTATTAATGGTCACTCTCTGCACAATTGATCAGTTCAACTGGGTGGTTGATGCAACTGGGTCATCAGCACAGCTGTAGAAACCATATACATCATTTTTTTTTTTTTCAATCTAATGTTGTTGCTGTTGAACAAGCACAACCATAAGATTACATAGAGTGTTACAACCACTGGGTTAGTTCCATGGACATATGGATTGTTGGGAGGCTAACTCTTTCATCGATTTACTTGCCAGTGTCTGGGAGACTTAAAGGAAGATGGGACTATGCATATTTTGTTTGTGTCCTGGCAATATTTTTAGTTCTCTTTGTGGGGGGGGGGGAATTGAGAATTTTTTTTTTTTTTCCTGAACTCTCTCTCAATCAAAACTTGAAAAATGCCTAGAATTCCATTTCTTTTACACCATGGACTAGGTTTCCTTTCTCGAGGTGTTGGTGCAGAGGATGTGTGCCTGAATGGAACATTGCTGGCGTAAGTGTTTTAGGCAACCTTTATTACCTCCTTCCCTTTTCCACAGAAACAGCTGGTATTTAGGTGGGGCTCCAATTTTTGTCTCTTGGTTCTATCATGATTTTAAATTGGCTTATCAGAATCTTATGTAAGGGAAATTTTGTGATTTGGGGTTTTTTGAGTTTATTTTTACACAATTTACCATGTTTTCTAAATAATATTCATGTATGCATGAATTTCCAATTCATTTAGACATATTCAGATGAATGATTGCTACAGCTTTGACTTTTGAATATAAGCTATTCAGACATTTCTTCTGAATCTTCGTGTTCATTATATTCATATTCTTCAAAATAGTTAAAGCATGGGGTAAAAAAAATCCAAGAATAATACATGAACCATTAGCCAATAAAGAGTTTCTTCTTCCTCTTTCAGAACAAATCATCATCATTATTATTATGTTATTGTTATTTAGAATCCATAATAACAGTAACATACAAAACACAAAATCCTTTCTTTCTCATTACCCTTTCCAGCAGATATGGGTCACTTTCGCAATATAATGTGGCTTTATCATTCCCAAGGATTTCTCATGTCTCTCAACACCTAATTCCACAAGCACTCAATGTCTTAGGTCTCCACTAACTCAAGCTCACATTTTCCGGATTTTCTTTGCTTGAGTGATCTACACTTTACCTCCAGGTATCTCCCCTGAACTTGAAAACTAACTTTATAAATAAAACAGTGTTGCATATCCACAAGGCATATCTCAGGTTGCTTTTTTGCTTGTTTACTACATCGAGATGTTTCCTGCATGCTTATTGATGATTATCCATTGTTTTCCTTTAAACAAATACTCTCCCTCGGATCAGACTATGTACCCTGACGTTTTTATAATTGTAGCTATTCCACCATAGGAGAATCAAACCAGTCACCAGTAGGTTTTACTTCATCATCTTTTTGTTCAAAGGCACATTCTAATAAGAAACATTCTTGTGAGAGATTAGCCTGTTGTAGATTTTACTTTTCTGCCAACTGTCCCTGCTTATGACCTAGACATGTATTGGCTAGATATCTGTAGATATCTGGAGAGCTATAATCACACCCATTTCATTACCTCGTCCTTTCTCTTCTGCAATTTATTCCCTTGTCTATCCTCTTGGGAAAAAAAAGCTTTTGTTTCCCCAAATTTCCAGATAAGTAGAGCATTAAATTTGGGTGTGTAGTTTTGTTCTTGTGTGTATAAATCCCATGCCACCCATTGACCTTCCTCTCTCATCTTTGTTTTATTTTGTTATAAAATCTATGCTTTCTCTTAGGAAACTTTAGCCATTTATTATCACTTTCAAAATCAGAATATCATTGTCTTTATAGAAAGCAATATGGCTAAATGTATCAGAAGTTTTCATAATGATTAAAACTTTCATCAAGCAATTTATAAATTAATGATTGTACACATATGTGGTGCAATGTTATTCAGTCATTTATGTGTCTCTCCCAAAGAATTTTAAATATTTTTGAAATGCTTAGGAAATAGTTATTCAACTAATATTTATTAAGCTTCATTATATGCCAGGCACTGTTTCAGTGGTAACAAAAAAATCAATAAGAATTTATATGATAGTGGTGTCATAATTATTTGCAATTAAATATAAAGTTAATAGAACAAAATAGCAGCAGAGATATTTGAGAGAATCTATGCATTCTTCATACCTTAAAAAATATGTTCCACATTTTCTAATAAGTATTCTTTATTTTTATAAATAAAAAACCCTAAAACTACTTGTTTTAAAGATATAATGCTTAGCATGTAACACTTTTCTCCATGTGCCTGATTAGCAGGTAGAGTAAGATAATAGGTAGAATGATATTACTAATATAGACTGGGCCTTAGGCATTGATAATATCAACATAATACACACTTGGAGGAAATTTTGTAATAGTTTCTAAATACCTAATGATAGAATAACTGCATCAGAAGAGGATGATTATATTAAATATATATTCTAAGTTTCACTTCAAACCTATTGAGTTAGAGATTCTAGGCAGGAGTTTGCCTTAGCTATTCTACTGTTAATGCTCATTAGTTTCCTGGAAAAAAAATTACATGAAACTTTAGCTGCTTATAACAACAAATTTTATTATCTCACACAGGTTCTGAGGGTCAGGAATTAGGAAGCAGCTTACTTGGGTAGTACTGGCTCAGGATCTCTCCTGAGGCTGGGTCAAAGTGTTAACCTGAGTGACAGTCATACAGTCATTTGAAAGTGTGATTCAGCCTGGAGGATTCCTTCCAAGTGGTTCGTTCACATGGCTGTTGACTGAATGCCTCACTTTCTTTTTGGGTGTTAAAAGAAACCACTGCTCCTCACTACATGGTCCTCTCCATAGGTTGCTTGAGTGTCCTCATGACTTGATAGCTGGTTATACCCATAGTAAGTGATTCTAGAGAAAGAACAAGGAGGCAATCACAATGCCTAGTCTCCAAATCACACACCATCATTTCCAGTATATTCTATTCTTTACAAGAGGTTACTGAGTCTAGTTCACACCAAGGAGAGGGAAATTAAGTTCTAACTCTTAAAGATAAGAATGTTAAAAGAATTTCTGGATTACTTTAAAACCACCCCAAACCTTCAGTGTCTGTGACTATACCCCAAATTCCTCCCTTTCTAATTCTAAAGCACAAGCAGAGTGGAGATTGGTATATCATTCCTCTCCCAGTTCAGGAATCTTGCTAGACAGAGGGTGTCTGAGCAGTGCCTCCCCATGTATCATTTAGGACCTCACCTGGTTAGAGGGAGGACCTCATTTCACATGGTGGCCCATTCTCTCTTTGAACAGATTCAGCTTACAAGATTTCTTTCCCTTAATACCGAGGCAGTGTCTATGCTGGGAACCACCTTACATCACTTCCAATTTCTTAGCTCTGTGCAAACTAAAAACGAAAAGCATTGTGTCCTCCTCCTCAGAGAATTTGATTCTGCAGGATTATGGGTGTCGTCCTAAAGTTTTCCTGGGTGAGTGTAATGAAAAGGAAGCCTTGAGAAATATGGGATTCAGAGGGAAACTGCTCAGAAAAGTGGGTAGATAAGGAAAAAAAAAAGCCTGGAATTTGAAGTGAGTGGAAGGCTGAGAGAAAGGAGCTATATCCTAATGGTAAAGGAGATGTTTCAAAACACATCTTCATTGACTTTGTCAAGACATTTAAATTTCATATGTATGAAATATGAGAATATAAAGTGCTATCAATAGTTCGGAACTGAGGAAAAAGATAACAACTCTGATCCTTTGGCAAGTTTTGTCAAGTGAGGTCATTCAAGGGGAAAAAAAAATGGAAAATGAGCAAACAAGCAAACAAAAAACCTTTATAATTGGCCAATATCCCATTGTCTATATAAAGAGACTGGAGAGAAGAAGATAGTCACTTGGGGGCATAACAGGGCCTTTTAGTGACAAATAATCCTCCCTCCTTCCTGAAAGGGAGTGTGGCAACAGGGATATGATTCATATGTTTCACTTAAAATGTGGGATAGAGGAGACAACTGATTATAATAAGAATGTTCACAAGAAGGAAATTCCTTCCTCTCAATCTGCATGAGGGTGGGCTGAGCTGCAGTCCATGTGCCTACACCTCACTACATGGTGAGAGGAACTTAAAAAGAGAGAGAAGAGAGGAATAATGACTTTGAACAGGGATGTAAATCCTTTCCCCAGTAAGTATGACAGAAGTGAAAGGAGATCTTGTGAGCTCAGACCAAATCATGGAAGGAACCACAAGCAGTTGCTGGGTGACTCCCCATGACACTTCCTGGCTACTGTCACACTATGTGTAGGGGGCACATAGGCATTTGCCATTATTAGGGAGATGGGAGGGGGATGCCAGCTGTTCTCAGAGCTGTATCATGTCTTACATTCATGCAAGAGACCATCTAGCTAAAGATATCAGCACCTGGAGTCAACATAAAATGCACTATGTCTCCGTTGCTTAACTTTCATGGCCACCAATGGAACCTTTATCCACATTGATACAAGTGCTTTCCTACCCCTCACCTTACACCCACCACGTCTATAATGGAAGGAAGTAAGGTGGAGGCACAGCTAGTGGGCATGCTATCTAATTTTTTTTTTTACCATTTTATTTTATTTATTTTTTTATTATGTTATGTTCATCACCATACATTACATCATTCGTTTTTGATATAGTGTTCCACGATTCATTATTTGCGTCTAACACCCAGTGCTCCATGCAGAATGTGCCCTCTTTAATGCTCATCACCAGACTAAACCATCCTCCCACACCCTCCCCTCTAGAACCCTCAGTCTGTTTTTCAGAGTCCATCATCTCTCATGGTTCATCTCCCCCTCTGATTTCCCCCCCTTCATCCTTGCCCTCCTGCTATCTTCTTCTTCTTCCTTTTTTTTTTTTAACATATAATGTATTATTTGTTTCAGAGGTACAGACCTGTGATTCAACAGTCTTTCATAATTCACAGTGCTCACCGTAGCACATACCCTCCCCAATGTCCATCACCCAGCCGCCCTATCCCTCCCACCTTCCACCACTCCAGCAACCCTCAGTTTGTTTCCTGAGATTAAGAATTCCTCATATCAGTGAGGTCATATGATACATGTCTTTCTCTGATTGACTTATTTCGCTCAGCATAACACTCTCCAGTTCCATCCACGTCGTTGCAAATGGCAAGATCTCATTCCTTTTGATGGCTACATAATATTCCATTGTATATATATATACCACCACTTCTTTATCCATTCATCTGTTGATGGACATCTTGGCTCTTTCCACATTTTGGCTATTGTGGACATTGGTGCTATAAACATCAGGGTGCATGTACCTCTTCGGATCCCTACATTTGTATCTTTCTGGTAAATACTCAGTAGTGCAATTGCTGGATCGTATGGTAGCTCTATTTTCAACTTTTTGAGGAAGCTCCATACTGTTTTCCAGAGTGGCTGCACCAGCTTGCATTCCCACCAACAGTGTAGGAGGGTTCCCCTTTCTCTGCATCCCCGCCAACATCTGTCATTTCCTGACTTGTTAATTTTAGCCATTCTGACTGGTGTGAGGTGGTATCTCATGGAGGTTTTGATTTTGATTTCCCTGATGCTGAGTGATATTGAGCACTTTTTCACGTGTCTGTTGGCCATTTGGACGTCTTCTTTGAAGAAATGTCTGTTCATGTCTTCTGTCTATTTCTTGATTGGATCATTTGTTCTTTGGGTGTTGAGTTTGATAAGTTCTTTATAGATTTTGCATACCAGCCCTTTATCTGATGTGTCATTTGTAAATATCTTCTCCCATTCTGTCGGTTGTCTTTTGGTTTTGTTGACTGTTTCTTTTGCTGTGCAAAAGCTTTTTATCTTGATGAAGTCCCAATAGTTCATTTTTGCCCTTGCTTCCCTTGCCTTTGGCGATGTTTCTAGGAAGAAGTTGCTTTGGCTGAGGTTGAAGAGGTTGCTGCCTGTGTTCTCCTTTAGGATTTTGATGGACTCCTGTCTCACATTGAGGCCTTTGATCCATTTTGAGTCTATTTTTGCTTGTGGTGTAAGGAAATGGTCCAGTTTCATTCTTCTGCATGTGGCTGTCCAATTTTCCCAACACCATTTGTTGAAGAGACTGTCTTTTTTCCATTGGACATTCCTTCCTGCTTTGTCGAAGATGAGTTGACCATAGAGTTGAGAGTCCATTTCTGGGCTCTCTATTCTGTTCCATTGATTTTTGTGTCTGTTTTTGTGCCAGTACCAGACTGTCTTGATGATGACAGCTTTGTAATAGAGCTTGAAGTCCGGAGTTGTGATGCCACCAGCTTTGCTTTTCTTTTTCAACATTCCTCTGGCTATTCAGGGTCTTTTCTGGTTCCATACAAATTTTAGGATTATTCCATTTCTTTGAAAAAAGTGGATGGTATTTTGATAGGGATTGCATTGAATGTGTAGATTGCTCTAGGTAGCATTGACATCTTCACAATATTTGTTCTTCCAATCCATGAGCATGGAATGCTTTTCCATTTCTTTGTGTCTTCCTCAGTTTCTTTCATGAGTATTTTATAGTTTTCTGAGTACAGATTCTTTGCCTCTTTGGTTAGATTTATTCCTAAGTATCTTATGGTTTTGGGTGCAATTGTAAATGGGATCGACTCCTTAATTTCTCTTTCTTCTGTCTTGTTGTTGGCATATAGGAATGGAAATGATTTCTGTGCATTGATTTTATACCCTACCACTTTATTGAATTCCTGTATGAGTTCTAGCTTTTTTGGGGTGGAGTCTTTTGGGTTTTCCACATAAAGTATCACATCATCTGCAAAGAGTAAGAGTTTGGGCATGCTATCTAATTTCTTAGAGAGAAGTGTGCAAACTAGGAAGGGACTGAAAAGTTTGTAACTCTAAAATGGCTGCCAAAAATGTTGACAATGGACAAAAAAGATCATCGTGACACTAAGGTGACATATATTAGCAACTTCATTTTTTCTCTGCGTTCCTTCTTTCATGGAGTATATGTTGTGTCTCTAGGATTATTATCCTGAGAGCCCTGATAGGGCAATTTTTAAAACTTTTACAAAAAAATCAAATGCTTCCATTTATTGCTGAGTTGAGACTTCGGAGGTCTGAGGGTAAATCTGTGTGATGTAAACACAGATTCCTGTCCTCTTCACACCACATATAGTTGTAACAAAATTATGTTACCTAATGTTATCTGATTGTTCAGTGTGCCACCACTGGGCCAGGTACATTGCAGGTATTATTCTATTTAAGTTTTATAGTATTCCTTGAAATGACATATATATCACCCCTCATTTCAAACAATTGCAAAGTAGGGTACAAAGTGGTTTGTGGCAGAGAATGAACCCAGAGAGGTAGGCAATATCCAAAGTCACATAAGAGTTAGGTGTACAATGGGGATTTGAATGTAGGCAGTCTGATTCCACAGCCCAGCAACAATCTTTGCTATTTTATGTTCTTTGAAACTATAAAAGTGAAACCAACACATTTTCCTGTTCTTCAAATGAGCTACTCCTAATTAAATCCCATACTCTGTTTATTTGGGGAAGTTAGTCAGCGCTGCTCTCTGACTAGAAAGCATTGCCACATAATCGTCAAAGTTGAACCACTGATTAAGAGAAGTGGATGCACCACTAATTATTCTCCTTCTGAGACAGAAATGATGTATGTTACATGCCTGGAATTCAATATGTCTCTGAAGACATTGGCAGTCTGCATTCTTTTCCTCTACTCAATTTATGACACATTTCATGACTAAACGTCTCAAATCTCATTTTACTCATTCATTCATTCATTTCATCATCAATCCACTCAGTCATCAAATATTTATAGATTTATGAAGTATCTGCAGTGAACAAAACATTATGCCAGGTGCAGAGAAAACCTGAAGAACAACTATCAGATTAGATTGTAAATTCGTTGACAAATTGATCCCAAAGCTATTCGAAGGATGAATAGGAATCAGCAAGAGAAAGGAAAAGAAATTTCCAGACAAAAAGAGGCTAAAGAGAAGATTCATCATGATATGCTGATATTTAAGTTTTTTCAGTGGGACTCACACAGGGATCAGTGTGATGATTCTGGGAAGGTAAGTGCAGTCTGAACACTTATGGACACTATATACTAGCCTTTGAATTTTATTTTGAAAGAATTGGGAGCCTTTGAATGGTTTTAAGTTTACATGTCTTGAGATAAGCTTTGTGTTTTAGAAAGGTGATTCTCACTTATAGTGGTTTACAACAGATAGTTGAGGGGGAAGGGAAATCAATTAGAAGGACATTGAAAACTTAAGCAAGAAATGATGAAGATGGCTTCAGTCCAAGATGGATTAATAAGAACCAGATTTACTCTCGTCACTGAGACAATCCAAAAGGGAACAAAATATATGAAAATACATTTTTAATGACACAGTAGGGCATCAGTCAATAAAGGCCAGTGATCAGTGAGAGAAGGGAAGCAAATCAGGTACACTCTGTGATTGTCCCCAGGAAACTAACTCTGTTGAGAGTTTCCAGGCCGTGGCACAGACAGGGACCCCAGGCAAGCCAGAAGACCCCCTCAGCTGAGAATATGGGTCTGGTAATCTGGGGAGGCCAAGATAGTTAGGTTTTTCAGGACAGAGTACTGAGAAGAGTTTTATTGAGGGAAATCTTTAGACACTGCAGAGTCCCCTCACCACATATTTAGCTGAGTAACAAGGAATCTTCAAACACTGCAGAGTCCCCTCACCACATATTTAGCTGAGTAACACTCAGCACATAGGTCTGAGATTGTCTGAGGCCAGAACAAGATCCACCCAAATGGATTAGAGGATAGCGTGTCACACGTGGTACAGAGCCACGAACAGACCCAGTTTCTGTAAGCTGGAATGGAAAATCTCATGCTTCACAGGGCATGAGGTAGAGCACACAGGAGGATCTCACCTGAGTCAGGAGAAAGAATTACCCTTACACTGAGCACTGCTCTAGTTCCACCTAAAAAATTGTAAAAGCAATCAGAAGAATCCAACTGTTCCCAAGTAAATTGATTGCATCCCTGGACGAAGCTCAGGATTTGTAGGAACACAAAAACATCCAACACTCAACAAGTTAAAAATCACAATATCTGGCATCCAAAAAATATGATCAGGCATGCAAAGCAACAAGAAAATATGGCCCATAATGAAGAAAACAATTAATCAATTGGAAGAAACACTGAACTGAAATAGATGTCAGGTTTAGCTAACAGTGACATTTTATAAGGTTACTATAATCGTGTTTCATATGTTCATAAATCTAAGTAGCTTAAAAAAAACCCAAGCTCACAAAAAAACCCACAAGGTCAGAAACATGAAAAAGATTGCATCAAAATCTAATTGCTTAAAACAAGTGAGAAAAAGAAAAATCATAAAATTTATCACAGAAAAGAAAACATGTTACTTCCATGGGATGCCTGGGTGGCTCAGTCATTAAGTGTCTGCCTTCAGCTCAGGTCATGATCCCAGGTTCCTGGGATAGAGTCCTGCATCAGGCTCCTTTCTCAGCAGGGAGCCTACTTCTCCCTCTGCCTGCTTGTTCTCTTTCTCTTTCTTTCTCTGACAAATAAATAAAATCTTAATAAAAAAAAATGACATGTGACTTCCAGAGGAAAAAAGGTAAGGATAATATCAGACTTCTTGTTGAAACAGTGCAAGGAAGAAGATAGTGGAGCACCATCTTTTAAGTACTGCAGTGAAATACTATCAACCCAGAATTCTGCTCAGTGAAAGTGTCTTTAAAAACTGAAAATAGAATAATGACATTAAAGTTGAAAAAAGTCATTACTATCAAACCCTAACTACAAAAAAAAAAAAAAAAAAGTTACAGAACATCCTTTAAGAAGATGGAAATGGTACCAAATGGAAATCTGGATCTACGAAAAGAAATGAAGAACATCAGATATGGTGACTCCATGGGTCATAAATAGCATTGCAACTTCTGTCTTGCTTTCTTGGATCACTTGCACTGGGGGACCTAGCTGATAGCAGGGAAGCAGTCCCTGTAGTCCATGTGGGACAGACGGTGATCTCCTACCAAACTGTACTGGAAGTGGACTTCCCAGTCCCAGTCAAGCTGTCGAAGGACTACAGCTCTGGCCAACATTATTACTGCAATTTTCATGTGAGTTCCTACACTAGATACATTCCAAAATTCTACCCTAAAGAAACTGTGGGATAGTAAACATTTATTGCTGTAACAGAATCCAAACAAATAGGGGCACCTGTGGCTCAGTTGGCTAAGCATCTGTCTTTGGCTCAGGTCATGATCCTGGGGTTGTGGGATTGAGTCCTACGTCGGGTTCCCTGCTCAGTAGGTACCCTGCTTCTCTCTCTCCTCCCTGCTTGTGCTTTCTGTCTCTATCTCTGTCTCTTTCTCTCAAATAAATAAATAAATAAAAACAAATAAACAAAAACCAGAAATGAAACAAACATGCAAACAAATCACAAATTCACATGTACTTTGACTCAACATCTCCCTTCACGGATGTATTCTACAGATATGCTAGCACTTTTTGAAAATATGTATTTATAAAGACACTCACTTCAGCATTGTGTATATGAGCAAAATACTGGAAATACCTGGTGTCCATAAATAGTTATTTATTAAGTAAATTATAGTCTATCTATATCTATTATCTATCTATCTATCTATCTATCTATCTATCTATCTATCTATCTATCATCTATCATCTACCTAATGAAGCCATTATTCAAGAAGTAGCAGGCCAAATGGGAGCAAAAGAAAGTAACAGATCTGACAGATACAAAGAAGGTAGAATCAAGTATTAAATGTTAGGAGTGAGGAAAGTGTAGCAGATAAGAATGACGGTCTTTCCTGTTTCTTTGTTCATACCACCATTCCCTGCTTGACTCATTGTAAGAGCTAGCTAGTGTGTCTCTCCATAGTCAAGGTCTTACAGTCTTACCTTCCAGTCAGTCTCAAGGTATTAGCCAAAGTGCCTTTTCAAGTGTAGGTTGAATAATGTCATTCCTCTGCTCAGACAACAATAGACACCATTGGCTCTTTTTTCACTTCTTGTTTAGAGTTCATACCTCTTGGGAATTGTCTCTCAGGTTCTCACTGTAAAATGCCATTTGATTCCAGAGATCTATCAGATTTATACTGGCCTGTTCTCACCCACTCATAACATTACCTTCCAAACAGTGCTATCACCCTGCACTTTTATATTTGTTGATCAAACTCTGATACTTTTTCATTGCCTTTGGAGGACTTACATTTGATACTTTAATTTGACAATTATGTTACATTTTAATTTAACATAGTATATACAAAACAAAAAAGAATAAATGATAAAAGCACAACAAACAATATCTGAGAACTCTGAAAAGGTCTGTGACTACTTGTGTGAAACTGCATTCATTGTAGGGCCATCACATAAAGTAGGGCTGGTTTGCCCCTGTCACCTGATATGAAATCCAAAGCAAATGCTGAAGTTTACACTGGTTAGTAAACAAATGCTCTCTTTGTATACTATTCTATTCTAATGCTCTCTAAGGACTCAACTTTTCACCTGTCCCTAGTTATTTTTTCTGCCTTCTCTATAACTTCACTTTCTCAATCCTGCTTTGGTTCATTCTATTCTTTCTATACCATTCCCCTTGTGGTTCTTTACATGTGCTGGGAATACCCTTACCTTAGTGTGTTTGTCTTAGCTGTTCCTCTACCTGCAATACTAACCTCAGAGCCACAAAGCTGACTTTCCCACCTGCAAGTGTCTGTTTAGATATCCTTTTCTTAGACTGAACAAACTTACTGACTACCTTATTTAATATGACAAACTGCCTCTCCATTATCACTCAGAATGTCCAACCCCCCTTGCTCCACTCTACTTCTTTTTATTCTTTCATTGCTTATCACTTTTGAAAAGTGTAAAATATCTTATTTTTATTTTTATTTTTTATTGCTTATCTGCTATTATAGCACATAAGATCCAGAAGGAAGGAATATATGATTTATGTATTTATTTATTTTTACTGATGTGTCTCATGTTCATTAAATAATAATTGGCAAATAATAGGTGCTCAATGCATATCTTTGATGAATGAATAGATTTATTGAATTTCAAGACTTCACAGTGATTGTATGCCCACTTTCATTCCAGATAACAAACTCCCATTAATTCAGTTAGTATTAAATTTGGACTTTTGTGGTGGTCACGTAACTGCTCATTCTGAAATTATTTTTCAATGTGGAGCATTATAAAGGGGTAATTAGGAGTCACTGAGAAAGGTATTGAACTTGTGCCACATGTGGAAGTCAAGATTACTCTTAAATATACAATATTTCAAAACAGTGTTGAAGAATGGTGGAAAGAATGTGGAAGCAGGTGGAAATACAGCACAAATTTTTAAAAGATAAGAGAGCATTTGTTTACTAACCAGTGTAAACTTCAGCACTTGTTTTGAATTTCATATCAGGTGACAGGGGCAAACCAGCCCTACTTTATGTGATGGCCCTACAATGAATGCAGTTTCACACAAATAGTCACAGACCTTTTCAGAGTTCTCAGATATTGTTTGTTGTGCTTTTATCATTTATTCTTTTTGTTTTGTAAATACTATGTTAAATTAAAATGTAACATAATTGTCAAATTAAAGTATCAAATGTAAGTCCTCCAAAGGCAATGAAAAAGTATCAGAGTTTGATCTACAAATATAAAAGTGCAGGGTGGTAGCACTGTTTGGAAGGTAACATTATGAGTGGGTGAGAACAGGCCAGTATAAATCTGATAGATCTCTGGAATCAAATGGCATTTTACAGTGAGAACCTGAGAGACAATTCCCAAGAGGTATGAACTCTAAACAAGAAGTGAAAAAAGAGCCAATGGTGTCTATTGTTGGTATTAGTCAGGTTAGTGGTAAATTTAGCTTCCATTTTCATCAAAATTTTGCAAATTTTAATCTGACACAAGACAAATAAAGCCTTGGCATAAAGTTTTATAATTTACCTTCAAGATTTTATATGCTATTCTCTTCTACTATGTATTGAAGATTACTGAGTTTCCCTTTTTGGGGATTTTGAGGAATTAAACTACTTCTTTGGAGAGACATACTACCTTGTGGGATCACCCATGTCTTTGTTCACCCCACTTAAACCACCATTCTTTCTGCATATCACCACTTCTACTCATTAGCAGTATTCATTCTGCTGTGTTATGGATTCAGAAAAGGTGATATTTGTATTTTAGTGAGACATTAATTCACCAACTCTGCATCATTGTGGAGTTGTAAGGGAAGTCTACTATTTTTGAAGAAAAAAAGAAGACACTAACACTCCCAAAATGATTCATGTGCGTTTTGCACAATTGACATTCAAAGTGAATATTTTCATTTAACTTTATAACCAGGTTTCACCCTATAACTTAACATGGGAAATATTAAAACAAATTTAAAAATCTGTAAGCATTCTCAAGTAAAATTTCAAAATGTTATACTTCTTTTATTTGTTTCTTTTAATATTGTATAGCCTATTACATTTTTAAAATATAAGATTCCCATCATTTGCCCAGTGGGAAATATTTAGTTACATAAATGGAATTTAGAGTTTCAATATTTGTTCCTCCCATTCAATGAATTATATTTACTTTTATTCAGTAACTCAAGACTGATTTCTTTTTTTTAAGACTGATTTCTTTTTAATACTATGAAATAAGAAATCTTAAAACTTAAAACAATAAATTATAATTAAGTAACAAACCATTTCTATTTATGTGAGTATATTAATTCAACACATCCAAACTTTTTGTCAATACAGTCAATACAGGGAAGCTTTGGTTAAAGAATGTTTGTTTGTAGTACACATCTTAGTACTTCTAAACTAATCAAAGGTCACTTTAAGGGACTGAACTGGTATATAAGCAAAAGAGAAGTCAGTGGGATTTAGGTTAGAAACTTAAAAAGAAAAAGTTATCTATAGATGGATGAGTCATGAGCAAACCAAGATTATTCAAACAATTTATTTAGTGAATAAAAGGAGATTTAGATTAAAAAAAACTACTTATAATCTCACTATCTAGATACATACACTCATATGGATTCTTCTAAATTTTCTAAACTTTATAAAGAGTGAGAGAGAAGGAAGATTGAAAAGAAATAAGCTCATATTGGAACCTAATTTTATCACTAACATAAGTAGTGTAAATTATATTTTATGTCAGAAAATAAAAAACCTCCATTTATTTATTATGACTACATGGAATTCCATTTTGTCTCTAACCACCTAGCCAGCTAATTAGCTATTTAATATATGTTTGTGTGTATGTGTATGTGTATATGTATATACACATATATAATTAAATATACCATATATATTATTACTTAAGTAATACTATAATGCTGACTTCATAGACTGGCCATTGTATACAATGCTGGAGTTCCTAAGTATTTGTCTGATTACTTGTCTCCTGTAATAGACACTTATTTTAGGGAAACTATTTACCAAAGGTTAAGAAAATCCTCTTCTTGCCAGGGCACAGATCAATTAATAAGCTTTATAGAATTCATTAAGTAAATTTTTTTTGTTATACCTGTTTATTATCTTAAAATCACATTAAAATATAATCATCTACCCTGGCGGCTTCCTTGGCATCCAGGGTTTTACCCCACTCCTCTTGGACCTACTTCCCTACTTTCCTGGAGAGGGTGCGCCCGCCCCATGCAGGTTTTGCATCTTCGACAGATGCTGGGTGACTTCGCTTTTCCTCACCAACTTGCAGAAATGGCCCATGCCCTGCAGAACCACATCCTCCAGGAGACACAGAAGCCCCGAGAGAGGTATGCAGTGGACCAGAGGATGGAATGTAATGGTGCTCATCAGTATGTAATGAAGCACATTTGAAGAGCAGACTTCCTGAATTGTTATGGAGAAGGTATCGGATAAATTTCAGGCCTCTTCTGATTTGTTTAGTGTATATTTTTTGGGGGTCGTTGTTACCCTGTTAGCATTTTGTTCTCTCATTCATCTACTCTCCTCTGGACAAACTGACAAGACAGAAAAACAAACCTCAAAAAAAAGACAAGAGGCAGTAACAACTGCAGGGACCTAATCAATATGGACATCAGTAAGATGTCAGAACTAGATTTCAGAATGACGATTATAAAAATATTAGCTGGGCTTGAAAAAAGCATGGAAGATACTAGAGAAACCCTTTGTGGAGAAATAAAGGAACTAAAATCTAACCAAGTTGAAATCAAAAAGGCTATTAATGAGGTGCAATAAAAAATGGAGACTCTAACTGCTAGGATAAATGAGGTAGAAGAGTGAATGAGTGATATAGAAGACCAAATGATGGAAAATAAAGAAGCTGAGAAAAAGAGAGATAAACAACTACTGGATCACAAGGGCAGAATTCGAGAGATAAGTGGTACCATAAGACAAAACAACATTAGAATAATTGGGATCCCAGAAGAAGAAGAAAGAGAGAGAGGGGCAGAAGGCATATTGGGGCAAATTATAGCAGAGAACTTCCCTAATTTGGGGAAGGAAACAGGCATCAAAATCCAGGAGGCACAGAGAACCCCTCTCAAAATCAATAAAAATAGGTCAACACCCTGACATCTAATAGTAAAACTTACAAGTCTTAGAGACAAAGAGAAAATCCTGAAAGCAGCTTGGGACAAGAGGTCTGTAACCTACAATGGTAGAAACATTAGACTGGCAGCAGACGTAGCCACAGAGACCTGGTAGGACAGAAAGGACTGGCATGATATATTCTGAGCACTAAACGAGAAAAATATACAGCCAAGAATACTATATCCAGCTAAGTTATCATTGTAAATAGAAGGAGAGATAAAAAGCTGCCAGGACAAACAAAAAAATAAAAGAATTTACAAACACAAAACCAGCCCTACAAGAAATATTGAAAGGGGTTCTCTAAGCAAAGAGAGAGCCTAAAAGTAACATAGACCAGAAAAGAATAGAGACAATATACAGTAACAGTCACCTTCCAGGCAATACAATGGCACTAAATTCATATCTTTCAGTAGTTACCCTGAATGTAAATGGGCTAAATGCCCCAATCAAAAGACACAGGGTGTCAGATTGGATAAAAAAAAAACAAGACCTATCGATATGCTGTCTGGAAGAGACTCATTTTAGACCCAAAGACACCTCCAGATTGAAAATGACAGGTTGAAAACAATTTACCATGCTAATGGACATCAAAAGAAAGCTGGAGGATAGATTTTAAACCAAAGACTATAATAAGAGATGAGGAAGGACACTATATCCTACTTAAAGGGTCTATCCAACAAGAAGTTCTAACAATTGTAAATATCTGTGCCCCTAACATGGGAGCAGCCAATTATATAAGACAATTAATAACAAAGGCAAAGAAACACATCGACAACAATACAATAATAGTAGAGGACTTTAAAACCCCCTCACTGAAATGGACAGATCATCTAAGCAAAAGATCAACAAGGAAATAAAGGCTTTAAATGACACACTGGACCAAATGGACTTCACAGATATATTCAGAACATTCCATCCCAAAGCAACAGAATACACATTCTTCTCTAGTGCCCATGGCACATTCTCCAGAATAGATCACATCCTAGGTCACAAATTAGGTCTCAACTGGTACCAAAAGATTGGGATCATTCCCTGCCTATTTTCAGACCACAATGCTTTGAAACTAGAACTCAATCACAAGAGGAAAATAAGAAAGAACTCAAATACATGGAGGTTAAAGAGCATCCTACTAAAGAATGAATGGGTCAACCAGGAAATTAAAGAAGAATTTAATAAATTTTATGAAAACAAATGAAAATGAAAACACAACTGTTCAAAATCTCTGGGATGCAGCAAAGATGGTCCTAAGAGGAAAGTATATACCAATACAAATTTCCTCAAGAAACAGGAAAGTCTCAAATACACAACCTAACCCTACACCTAAAGGGGCTGGAGAAAGAACAGCAAATAAAGCCTCAGCCCAGCAGGAGAAGAGAAATAATAAAGATCAGAGAAGAAATCAATGAAATAGAAACCAAAAGAATAGTAGAACAGATCAACAAAACTAGGAGCTAGTTCTTTGAAAGAATTAATAAGATCAATAAACCTCTGGCCAGACTTATCAAAAAGAAAAGAAAGAGGCCCAAATAAATAAAATCCTGAATGAAAGAGGAGACATCACCATGAACACCAAAGAAATACAAACAATTATAAGAACATATTATGAGCAACTATATACTAGCAAATTAGACAATCTGGAAGAAATGGATGCATTCCTATAGACGTATAAACTACCAAAACTGAACCAGGAAGAAATAGAAAACCTGAACAGACTCATAACCAGTAAGTAAATTGAAGCAATAATAAAAAATCTCCCATCAAACAAGATCCCAGGGCCAGATGGCTTCCCAGGGGAATTCTACCAAACATTTAAAGAAGAATTAATACCTATTCTTCTGAAACTGTTCCAAAAATTAGAAATGGAAGGAAAATTTCCAAACTCATTTTATGAGGCCTGCATTACTTTGATCTCCAAACCAGACAAAGACCCCATCAAAAAGGAGAATTACAGACCAATATCCCTGATGAACATGGATGCAAATACTCTTGATTAAAATTCTTCAGAGTGTAGGGTTAGAGGGTACATACCTCAATATCATAAAAACTATCTATGAAAAACCCACAGCAAATATCATTCTCAATGGGGAAAAACTGAGAGCTTTTCCCCTAAGGTCAGGAACTATCACCACTGCTATTCAACATAGTATTAGAAGTCCTAGACAAAGCAGTCAGACAACAAAAAGATATAAAAGGCATCCAAATCAGCAAAGAAGAAGTCAAATTCTCACTCTGCAGTGATATAATACTTTATGTGGAAAACTCAAAAGACTCCGCCCCAAAACTGCTAGAACTCATATAGGAATTCAATAAAGTGGCAGGATATAAAATCAATGCACAAAAATCATTTGCATTTCTCTACACCAACAACAAGACAGAAGAAAGAGAAATTAAGGAGTCGATCCCAATTACAATTATACCCAAAACCATAAGATACCTAGGAATAAATCTAACCAAAGAGGCAAAGAATCTGTACTCAAAAAACCATAAAATATTCGTGAATGAAATTGAGGAAGACACAAAGAAATGGAAAAAGGTTCCATGCTCATGGATTCGAAGAATAAATATTGTGAAAATGTCAAAGCTATCTAGAGCAATCTACATATTTAATGCAATCCCTATCAAAATACCATCAACCTTTTTCAAAGAAATGGAACAAATAATCCTAAAATTTGTATGGAACCAGAAAAGACCCCGAATAGTCAGAGGAATGTTGATAAAGAAAAGCAATCTGGTGGCATCACAATTCCAGACTTCAAGCTCTATTGCAAAGCTGTAATCATCAAGACAGTATGGTACTGGCACGAAAACAGACACATAGATCAATGGAACAGAATGGAGAGCCCAGAAATGGACTCTCAACTCTATGGTCAACTCATCTTCGACAAAGCAGGAAGGAATGTCCAATGGAAGAAAGACAGTCTCTTCAACAAATGGTGTTGGGAGAATTGGACAGCCACATGCAGAAGAATGAAACTGGACCATTTCCTTACACCACTAAAAAATAGACTCAAAATGGATCAAAGACCTCAATGTGAGACAGGAGTCCATCAAAATCCTTGAGGAGAACACAGGCAGCGACCTCTTCAACCTCAGCTGCAGCAACTTCTTCCTAGAAACATCACCAAAGGCAAGGGAAACAAAGGCAAAAATGAACTATTGGGACTTCATCAAGATAAAAAGCTTTTGCACAGCAAAGGAAACAGTCAACAAAACCAAAAGACAACCAACACAATGGGAGAAGATATTTGCAAATGACATATCAGATAAAGGGCTAGTATCCAAAATCTATAAAGAACTTATCAAACTCAACATCCAAAGAACAACTAATCCAATCAAGAAATGGGCAGAAGACAGGAACAGACATTTCTTCAAAGAAGACGTCCAAATGGCCAACAGACCCATGAAAAATTGCTCAACATCGTTCGGCATCAGGGAAGTGCAAATCAAAACCTCCATGAGATACCACCTCACACCAGTCAGGATAGCAAAAATGAACAAGTCAGGAAATGACTGATGTTGGCGAGGATGCAGAGAAAGGGGAACCCTCCTACACTGTTGGTGGGAATGCAAGCTGGTGCAGCCACTCTGGAAAACAGTATGGAGGTTCCTCAAAAAGTTGAAAATAGAGCTACCCTATGACCTAGCAATGGTACTACTGTGTATTTACCCCAAAGATTTAAATGTAGTGATCTTAAGGGGTACATGAACCCCAATGTTTATAGCAGCAATGTTCACAATAGCCAAACTATGGAGAGAGCCAAGATGTCCATCCACAGATGAATGGATAAAGAAGATGTGGTATATATATACAATGGAATATTATGCAGCCATCCAAATAACCCCACGAAATCTTGCCATTTGCAATGACGTGGATGGACCTAGAGGATATTATGCTAAGCAAAATAAGTCAATCAGAGAAAGACAAGTATCATATGACCTCACTGATATGAGGAATTCTTAATCTCAGGAAACAAACTGATGGTTGCTGTAGTGTGGGGGGGGTGGGATGAATTGTGTGGCTGGGTGATAGACATTGGGGAGGATATGTGCTATGGTAAGTGCTGTGAATTGTGTAAAACTGATGAATCACAGACCTGTACCTCTGAAAGAAATAATGCATTATATGTTAAAAAAAAAATAGTAGGCAGGGAATAATGAAGTGGGGGAATCAAAGAGGGAGACGAACCATGAGAGACTATGGACTCTGAGAAACAAACAGAGGTTTTTTGAGGGGAGGAGGGTGTGGGGATGGGTTAGCCCGGTGATGGGTATTAAGGAGGGCATGTATTGAATGGAGCACTGGGTGTTATACGCAAACAATGAATCATGGAATACTACATCAAAAACTAATGATGTAATGTATGGTGACTAACATAATATAATAAAATAAAATTAAATTAAAAAATATATATATAATCATCTATTTCCCACAAGTTGCTCAGATCTCTGGTCAGAGCTCACAGAGATGGTGACCAATAATGATTCTTGGAACTCCATGGACATGTTCTGGCTGATGCTTCTCCAAGGAGCTTGATGGTTGTCACTGGTAATTACGATCTTTCCTTTCTCACTTCTAGCTCTGAGATACAGAGAGCTACTGCATCAATCATGGGAAAATTCTCACTACAAAGAGCAAGAAATAGAAATTGAAGAGAGACTCACGCCTCTTATTGTAAATTGTTTAAATGTCTATATGGAAAAGTAACAACCTAAATCTTACTCTCCTAGTGGCAAGTGAAGAAATATTGTCACATAGCAAAGAGCCAAACCCTTTACCCACTGACACAGGTCATCCAAGTATTGCCTAACAGAACTGTGTGTTGACTTCACTCAACATTGACTTCCCTTTAAGTCTTCCTAACAGACTCTGGATGGGTTTGTTTGTACTACCAATTCTTACAATTCACATGGTTTAAAGAACATTGAAATGTTTGACTCTTTAGCTGTAAGGATAAACTCAGCAGGAAAAAGAAAAAAAAAACATGCATCATCTGCTTGCTAGTTTTCATTTAGAGTTAGGCGTGTGATTCTATGTTGAACTCTAACCTCAAGATGAGATAGCTAGAGGTTTCTTGAAAAGTTCTTAAAGTGTGTGTGAGAGAGAAATAGGAGAATTCTAAGAAGATGGTGGCAGCAAGTGGTTTTGGGATCTCCCTGAATGTCATCTTGCCCAAGTTAATAAACAGAAAATCAGAACTAAAATCTGTAGAAAACATTATAAAAACCAAAATTTTAAAAATGCGAAAATGTATTCTCATAAACACCCAAAGAAGAGAGGATTAGGACAGACATCCCATAGCCACACATCCCTCTTGCTATTAGAAATTGTGTAGGAGGGAGTGAAGGAAAGTCCAAGAGTTTGGGGGGAGTCCCAAGAGCTTGAAAACCTAATTGGCCATCCAATACAGCCTGAACTCCAAAAAGACAACAGATAACAATGAAAGAGGAGATGCAGCTGGAGAAAGAGGTCAGAAGGCTAATAATATAGCTATCACTTCATGAAAACAGCAGAAGAGTAAGTCTTAGTAGATGTTAAACTAAAAGTTCTCTTGGCCCATTTCTTCCTAAATGTACAGGAAAACTCTTTTTACTTAAAAATGAACATCACACAATATTCTTCCAAATTCCATTCAAAGTTATAGGAAAACACAAAGCATAATTACTCTACTACACGTAATAAAAGCAAATTCAAGAAGACAAGTGGAAACTTTAATATTTTAAAACAAGCTAAATAAGATGGAGGAACTTATAGAAGCTACAGAAGAACAAAATGCGTCCAAAGTCAAAGAAATACTCTTGGAAAAGTTAAAGGAGAAAAGAAGATTTGAAAAAAAAGGTAAACATGTCAGAAAACAATTATTAATTTCACTGCAAAATGAAGACTGAAATGTAAGTATCACATGAACATAGAAAATGCCTTAAAAGGAATAGAAAAAGCAAAGGAGGATGTTTTCTTAAAATTCAAAAAAGAAGTGAAAAAGAGATGGAAAAAATGAGAAAATGTGCAAATATGTTTCAATACTATAAGAAGATTTTCTAGAGATTAAATATGGTTTGAAAAATATACATGTGAAGAGTACATTGTGCATCTTAGAAATTCAACCCAAATGAATCAAAGCCAAGACATACTTTATAAAATTATTAGAGCCTAAAGGAAAAGAAACTTATCAGACTTTTCAACAGCAATACTTTATGCTACAAGACAATGCAGTAATATACTGGAAAATATTCAAGGACTGGAAATGTGAGCCAATGTTTATATATCTGGTAAACTGGTCTTTATGTGTGAAAGGCACAGAAAAACTGCTTGAACATGCAAGAACTTAGTAAATGTGTTTGTTGGAACATTCCTGAAGAATCTATGAAAGAACAAACTAGGGCCAACAAAAATGACAGGAGTGGTAATGTCAATAGGATTTATGCTGAACATTAAATGTGTATTTTTCTATAGTAATGAGATTAAATTGCAATTACAGTGCATTCAGGATTTTTAGTGGTTATAAGTTGTTACAATATAAAGATAATGGAGGGGGGAAGGGTCATGGGAAAAATATATGAAAGGATAAATATGTACCAAATTGACTTATAGGAATTAACTGGGAATAATAGGATATTACTTCAAATTAGATGTTGGTGGAGAAGGATGGGAAATAGAAGTTATTAGCTATTATCAATCTTGTTCACAGTAGGGAATCCATAGACATAGCCCCTTCCTCCATAAAAGAGAGAACTGTGGTTTTTTATTCAATAGTATTACATACAAAAGTGACCAGAAGAAAATAAAAGCCAAAGCTTTTTTTTTTTAAGATTTTATTTATTTATTAGAGAGAGAGATAGTGAGAGAGGGAACACAAGCAGGGGGAGTGGGAGAGGGAGAAGCAGGCCTCCCACCGAGCAGAGAGCCCGATGCGGGGCTTGATCCCAGGACCCCAGGATCATGACCTGAGCCAAAGGCAGAAGCTTAATGACTGAGCCACCCAGGAGCCCCCAAAGCCTTTTTAATATAAAACGTTACACCAAAATGGAGCACACACAGGTAGACTGCCTAGTGCAAGATTATATAAATAACACACACACACACAGACTACATCACATAAAACTATTTGAAAGAATGAAGGGGGTTCCAGAAAAAATTTAGAAGGGGATTCTACTCACTTATAAAATAACAAGGTAAAAATATTTTAGTTTTTCGGGTTTGACAAAGCAAAATCGAACAATATTCAGTGGAGAGGAAAAAAATAAAGAAGAATTCATAAGGTAAATAAAAAAACTAAGAAACATATAATAGGTAAACACAGAAAAGAAAAGGGAAGTAACATTATTGATTATCTGTCACGGTAGAATTAAGACTAGAGAGTGTGAAAGAAAGAAAGAAGAAAGAAAGAAAAGAAAGAAGAAAGAAAGAAAGAAAGAAAGAAAGAAAGAAAGAAAGAAAGAAAGACATTTCATAATATTTAAGCCTAAAATATACCATAAGGAAATACCAGATATTCATATTTATGCATCCAATTAACAAAGGAACAGCTTTCATAAAGCAAAAATTCTTAGAGAACAACCAGAAATCAAAACTCAGTAGAACACTTTAAAACACCCCTCTCTTTGGATGGGTTAGCCTGGTGATGGGTATTAAGGAGGACATGTATTGAATGGAGCACTGGGTGTTATACGAAAACAATGAATCGTGGATCACCATGATGTATTGTATTGTGACTAACATAACATAATAAAATAAAATTAAAAAAAAAATAACACCCTTCTCAATCTAAGACAGACGAAGTGGTCGAAGATTAGGAAGATTGCAGAAAACCTAAAACTACATACTCAACAAGGTAAATTTTATAGATTTAAAAACATGCCAGTGTTTCTGGCTATGATGAAATTCACATGTTCTCTTGTCTTTTGCAAACATTAGCTCTCCTCCCATTTAATGCAAATGTTGTTCAGAACTCTAAAACATTGCTAATGCTGTTATCACTTAGCATTTAGAGTGGTATTCATATTTAAACATATTTTACAAGCTTTAATTGAAATATTAGATACTGAGAAACTCTTGCCCTTTATAAAAGGAAGTCACCCAGAGATGTGTTAAAGGGAACAATTTGATGTTTCTTAATAATCATTGGCTCATTTTGGAAAGGTCTATTTTAATTCAAATATGTTATCTCCACTGTAAAAAAGGAGAGAAATCCATTTTTTTTTTCTCTAAAGTGTCTTTGTGCCAGGAGCATAATATCTGTTAATTTATGTTTGAGGCTGACCAGTGTTTGAAACTAGATGAGTTGGCTTCCTCTCATGATTCCACCTTAGCATATTATCTTTGGATTAACCCAAACTCAAATAGCTTGGATCATCTGATAGACATAACTTTTTGGCATTGTGGTTGCTATGTCTGATAATATCAGTAAGAATAGCTTACCAGCGTACTGTTGCCATTTATTCTAGGCCTTGTAAGTGCCAGAACTATTAAGAGGTATATTATCTCCTATAACTTTTAATACTTATAAAAGCCTGGTGAGATACTGATATAGGATCATTTTACTGGGAGCAATAAAAACCAAAGTGATTAGCAATATCCAAAAGTAGTTCTTTAAACCTGGCACCTGATCCACTTTAGATGATGAATAGATGAATGATAAGTATCAGGACCAGAATTTAAGCCTCTTTTTTTTTTTTTGAAGTAAAATATGTGCTTTTTCTTTCATGACAATCTTGCTCATTGCCATATAAGCTCTATTTGTCTTTGATCATGAGAAAACACTTCCCCACCTGGTGTGTTGTGGTTTTGTTTTCCAAAGTTGACCACAACCCCACCCATCCCACATACCCTTCTAGAAACTTGTCACTTCCCTATCAGGATGGGTAGTCTAATTCCCATTCCTTTGATTGTGTGTGGCCTTTGTTACCAATAGAACACAGTAGAAGTGTCACTGTGTGACTTTCTTTTTAAATTTATTTTTAAAATTATTTTTATTTTTATTTAAATTCAATTAATTAACATACAGTACATACAATATAATAATAATATGTATATATATAGTATGTATAACATATAATATGCATGTTATATGTATATACATAGTATGTATAACATACAATAATAATGTATTATTAGTTTCAGAGGTAGAGTTCAGTGATTCATCAGTCTTATGTATTACCCCACGCTCATTACATCACCCAGTTACCCTATCCCTCCACCCCTTCCCCTCCAGCAACCCTCAGTTTGTTTCCTATGATTAAGAGTCTCTTATGGTTTGTCTCCCTCTCTGTTTTCATCTTGTTTTACTTTTCCCACCCTTCCCCTATGATTCTCTGATTTGTTTCTTAAATTCCACACGAATGAGATCATATGATAATTGTCTTTCTCTGATAGACTTATTTCACTTAGCATAATACCCTCTAGTTCCATCCATGTCATTGCAAATGATAAGATTTCACTTTTTGATGGCTGAGTAGTATTCCAGTATATATATATATATACCTCCCAGATGTCCATTGACAGATGGATGGATAAAGAAGATGTGGTGTGTACAAAATAGACTCAAATGGTTGAAAGACCTAATGTGAGACAGGAGTCCATCAAAATCCTAAAGGAGAACACAGGCAGCAACCTCTTCGATCTCAGCCGCAGGAACGCTTCCTAGAAATATCGCCAAAGGCAAGGGAAGCAAAGGCAAAAGTGAACTATTGGGATTTCATCAAGATAAAAAGCTTTTGCACAGCAAAAGAAACAGTCAACAAAACCAATAGAATGGGAGAAGATATTTGCAAATGACATATCAGATAAAGCGCTAGTATCCAAAATCTATAAAGAACTTATCAAACTCAACACCCAAAGAACAAATGTTCCAATCAAGAAATGGGCAGAAGACATGAACAGACATTTTTCCAAAGAAGACATCCAAATGGCCAACAGACACATGAAAAAGTGCTCAACATCTCTCAGCATCAGGGAAATCCAAATCAAAACCTCAATGAGATACCACCTCACACCAGTCAGAATGGGTAAACTTAACAAGTCAGGAAATGACAGATGTTGGCAGGGATGTGGAGAAAGGGGAACCCTCCTACACTGTTGGTGGGAATGCAAGCTGGTGCAGCCACTCTGGAAAACAGTATGGAGGTTCCTCAAAAAGTTGAAAATAGAGCTACCATATGATCCAGCAATTGCACTACTGGGTATTTACCCCAAAGATACAAATGGAGGGATCCGAAGGGGAACGTGCACCCCGATGTTTATAGCAGCAATGTCCACAATAGCCAAACTGTGGAAAGAGCCAAGATGTCCATCGACAGATGAATGAATAAAAAACAGGTGGTATATATATACAATGGAATATTGTGCAGCCATCAAAAGGAATGGGATCTTGCCATTTGCAATGACGTGGATGGAACTGGAGGGTATTATGCTGAGTGACATAAGTCAAACAGCGAAAGACATGTATCATATGACCTCACTGATATGAGGAATCCTTAATCTCAGGAAACAAACTGAGGGTTGCTGGAGTGGGGGATGGGGTGGGAGGGATGGGGTGACTGGGTGATAGACACTGGGGAGGGTATGTGCTCTGGTAAGCACTGTGAATTGTGCAAGACTGTGGAATCACAGATCTGTACCTCTGAAACAAGTAATGCAATATATGTTAAGGAAAAAAAAAAAGAAGAAGATAGCAGGAGGGGAAGAATGAAGGGGGGGAAATGGGAGGGGGAGACGAACCCTGAGAGATGATGGACTCTGAAAAACAAACTGAGGGTTCTAGAGGGGAGGAGGGTGGGAGGATGGGTTAGCCTGGTGATGGGTATTAAAGAGGGCACGTTCTGCATGGAGCACTGGGTGTTATGCACAAACAATGAATCATGGAACACTACATCTAAAACTAATGATGTAATGTATGGTGATTAACATAACAATAAAAAATAAAAAAAGAAGAAGACGTATGTATATATATACATATATACGCACACACAATGGAATAGTGTGTGACTTCTGAGGCAAGATTATAAAATACACTTTGGTTTACCCTTTGCTGGCTGGAGCACTTTCACTGAAGCCCTGAGCTGGCATATAAACAGTTCAACACCACAGTGCTGCCGTGGTATGAGGAAGCCTAACTGGCCCATGCCAACAGGCAGCCTCTTGTTGCAACATCTCTAGCCACCATCTAACTACAACTGCAGGAGAAACCAGAGCTACAACTCTCTAGCCCAGTCCTCTCCACATTTCTTAGCTACCCAAACTGTGAAACATTGTTGTTTTAAACCACAGTTTTATGTTGATTTACGGTGCAACGATAATTACTGGAATGGGTACTAATGGCAAAGGTTGCCTAGTGTTCATGCAAAATCTGGCCCACTACCTGTTTTTGTAAATAACATTTTATTCAAACATAGCCATACCCATTTGTTTACATATCACCTGACTTCTTTAATGCTATAATAGCAGAATTTAGTAATTTCAACAGAGACTGGTATGCAAAACCTAAAATATTTATTATCTGTCATTTTAAAAAAAAGTTTGCCCACCCCAGCCAATGGGTGTCTTAACTTTTTCATGTTCCTGGACATCCACAGAGCAGGAGTTAGTTTTTGAATCTTAATTTACTCACTTATTGTGGGAGAATATTTGATAAATGGAATCTTTATTTCCCTCCTTTTATCCAAGCCTTTGTGACAATCCTTCCCACGCTGACCCTGAACTTGTTCATGAGACTTTCTTTGGCCACTGGGATGCCAGCAAATGTGACACAAGCAGAAACTTGAAAAGTAATTGCACATTGGCACTTGTGTTCTCTTGTTGCTGGGAACCCAAATGCCATCACCTGGAAAAGTTGAGGCTCATCTTCTGGAGGATCAGAGACCATATCCAAGCTGTAATATGCATTCCACCGGTCCCAAAGGTGCAGATGGCCCAGACATGCAGCCAAGAACAGAGATGTTAGAGAAGACATCTTAGATCAACCAGCCTAGCTGAGGAAGCCCAACATCATGAGGCATATTAATAGCCATTGTTTTCAGCCCTTGAGTTTTATAATAGTTCGATATATTACAACAAAAGCTAACTGATAACATCTATAAAGTCAGCTTTAATGTTCTCTGCCTATACTCTTTAATATGGTGGATAGCAAATTTGGGGAAATTATCAGCCTCAAGTAATGTAAGTTAAAAACATAGATCAAAGAAAAAAAAAATAAGGTATCTAATGATATATTTATTATTCTTTAATAAGAGAAGCTAGGAATTGGGATTTGACATAGAGAAGGATGATGTTTTACATTCCCAATCTTTTGAATTTGATTTTTAATTATAATATCCTAGAAGAGGATGCTTTGGTCCTGACCCAGTGTGACCTAATTTAGGTTCTCATGGAGATCAAGAGACTTAACAATCATATGAAGAAGAATCAGGAAGAGATGGAGATTTTCAGATGAAATGAATGGGCGAAGCAGCATTTAGAAAAAAAAAATGCAAGGAGCAGATAACTTTAACACATCCTGAGTTCATTCAGTCAATGATAGGCAAGTTAGCTTTAGAATCTAGGGCAGCCAATCAAGCCTAGAGGTTCGGTGGAAAAGAAACCTCTTTTGCTCAATGCTCACATTCTCTCCCTCGGAGAAAGATATTTATATATGTTCTGTTACCACATGCCTGGATAAAATAATCTTTCAGCAAATTTCATTTTCTACCATTTCATTTCCCAGTGGAAATGCCAAATAAAATGTAGATAAAAACATTAAGTGTAGCTACCTGCTGCTTCAGCACTGGGCAAGATTCCATCTGTAGGCATTCTAATAAGCTCACAATGAGCGCTTTTTGTGCTGCTGTACAATCACAGGATAATTTAGAACAAAAAGTAAAGGTCAGGCATTTAATGCTGCTATGGGTGACCTTTTCACTTCCAACTCTTTGTAAAAGCATCTGTATTAGCAAGTTTAGATGCAACTCGTAAAGAAGCTATACAATTCCCTCTAGGAACCGTGTTTCTGCTTTGAAAGGGCCCCCATGGGGCATGGAGTTCTGCTGAAAACATTCACAGGAAAGCAAAATCCTCCTTGTTCTCCTGAGAGACTCTGTGACAATAGGAAAAGCTAAGTATGAGAGCCAGCAGCTCCCATGTTAAATATTAATGCTGAGAATTCAGGTACTTTTATCTTAGGTGTCCAGCAAGAGCTGCTCCCCTTTACTCCTCAGGAGGAATGTGGGATCAGTCAAAGGTCAGCTATATTATGACCCTCCAGTCTATAATGTGCTTAACTGGCTATTATAATTCTATTATTAGATGACCTTCAGCAACAGAATGAGACTTTCTCTTTAACCTAAATTCCCAAGGTCACATGAAACAAAAATAGCATCTTTTAATAGTGACTTGAATACTGCTTATTGCATAATAAATGTCCAATAAATGATATTTAATTAAATAATTAAATAAATCACTTATATTGTTTCATTAGGGAAGAAACTGTGGACTAATAATTTGAAGAAAATAATGTGAAAAACTGGACTTCGGTTCAGTTCAGCAAACGGCATTGAGCACTCACTGTGGACACTCAGAAGACTAAGAACAGCTCATACTTCACTGCGTCCCTTCACAGCTGAACTTCTACACACATTGTACCTAATTCATCAATGTGTCTATAACATAGTGATTTCCCTACAATTCCTCTTCTATTTTTTAATTAAATTTTTTTTTTTGTGAGAGTCATCAGAGAACTCTGTATTCCCATATCCAGAGGACACAATTAAGTTTTCAATTTAGTTCATCTTTAGTAGCATTTGATGTCACTTCAATTTTATTTCTAGAAGCATCCATATCCTGTTAGTGGTCCTCCTTCTCACTCTTGATTCCTGGCTCTGGACCCCATCACCCTGGGCCCCAGCATTAGAGTATAGAGCTAGGTCCACTTCCCATCTCCATTTGTACTCTTTTCCTGGTGATCTCATGGATTGCCATGGCTTATCACTGCAGAGTTTATATCCCAACCTGGAAGTCACTTTTGAGTACATAATTGTTCATTTGTTTTGTTCATTCATTCATTCACTCAGGACATATGATAGGAACTGTAGATATTTCCAGGGATGCAAATCAAGAAGTAACAGTGTCTAATAGAGTTGTACAAAGGAGCTGCCAGAAAGAGTTCCAAGAGGTTGACTCTGAGAAATAACATTGGGATTTAGGAAAGGGGAAACAGTATATCTTTCTTTCCATAATGAATGTCTCTGTCTCTGGTGATTATGGAAATGCCACTCATGGACTGCCTCATCAGAATCAACATGTTTGGTTGTAAGACCCTAAACCAGATGAATAGAATCAGAACTGCTGGGGTTACTGCATACATGGTAGACTTAACAAACTTCAGTTCTATTACTTTGGCTTCATGTCCTAGATTTTTTGTTTGTTTTACTTTGTTAGATTTTGTGTCTACTCTTTAATTTGAATTTTGTTTTTGTCATTGAGTTAGCAGATATTTGTTTCATTTTCAACTGTATATATATGTGTGTATATATATATATACACACATATATATATGTGTGTACTTTTGTTGCTCTAAAATGTGTAAATTCTTGTTGTTTTGAACTATGACCAGAATCTGAGACATTTCTACATTTTTATTTTAATAGATTTTGTTGTTGTTGTTGTATTTTAAATATTTAAAATCTTAAACTACAATCTGTATATTTGGCAATAGTGCCCATTTTCTGTTTGGTATAGATTTTATATTATATCATGGTTACTATACTTTGAGAATTTCTATTTCTTTGTAATTTCCAGTAGTATTTCTCGATTAAAGGTATTAAAATCTGAGAAAAGTGTATTAAAATTCATATTACAAGTGAGTATAATTTTTTTCAATTTCACCTCACAGTTCTAACACGTTTTACTTTATATATTTCACTATTATATTCTTGAGTACAAAAAGGTTCATGGCTATTATATCATTTTTAGAGATTTTACCTTTCATAATTATAAAATATTTCTTTGTCCCTTTTTAATGGTTTTCACCTCAAAAGCTACTTTCTATGTTATTAATATTGCCACATCTGCTTTCTTTTCTTTCTTACTTTGAGTTTTTATTAGTCTGAAAGACTGCTACTGCATCTGTTATCATAAGCATACAGATACGTATTAATTCAAAGAATCTGAGAGTTTAAGTTATTTAAACTGTAGTTCTTTTTTTTTCTTTAACAACTGATGTATTTGCTCTATTTTCATCTAATGTAACTTCTCATTTGTTTTGTCTTTATTTGTTTTCAGTTAATAAATATTTCTTATTTTTTCTACTCTGATAATTATTGGTTTTAATCAGTCCTTTTTTCTCTTCTATTTATTTATAAGTTCTATATTTCATTACATAGATAATGAAGTTGATTTGTGGTATCTTTGGGATCCTTTTAGTTTTATATGCCTCTTTTTGCCCCATATTACCCCTACTCACTGGAGGTGTTCTAGGGTTTTTTGTTTGTTGAGTTTTATTTTAATTTTGTACATCTTTATGCTTCTCATGAATAAATGTAATGCAATATTTTATTTTATGTAAATCCTATTTTATGCATAAATTTCCTTTTGCATAAAAGCCTACTCTTGTTTTTTTTATTTTTTATTTTTTAAAGATTTTATTTATTTATTTGAAAGAAAGAGACAGCAACAGAGAGCACAAGCAAGGAGGAGACAGCAACAGAGAGCACAAGCAAGGAGGAGAAGGAGAAGCAGGCTCCCCACTAAGCAAGGAGCCCGATGCAGGACTCGATCCTAGGACCCTGGGATCACGACCTGAGCTGAAGGCAGATGCCCAACTGACTGAGCCACCCAGGTGCCCCCCTACTCTTGTTTAGACTATGCAGCAACTTCATTAATTTCTTTGAATCTATACATTAGAATTTTTGTTTATGAATTCATTTGCTTTTTTCCTAAATCTCCTTCTTTACCACCAACTCTTTTTAGTAGTGGCAATTTTGTACAGTTGCTTTGTCTGGTCCCTCTTCTGGAACTCCAGATCACCCTTAAATAATCAGTGTCTGATATAAAACAATAAGCTAGAGAGAAAAAATGTGCACAAAGGCACTATAACAAGATGGTTAAGAGCTCAGATTTCAGACCTAGGCTGAGTTGTTATACAAAGTCCCTGGGATGGTTCATAGCAAGACCTGCAGAGGTGTTAACTATTATCATACACATTTCTTTTGTAACAGCTTTATGGAGATGTAATTCACACACAATATATTCATTCATGTAAAGTATATAATTCAGTGATTTTTAGTTTATTCAAAGTATTCAACCATTATCCCTATCAACAAGAAACCCTGTATCTTCACACCACTCACCCCACTCTATCACCCCACTCACCCACCCAAACTCCCTAGCCCAATGCAACCACTAATGTAATCGATGTCCCTATTGATTTGATTAGTCTGGTCATTTAATATAAATAGAGTCATGTAAGATATGATCTTTTGTGACTGGCATCTCTTACTTAGCATATTTTCAACTTTCATCTGTGTTTCAGCATGTATCAGTACATCTTTTCCTTTTATTGTTGAACACTATTCTATTGCCTAGATATACAACATTTTGTTTATCCAATCATTAGTCAATGGACATTTGGGTTGTTTTCAACTTTGGAGCATTATGAATAATGCTGTTATGAACATTCATGTATAGGATTTTGCAAAAACATATATTTTCATTCCTATTGTGTATAGACCTGAAAGTGGAATTGTTGGGTCAAATGGTAACTCTTTGTTTAAATTTTAGAAGAACTGACAAACTGGTTTTCAATCATCTTACATTCCCACCAGCATTGTATGGATGTTTCAATTTCTCTACATTCTCATCAACTATTGTTACTAATTGATGTTTTTATTATAACCATCCCAGCATGTATACATTTTAAAATGTGGGTTTGATTATTGTTCAGATATTGGTGAGGCTGACAGATACCGAGATCACTGCCATTGAAAAGATACTTTGTTATTCATAAAGAGGAGGGGCTCACCATGTCATGCAGGGCCACACCTGGAGCCCACACAATCAAGGGTTGATTTTCACAGGAAAAGGAAGGCGTGGTGGGGTAAACGAGGATCAGGATTAGCTAGTATAAATGACTTCAGAGGCCTCTGGTTTATAAAGCTGACTCTAGTTGTCTGGTATCTGACTCTGGGATTATTAGGCAGAGGAATATTACATACTGGAGTATGAGAGCCAGATAGAGAAGCTGGCTGGGGGTATGGACTCTGGATTGGTAGGTTTACATATGAAAGACACATCTCTAGGAATTAACTTGCCCTAGAATGGGCAGTTTCTCATAAATCTCATAAATAACTCCCAAATTCCAGAGCACTAAAAATATAGAAAAGAAGAAAATATAGTTAATACAGCATGAAGTAGCATCTCATTATAGTTTTGATTTTCATGTTCTGATGTATGCACATTTATATTTCATAAAAATTTGCTCAGTGTATTCCATGTGTCAGACACCATTCTAGGCACAAGACATATAGCATAGACAAGAGGAGGTCCCTGATCTTTTAATGTTTAACAACCTGGAAGATTACAAAGTGAACCAAGTTTTTTGTTTTTGTTGTTATTGTTGTTGTTTTAAAGTAGAATTCTGTAATGAAAGAAAATAGAACAGGGTGATATAAGAAGGCATGATTGGTGTTTTATTTAAGGGAAGAGGATAACAAAGCTTCATGACAAGGCAGTCCTAAATTAAAAAGGAAGACAGTCATAGAAAGATGAAGAAAGAGCATTCCAGGCCGAAGGAATAGCCAGAACAATCATCCTAAGGTTGAAGCAATCTTGGGATGTTCAGAGAACAGATGACAGGTGAATGTGGTGGGAACATAGTGAGGTAGGAAGATAATAAGGGATAAATCCAGAGAGGAAGCCAGGAACCAGATCTTGTAGAACTTTGTAGAAGGTATAGGCAAGTTTCCTAGGGCTGCTGTAACGAGGTACCACAGCTTGGGTGGCTTAGAACAGAAGCTTATTGTCTCATATTTCTGGAGGCTAGAAGTCCAAAAGCAAGGTGTCAGCAGGGCTGTGCTCCCTCTGAAACAAAGGAGGATGCTTCCTGGCTTCTTCCTCACTTCTGGTGGTGTACTGGCAAACTTTGGTGTTTTATGTCTTATAGTTGCATCTCTGATCCTTCATTTTCACATGGCAATCTCCCTGTGTGTCTATTTCTTCTTTGGTGTTCTTCTTATAAGGACACCAATTATATTAGATTAGAGGCCCACTCTACTCCAATCTGAACTCATTTTTACTTTACATCTGCAATGATTCTATTTCCAAATAAATTCACATTCTGAGGTAATAGGTGTTATGACTTCAACATATTTTTGAGTGGGGAGATGCAATTCAAACCAAAGCAAAGTGATTGCTAAACTATTTAATAATTTCCTTAGCATAAGATGTACACAATTTGCTGATAAAAATGATGCGAGAGGGCGCCTGGGTGGCTCAGTTGGTTAAGCGACTGCTTTCGGCTCAGGTCATGATCCTGGAGTCCCTGGATCGAGTCCCGCATCGGGCTCTCTGCTCGGCAGGGAGCCTGCTTCTCCCTCTGACTCTCCCCCCTCTCATGTGCTCTCTCTCTCTCATTCTCTCTGTCTCAAATAAATAAATAAAATCTTTAAAAAAAAATGATGCGAGAGCTTACAGGAAAAAAGACATTAGAAAAAGCTCCTAGTTTTCTGTCTCTAGTAGTTGAATCATTGGTATGACATTTTAGCAAGATGGGTAAGACTGGGGCAGGAATATGTTTGGTCATGCATAGAAGTCAAGTGTTCTTTTTTGAACCTGGTAAGCTTCAATGCCTATTATATGATGCATGAATAAGGCAATTGGAAATCCACATCTTCTTTTCAATTAAGTGGTCCAGGCTTAATGTACACTTGGACTTCATTGGCATATCAGATAATTTAGAGCCTTAGGGCATCACTAGCAGGCTAATGAAGGTAGGAAGAGAATGGGGGCACTGGACTGAATCTTCAGGGTACCAATACTTAGAAATGAGATGAGAATACACAAAAAGAGTAATAAACTGATTCAAAGCAACCAGGAGAGTGTGGTGTCATTAATATCAAAAGAAAAGAATTTTTTTGAAACTGACTCTGGTCATAATTTCAAATGGGATTTAGAAGTGGAGTAAGTCAATCAGGGAAAATTATGGCTTACCTAAAATTTTCTGGATCAAATGGCCCATGTGGCTAATGCAAAAGTACATTTTTAAATATTCAATACAAATTATTAAACTAACCATACAGACTGAAATTCTGAGTATTTTTCTTTGTTTTCCTTTTGTTTTGATCTGAGAATAACAATGTTGGTACAAAAACCATAATGGTTCTAGATGATTAAATATTGGTTGAAACTATTTTGGTCATTAAAAGACTGTTATGCAATTTGATAAGGAGAAAATATTTGCAAAATATTTATCCAACAAGGGACCTCTATCCATAATATATAAAAACTCCTAAAATCAAGTAAAAATAATAACAAATGAGTAAAATATACTTTATAAAGGAAGGTATACAAATGGCCAATAATCACATGAGAAAGTGCCCAGCACTATAATTAAAACCACAAGGAATACCCACCAAATAGAATAAAATGTTAAGGCTAAATAATATATAAATAATAAATTATAATTAAATAATAATTCAAGATGGCAAAATCTTCAAATGTCGAAAGAAGGATTTTTTACAAGGCAGTTATAACCTTTATTATTATTATTTAATGATGTATAAAAGACTAGAAGGTAAAATCTAGAGAAAAACAATAAAAATTATGGAACTGACATAAGCACAGTAAAGAGTCTCAGGTGGTATCATGAAATTTGAACAGTGATCAGTTGGAAAAAATAATCCAGAACTTGTCAGAAAGGAAAGCAGACTACAGAAGTTGCACAGATGAGAGTATCTGAGGAATTGTTACTCCACCTTTCTGTCACATGTCCTTAACACTAGTGGCTGTTACTTGGCCAGTGATCCCCTCCCCCCCCAACATACTCCTTTTATCCTTACATTATTTCAAATTCCATAGGTAGGCTATGTACATTCAGAGGGTATGATGGAAAGGTTTTGTTCCAAGCATTCAATCGTGATCTGCATCACAAAAGATGATAAATGTATGAATCTTTGGGTCTTTAAGGTATTAGGCTTGTTCCTACTTGTATACAATCCCACTCTGGCCTCTGCTCTTGATTTCCCTGGCAGACTCCAGCTCTGATAGTTAAGCGAATATTCTTTAAAAATTGCAGAGGTCAATGGATGAATGAAAAGCTATTTGTCTTTACTAGTAAAAGGAAGAAAACTGAAACAACCACAAGTAAGCTTTTCACTATACTACTAGAGTTTTAGGGAACTTATATACATTGATACATATTCATTGATCTATCCATCTATTTATCTACACACCTATGTATGTATTTATATAGGCATATATATGTATATGCGTACATATACACACTTGTGCACACACACTTTATTATATTATAAATTGTATATTATGTAACTTTAAGAGCAATTAGACCTATTGTAATAATTTCATAATGTATACACATGTCAAATCACTGTGTTGTATACCTGAAATTAATAAAACATTGTATGTCAACTATATGTCAAAAATTATATATCATATGATCAGTTTATAGTATATGTATTTTATAAATATATAATTTTTTAAGGGCAAAAGTTCCTTGAGATAGTATTTTAGCAATGTTTTCACAGAAGTATAAAAAAAAATGTGGTATCTGTGACTCAGTAAATTTTATTAAAAGGATCTTTTTCTCATGAATGATGATGTGAACTAAAGCTTCCATAAAGTTGTTCATACACTGTCGATGGAAAAGAACATAAAGTTTCCATTTGGTTGACCCAGACTTTAACTTGGCTCATTGTTTGGTTAGTTATGTTGAACAAATTGTTTAACATCTGTGTCCTCAGTTTCCTTATAATTAAAATGGATCTACTGCAAACAAATAATGTTGAGAATTACAGAAAATACCTATGAAGTGTCCCCTTTAGGGCTCAGAATATAACTGGTACAGGTTTTGTGGTGGCTACAACTCCTCTGGTTAGTATGTTGCCAAGGAAGCATTGCAAGTGTAGGGGTTCAGAATAAATTGCCCCAATCTGTGCCACTTTGGCATGCAGATTATTTTGAGCTGAAAGCAATAAGGCCCCAAATGACTGAGGAAGAAACTCTGACCCTCCTCCTAAATGCCTAAAATAATTTAAGTACAGAACCTGGTTCAGGAAGGGTGATATCATCATAAATAACTACAGTATAATATGAACTGGATATAGTAGACAAGGAGGAGCCTAGCAAGGCCTGTTTGATCAAAGTCCTTTCTATGTCCCATTGTTTCCACATGGCACAGCAAATATTTGTTTACCAAACATTTATTTCTTTTCATTTTCCTATGAATTGGCCTTTTCTCTTTGATGTCTGGACCCCTACCCCATTCTTCTTAGTTCAAGATGACATATATACTTCATTCTGCCAGATTGTCTTTGGAATATGTTGTGTTTATGTGGATTTCTCACATGTACATACTTAAATTTAAGTTTCTCCTGTTAATGTCTCATGTCAATTTAAATCTTAGACCAGCCAGAAGAATCTTGCAGGCCAGAGTAAATTTTTTTCCTCCCCAACACCAGAAACCAAATTGTTCAATAATAAGAAACAGTTGAATAAACTGATACAAAAATTTAATGAAAAATTTACTGATATGAGAAATACTCATGATACTTCAGAGTAGATACCAAAACCATATATATACACATGCATACATACATATGCATGTGTATGTGTGTGTGTATGTTTGTGTGTGCATGTATTTAGCCAAAATATTAAATAGTGATTATTTTGGGGGTAGCAATATTATCAGTGATTATCATTTTTTCATACTTGCCTATATGTTGGATGGTGAGTAATATTAAATGAACTGTAGAAAAGAATAAGCCTTTATTTTTTATGTTCATTTTTTAGTTCATTTTATGTTCATTTTATGTTCAGTTTTTATGTTATTTTTAATGTTCATTCATATTTCCCAAGCCCTAAATAATTATTTTCATTTTATGTGTTTCCTTTCAATACTTAATCTGTGTTCCTATATATTTTTATATTAGAGTAAAAATATACATAGTTTGTGTTCTTTTTTTCACTTAATTTTATGTATTTAAATTTTTCCATGTTACTTTCTGTTCTTCACATTCATCATTTTAATGACTGCATGATACCACCCTGAGTTAATATAGGACATTTAGTTACCTAATGTAATAGTGTAGGTTTACTTGTTTTCTCCATTATATTTTTCCCTTTAAAGATTATATTGTTATGAAAAGCCATGTTTATACAATTTATTTCACTTTGTCTGAATTCCTTCACTAGAATAAATCTCTAGGAGTGGGTGTGTGATGTTAAGTGGGAAGAACATTTTCTTTTGACTTTCATTACCTATCATAATACTCCAGTGTCAAAGACAATTGCTCTGAATCACTACATTCTTGCCAGTGCAGAACTATTCAGCTATCTCAAGCTTTACCAAGATTAAGTACCGTAAACATTTTGTTTTTAAACAAATATTAATATATGTTACTTGGAGAGCATAAGCATCACTTTAATAATATAAATATCACCTTAATATTGTTTCAAATGGACATTTGTGGTGATTGAATATTTGACCATATTTCATTTACTTTGATATAATGTCTTACTTGAGTTATGTTCAAACTATTTGTTAATTTATCATTTAAAAATTTTATATAATCATTTTTGGATCCTGATTCAGAAAAACAATTGCAAAAACATGTTTTGAGAAAGATATTTTATTATGCACTAAATATGAGATGACATCAGGAAATTATATTTAATTATGTCAGACAAAGTAATGGCACTGTGATTTTGTAAGAGTCTATGTTTTTAAAGGATACTTATTGAAATATTTAGAAATGAATGGCTCTTTGTGCTTTAGATTGCTCCATCAAAGAAAAAAGTAAAAGAAGAGGGCGCCTGGGTGGCTCAGTTGGTTAGGCGACTGCCTTCGGCTCAGGTCATGATCCTGGAGTCCCGGAATCGAGTCCCGCATCGGGCTCCCTGCTCGGCGGGGAGTCTGCTTCTCCCTCTCCCACTCCCCGTTTGTGTTCCCTCTCTCGCTGTGTCTTTCTCTGTCAAATAAATAAATAAAATCTTTAAAAAAAAAAAAAAGTAAAAGAAGAAGAAAAACAAAACAATGGATAAAACAAAAGTGCCAAAATTGTGATACTTTATATTTAGTTGATGAGCTTCAGGGTATTCATTGCATTATTTTCTCCACTTTTGTCTTTGTGCCATTTTGTAGACATAATTTTAAATACATTGAAAAATGCATCTGTATTTCAGCAGACTTTAAAAATATATTTTAGATTGGCATAAACCTTTGTCATATGCGTAGACTAAAGACAGGGTATCTAACCTTTCAGATTTTGAAACCTGACATGCTAAATATCATGTTTTAGTTTTTTAAGGAAAAACTGATGACAAAGTTTAGGATCCATGGGTCACGTCAACAGTGCCTCTTCTAGGGCGCCAAGCAGGCCTCTCACCCGTAACCTTTCCACAATAAACATGTTTGCCTTCCTGTCATTAACATTCACTTTCTGTTTGTGATTCTGACAGCTCGTAGGATTAAATTCTCCATGTATCGATTTGGATGTGCTCCTTGTCCTGTCTTGATCAAAAGAAACATCGTTTTCCCTCTGCAGTGATAAGATACAGTAGATAGACTGCATAATCTTTCACAAAAGTCATTTCTCAAGTGCTTACCCTTTCCTGACAGCCACATGTGTGTTATTTTTCCTTTTGAATTATAAATTAAAGTGTTGCCATTTATTAGAGATGAAGATGATAATTTTTTCCTTTGGGTAGAAAAGGCCAACTAGATTCCTAAACTCAAAACTCAGAAACAGTTCACAGGTATCAGTTTAAGTGTAGCTATGCAGAACAGAAATCTCAATGAGCCATTTTTTTTTTAAACATCATCAGTGAAACAAAGTAAGAGGAAGAGGATCAAAGACCCTTTTTGATTTTTTAAGTAAATGTGGATTGAACATTCCTATCTGTGAGGAAGACAAAAAATTTAACATGTACTCATGATGTATACCCTGAGCTAGTCACACTCACAGATAATATCTCATCTGATTTGCTCTTGAGAGTTAGTTGTTGAGGTCAATTTAATGAAGAAGGAACCAAGGACTTGCCCAGTGCTCTGAAGTTGAGTGATGATGGATCTGTGTTTTGAAGCTCAATCTTCTGTCATACTGGGGTCTGCTCTGTTCCTCCAGACTCTGCTAAGCAATTCTGCTCCATGCTCAGGTGGATCTGGGTAGCATTATCCACAATCCCTTTGGATTCTATGGCCCAGGTAAATGACTAAATTTAAATGTCCTAAATATGATTTTAAATGCACTACAAGTAAGTAAATCAGCCCTCCTAACTTGTTAATGTAAGCAAAAGAGAACAAAGTTTCTCCTTAATAAAGCATTCTCCACACAGTAAGCATTAATAAGTGCAAGTAGTGCCCTCAATTCTTTCTTTCATTCAAAGAATGAAAGAGGACATTAGAATCTCTTATGAAAACCCTCACCATGGCCTGCAATAGTGAGTATTCCTTTCTTCACTTTTAAAATGGGATGGATAGCTTCCTTACCAAACTTGCAGCATTGTTTTTTAAAGCACAAAATGAGACAAAATATGAGATAATAAAATCTCTGCAAAATATAACATCATTTAGAAATACAAGAGGCTGGGGCAGAGCAAGATGGCGGAGGAGTAGACCTGGATTTCGTCTCCTCTCAGGAATTCAGCTGGATAGGGATCAAACCATTCTGAACACCTTCAAACTCAACAGGAGATCAAAGAAAAGAAGAGCAACAACTCTCTCATCAGAAAAGCGACCACTTTCTGGAAGGTAGGACGTGCGGAGAAGTGAATCCAAGGTGATATTTGGGAAGATAGATGGCGGGGGAGGGGCCTCTGTCGGCGGCTTCTGGCAAGTGATAGAATGACGGAGCACAAAATCAGAACTTTTAAAAGTCTGCTCCGCTGAGGGACGTCACTCCAGTGGCTAAATGGGGGGTGGAACCCTCCAGGACAGTGTGGTCTCAGGACCCTCGGGGTCACAGAAAGACCAGGGGTGCCTGAGTGTGGCAGAGCTCCCAGGTAATGGAGCAGGGAAGCCGGCTGCAGAGGCGGAGCCCAGGAACGGGCTCTCAGCTCGGGGTTGTCATAAACCGTGATCCACAGCACAGTCGGGCCACTGCTCCTCCAGCAGGGACCCAACAAGCAGCAGATCCAGGGAGACTCACCTTCGTCCCTCGGGAGGAGCCGCACGGGAGTGCACTGCAGGGATCTGCTGGGTTTGGAGACTCCACCCGGGGTCAGGTGTCAGAGATAGAAACACGTGGTCACAGGCCAGGTGAGCATGGAGTGCAGCCAGAGACTGGGGAGACGAGAGTGACTGATGGCTTTTCTCTGGGGGTGTACTAAGGAGCAGGGCCCCTAGTTCTCGGCTCCTCTGGGGCAGAGATTGGGAGGCCGCTATTTTCACTCTCTGCCTCCAAAGCTGTACGGAAAGCTCACAGAGAACAAAAGCTCTGGAGAGCAAGCCCGGCGGGGCAAGGGCAGGGCAATTCCACCTCCGGCAAAGACATTTGGAAACCACGGGAACAGGCCCCTCCCCCAGAAGATCAGCGAGAACAGCCAGCCAAGACCAAGTTTACCGATCAATGAGAACGGCAGAACTCCAGAGCTAAGGGAATACTGCACATAGAATTCATGGCTTTTTTACCATGATTCTTTAGTCTTTCAAAGTTAATTTTTTTAACTCTTTTTTCTTTTTTTTTTAAATTTTTCTTTTTCCCTTTTTCAACCAACATCTTATCAATCCCTTTTTTAAACATTTTTATTTTTCATTTTTAGAGTCATATTCTATCCCTTCATAGTAGTTACCTGTATTTTTGGCATATATATATATATATATATATATATAAGTTGTTCTCTCTCTAAAATTTTGAGATAGTTTCTTCTAACAGATCAAAATATACCCTAAATCTCTAGTATATGTGTTTTCTATTCCCCTGCCTGATCACATTCTCTCCCTTTTTTTTCTTTTTCCTTTTTATAAATCCTCTTCTTTCTTTTTTCAAACAACTTCTTATCAATTCCTTTTATAAAAATTTTTATAATTTCCATCTTTACAGTCATATTCCATCTCTTCATCATATCAACCCTTATTTTTGTACATATATAAGTTTTTCTTTCTTTAAAATTTTGGGAGGCACTTTCTTCTAACAGACCAAAATACACCCCAAATCTAGTGAGTGGCACTGATCTATATACCAGCCTGATCATATTTGATCACATTCTGGTTTTTTTGTTGTTGTTGTTTTGTTTTGTTTGTTTTTGTTTTTTTTATCTTTTTCTTTTTCTTTTTCTTTTTTTTTCTTTTTCTTTTTTCTCTCTTTCCCTTTCTTTTCCCACTGCTCCAGGTCTTTTCTGATTTGTTTAGAGTATATTTTCCGGGGACATTGTTACTCTGCTAGCATTTTGTTCTCTCATTAATCTATTCTCCTCTGCACAAAATGACAAGACAGAAAAAATCACCTCAACAAAAAGAACAAGAGGTAGTACCGACTGCCAGGGACCTACTCAATACGGACATTAGTACGATGTCAGATCTAGAGTTCAGAATCATCACTTTAAAGATACTAGCTGGGCTTGAAAAAAGCATGGAAGTTATTAGAGAAACCCTGTCTGAAGAAGTAAAAGAACTAAAATCTAACCAAGTAGAAATCAAAAAGGCTATTAATGACGTGCAATCAAATATGGGGGCGCTAACTGCTAGGATAAATGAGGCAGAATAAAGAATCAGTGATATAGAAGATGAAATGATGGAAAATAAAGAAGCTGAGAAAAAGAGAGAGAAACAACTACTGGATCACGAGGGCAGAATTCGAGAGATAAGCAATACCATAAAACGAAACAACATTATAATAATTGGGATCCCAGAAGAAGAAGAAAGAGAGAGGGGGGCAGAAGGTATATTGGAGCAAATTATAGCAGAGAACTTCCCTAATTTGGGGAAGGAAACAGGCATCAAAATCCAGGAAGCACAGAGAACCCCTCTCAAAATCAATAAAAATAGGTCAACACCCCAACATCTAATAATAAAACTTATGAGTCTCATAGACAAAGAGAAAATCCTGAAAGCAGCTTAGGAGAAGAGATATGTAACCTAAAATGGTAGAAACATTAGATTGGCAACAGACCTATCCACAGAGACCTGGCAGGCCAGAAAGGACTGGCAGGATATCTTCAGAGCACTAAATGAGAAAAATAAGCAGCCAAGAATACTTTATCCAGCTAGGCTGTCATTGAAAATTGAAGGAGAGATAAAAAGCTTCCAGGACAATCAAAAACTAAAGGAATTTGCAAACACGAAACCAGCCCTACAAGAAATATTAAAAGGGGTCCTCTAAGCCAACACAGAGCCTAAAAGCAACATAGACCAGAAAGGAACACAGACAATATATGGTAACAGTCACCTTACAGGCAATACAATGGCACTAAATTCCTATCTTTCAATAGTTACCCTGAATGTAAATGGGCTCAATGCCCCAATCAAAAGACACAGGCTATCAGACTGGATTAAAAAACAAGACCCATCGATATGCTGTCTGCAAGAGACTCATTTTAGAACCAAAGACACCACCAGATTGAAAGTGAGGGGGTGGAAAACCATTTACCATGCTAATGGACACCAAAAGAAAGCTGGGGTGGCAATCCTTATATCAGACAAAGTAGATTTTAAACCAAAGTCTATGATAAGAGATGAGGAAGGACACTATATCCTACTTAAAGGTTCTTTCCAACAAGAAGATCTAACAATTATAAATATCTATGCCCCAAACATGGGAGCAGCCAATTATATAAGGCAATTAATAACAAAAGCAAAGAAACACAGCGACAACAATACAATAATACTGGGGGACTTTAACACCCCCCTCACTGAAATGGACAGATCATCTAAGCAAAAGATCAACAAGGAAATAAAGACTTTAAATGACACACTGGACCAAATGGACTTCACAGACATATTCAGAACATTCCATCCCAAAGCAACAGAACACACATTCTTCTCTAGTCCCCATGGAACATTCTCCAGAAGAGATCACATCCTAGGTCATAAATCAGGTCTCAACTGGTACCAAAAGATTGGGATCATTCCCTGCCTATTTTCAGACCACAATGCTTTGAAACTAGAACTCAATCACAAGAGGAAAGTTGGAAAGAACTCAAATACATGGAGGCTAAAGAGCATCCTACTGAAGAATGAATGGGACAACCAGGAAATTGAAGAAGAATTAAAAAAATACATGGAAACCAATGAAAATGAAAACACAACTATTCAAAATCTTTGGGATGCAGCAAAGGCAGTCCTAAGAGGAAAGTATATAGCAATACAAGCCTTTCTCAAGAAACAAGAAAGGTCTCAAGTACACAACCTAACCCTCCACCTAAAGGAGCTGGAGAAAGAACAGCAAATAAAGCCTAAACCCAGCAGGAGAAGAGAAAAAATAAAGATCAGAGCAGAAATCATTGAAATAGAAACTAAAAGAACAGTAGAACAGATCAACGAAACTAGGAGCTGGTTCTTTGAAAGAATTAACAAGATTGATAAACTCCTGGCAAGACTTATCAAAAAGAAAGGAGAAACAACACAAATCAACAAAATCATGAATGAAAGGGGAGACATCACAACCAACACCAAAGAAATACAAACAATTATAAGAACATATTATGAGCAACTCTATGCCAGCAAATTAGATAACCTGGAAGAAATGGATTCATTCCCAGAGATGTATCAACTACCAAAACTGAACCAGGAAGAAATCGAAAACCTGAACAGACCTATAACCACTAAGGAAATGGAAGCAGTCATCAAAAATCTCCCAACAAACAAAAGCCCAGGGCCAGATGGCTTCCCAGGGGAATTCTACCAAACATTTCAAGAAGAATTAATACCTATTCTTCTGAAACTGTTCCAAAAAATAGAAATGGAAGGAAAAGCTCCAAACTCATTTTATGAGGCCAGCATGACCTTGATCCCAAAACCAGACAAAGACCCCATCAAAAAGGAGAATTACAGACCAATATCCCTGATGAACATGAATGCAAAAATTCTCACCAAAATACTAGTCAATAGGATCCAGCAGTACCTTAAAAGGATTATTCACCATGACCAAGTGGGATTTATCCCTGGGCTGCAAGGTTGGTTCAACATCCACAAATCAATCAATGTGATACAATACATTAACAAAAGAAAGAACAAGAATCATATGATCCTCTCAATAGATGCAGAAAAAGCTTTTGACAAAGTACAGCATCCTTTCTTGATCAAAACTCTTCAGAGTATAGACATAGAGGGTACATACCTCAATATCATAAAAGCCATCTATGAAAAACCTACAGCGAATATCATTCTCAATGGGGAAAAACCGAGAGCTTTCCCCCTAAGGTCAGGAACGCGGCAGGGATGTCCACTATCACCACTGCTATTCAACATAGTATTAGAAGTCCTAGCCACAGCAATCAGACAACAAAAAGAAATCAAAGGCATCCAAATCGGCAAAGAAGAAGTCAAACTCTCACTCTTTGCAGATGATATGATACTTTATGTGGAAAACCCAAAAGACTCCACCCCAAAACTGCTAGAACTCATACAGGAATTCAGTCAAGTGGCAGGATATAAAATCAATGCACAGAAGTCAGTGGCATTCCTATACACCAACAACAAGACAGAAGAAAGGGAAATTAAGGAGTCAATTCCATTTACAATTGCACCCAAAACCATAAGATACCTAGGAATAAATCTAACCAAAGAAACAAAGGATCTGTACTCAGAAAACTATAAAATACTCATGAAAGAAATTGAGGAAGACACAAAGAAATGGAAAAACGTTCCATGCTCATGGATTAGAAGAACAAATATTGTGAAGATGTCAATGCTACCTAGAGCAATCTACACATTCAATGCAATCCCCATCAAAATACCATCCACTTTTTTCAAAGAAATGGAAGAAATAATCCTAAAATTTGTATGGAACCAGAAAACACTGCGAATAGCCAGAGGAATGTTGAAAAAGAAAAGCAGGGGCGCATCGGTGGCTCAGTCGTTAAGCGCCTGCCTTCAGCTCCCATCATGGTCCCAGCGTCCTGGGATCGAGCCCGCATCGGGCTCCCTGCTCCACAGGAAGCCTGTTTCTCCCTCTCCCACTCCCCCTGCTTGTGTTCCCTCTCTCGCTGTATCTCTCTCTGTCAAATAAATAAAATCTTTAAAAAAAAAAATTCTTAAAAAGAAAAAGAAAAGGAAAGCTGGCGGCACCACAATTCCGGACTTCCAGCTCTATTACAAAGCTGTCATCATCAAGAAAGTCTGGTACTGGCACAAAAACAGACACATAGATCAATGGAACAGAATAGAGAGCCCAGAAATGGACCCTCAACTCTATGGTCAACTCATCTTTGACAAAGCAGGAAAGAATGTCCAATGGAAAAAAGACAGTCTCTTCAACAAATGGTGTTGGGAAAAGTGGATAGCCACATGCAGAAGAATGAAACTGGACCATTTCCTTACACCACACACAAAACTAGACTCCGAATGGTTGAAAGACCTCAATGTGAGACAGGAGTCCATCAAAATCCTAAAGGAGAACACAGGCAGCAACCTCTTCGACCTCACCCAAAGCAACTTCTTCCTAGAAACATCGCCAAAGGCAAGGGAAGCAAGGGCAAAAATGAACTATTGGGACTTCATCAAGATAAAAAGCTTTTGCAAAGCAAAGGAAACAGTCAACAAAACCAAAAGACAACCGACAGAATGGGAGAAGATATTTGCAAATGACATATCAGATAAAGGGCTCGTATCCCAAATCTATAAAGAACTCATCAAACTCAACACCCAAAGAACAAAGAATCCAATGAAGAAATGGGCAGAAGACATGAACAGACATTTTTCCAAAGAAGACGTCCAAATGGCCAACAGACACATGAAATAGTGCTCAACATCGTTCGGCATCAGGGAAATCCAAATCAAAACCTCCATGAGATACCACCTCACACCAGTCAGAATGGCTAAAATTAACAAGTCAGGAAATGACAGATGTTGGCGGGGATGCGGAAAAAGGGGAACCCTCCTACACTGTTGGTGGGAATGCAAGCTGGTGCAGCCACTCTGGAAAACAGTATGGAGGTTCCTCAAAAAGTTGAAAATAGAGCTACCATATGATCCAGCAATTGCACTACTGGGTATTTACTCCAAAGATAGAAATGGAGGGATCCGAAGGGGTACATGCACTCCGATGTTTATAGCAGTGATGTCCACAATAGCCAAACTGTGGAAAGAGCCAAGATGTCCATCAACAGATGAATGGATAAAGAAGAGGTGGTATATATATACAATGGAATATTATGCAGCCATCAGAAGGAATGAGATCTTGCCATTTGCAACGACGTGGATGGAACTGGAGGGTATTATGTTGAGTGAAATAAGTCAAGCAGAGAAAGACATGTATCATATGACCTCACTGATATGAGGAATTCTTAATTGCAGGAAACAAACTGAGGGTTGCTGGAGTGGGGGGTGGGGTGGGAGGGATGGGGTGACTGGGTGATAGACACTGGGGAGGTTATGTGCTCTGGTAAGTGCTGTGAATTGTGCAAGACTGTTGAATCTCAGATCTGTACCTCTGAAACAAATAATGCAATGTATGTTAAGAAAAAAAGAAGAAGAAGAAGAAGAAGAAGAAGGTAGCAGGAGGGGAAGAATGAAGGGGGGGAAATCGGAGGTGTAGACGAACCATGAGAGACGATGGACTCTGAAAAACAATCTGAGGGTTCTAGAGGGGAGGGGGGTGGGAGGATGGGTTAGCCTGATGATGGGTATTGAAGAGGGCACATTCTGCATGGAGCCCTGGGTGTTATGCACAAACAATGAATCATGGAACACTACATCTAAAACTAATGATGTAATGTATGGGGATTAACATAAGAATAAAAAAATAAATAAATAATATAATTACAAAACAAACAAAGAATAAAGAAATACAAGAGGCTAATATAAGTGCTACCTTTTGGCCCAATTAAGTTTTTAAGAAAGACTTTCAAACGCCATAAAACTTATGGTTCCAATATTATCTTATACTTACCACTTTGTTAGTGAATATTGGGAATAAGAGATAAAGAATGTTATATGTGAGATTGAGATGTCACCCTTCATAGAGCACTATAATCTTATAAGAAGACCCCCGAATGTGGGAAAGGAGAGGGTCCTATCCCAAGCAAACAATCCCACCAAATACCAAATGATCCTTTGACCAGTTGCTATTCATTTGATTGTATGTAGATTTCATTAGCACCTATTGTGCTAAAACTAATGTAACCCTTCTCTAGACCCTAAAGTGTTTCTCATTTTCAGGGTATTCTTGCATTTGTTGAACTGTCTCTGTATGCTCATTAATTTTGATGTGACGTAAATATCAGCTTGAAACTAAAGGTGACTTAATGTTGCAACACCCTATGAATATTAGAATAAAGAGTGCTCATGAATTAATGAGCCTAATGGACCCTCATTCTGTATGCAGAAGAAGAGGCTGCACCTCAGATCAGTCTCATCCATAGGCTGGGGAAACTTGGGCATCCCCGAGCCACCAGGTCACCCTGGGTAGGAGAGAATCATTTGGTTATGAGTTACAAAATGAGTTGGCATTTTTATTTTAAATGTTAATCATGCACCTCAAAAACACTTGGGCCACTACCCAAAACAATCTAATTCTAGATCAATGGGAGGGAGTGCTGTGAGTGGTTTAAAGAACACAGAAATAAAAATTGGAATACCCTGCTCTTGTATCATGTTTGGCACTAATTCATTGTGCTAGCTCAGAAAATGGAACTGAAATCCTCAACTGATTCCTCAACCCCTTGTTCCCCCTCTCCTGTCAAGACTTACGTTGTTTTGGGGCGCCTGGGTGGCTTAGTCATTGGGCATCTGCCTTTGGCTCAGGTCATGATCTCCAGGTCCTGGGATCGAGCCCCACATCGGGCTCCCTGCTCGGCGGGAAGTCTGCTTCTCCCTCTCCCTCTGCCTCTCCCCACTGCTCCTACTCTCTCTCTCTCTCTCTGTATCTCTCTGTCTCAAATGAATAAATTAAAAAAAAAAAGACTTATGTTGTTTTACTTTTATCAATGTAATATGTTAACCTGGTTAAAAATTAAATAAATAAAATGGGAAAGAAAAGAGTCTAAAATGAAAACCAAGAGTCCCTTGTCCCAAACTTTCCTTCATCTACTGCCCCAGTATATCAGGATGACAACGTTCTATTACCCACAGGATAGCACCCAAAGACAACCAGCTTTAATTGATTCTGCATTTCATTTCCTTCCTTCCTTCCTTCCTTCCTTCCTTCCTTCCTTCCTTCCTTCCTTCCTTCCTTCCTTCCTCCTTCCCTCCCTCCCTTCCTCCCCTCTCCTTCCCTCCCTTCCTTCCTCCCTCCCTCCCTTCCTTCCTTCCTTCCTTCCTTCCTTTGTGGCATTATCTACTTACTCATCTCTAAATATTGTGCCTGTGCCTTTAAGATGTGTCACCTTTGTACACTACAAATTCATATTCTGCAATGATAGTGGCAAATTTGTCTCATTTATATAGCATTCCTCCCTTTACTGTGCTTGGAAACTTTGCAAGGTATGCCACTATTTTTAGTACTACTTTAACTATTTAACTTGGAATAATATATAGTAATCTCAATTTTCCCTATCTTCAATAGCATCTCTTCACTTTGGAGTGGATATACTGAAACTGGTGTTCTGACGCTCTCTCCCGCCCCCACGTCCACCCCCAGCGTATCTTGGTTGTGCCTTAACTTACGTTATTGAGGGGCACCTGGGTGGCTCAGTCAGTTAAGCATCTGCTTTTGGCTCAGGTCATGGTCTCAGAGTCCTGGGATCGAGCCCCACATCAGGCTCCCTAATCAGCAGGGAGTCTGCTTCTCCCTCTCTCTCTGCCCCTCCACCCCTGCTCATGCTCTCTTGATCTCTCTCTCTCTCTCAAATAAATAAAATCTTAAAAAAAAAAAAACAAAAAAAACCTTATGTTATTGAGAGTACATGGAGAGGTCAAAACTTCACATTCCGTTCTGTGATAATTAAGTCACCCATGCTTTCATTAAGAGATTTATTCAACTGAATGGAGCACTGGGTGTTATACGCAAACAATGAATCATGGAACAGTGCATCAAAAACTAATGATGTAATGTATGGTGATTAACATAATAACATTTTAAAAAAGGGATTTATTCAAAAATTATAATCGGACAAACAACGTTTATATAATGTTGCTTTTGTAGATGTTATTCACTGCAAAGCAAGAAGTTACCATTTCCTGTACATAAAGCCTAAGCTGGCACCACTAGTGTTACACAAGAATCATGTGCTGGTAATGTCATCTTTGTACATTCCTCTTTTCTCAAAGTTTGCCATATTTCAGTTTGTTTCATGTTTTGAAAATGAATTTTCCTGGCAAATCTGCTTTTCTCATTATTTATTGATGAGAGGGGAATCAAAAGCCTGTTTCATCACATACCTAATGCCTTTGTCTTCTTATTCATTCTCTCTAGAGCTGGGAACCTCTGATTTTCTTCTAGAAAGCATTCTCTTTGGGTCACCTTCATCCCTGCTACTTTGAATCACTGCATTTTAAGCTGACTGCATTGCTCTTTTCCTAAGATTTCACACTCCTAGCTTAGATATAATCTGTCTTATATTTCTTCTTTCTTTTTCTTTGTTTTGGTGTTTTGTACTCAAAACAACAAATAATGTTGTCAGAAAGTAAAACTAAACTTCTGAGTATGTTCACATTTGACTTTTCTCTCACATATGTGCTTGATTTTCTAGCGGGTTGTAGGTTGCTTGGTGGACCCCTTAGCTACTGTGAAGGCTTCTCTCTCTCTCTCTTTTTTTTTTTTTTTCCTAGCATGCCAGGCCCTTTTGTGTTGCATTGGAAGCAACATGATTGTCCTTCCTTCTTTATGAAAGTTTTTAGAATCTTCTCTTTACCCTTGCTGTTCTGAAATTTCAAGAAGATAATGACTAGTTGCTGGTCTTTTACAAAAATTCATCATGTTAAAATTGCGTGAGATGAGTTCACATGGAAGCTTCATGTCTCTTTTCAGACCTCAGAGAATCTCTTCTTTGATTTCACTGACAATTTTACTCCTCTCACTTATTGATTTATTTTTACATTTTCTCTTTTCCTGGAATCTCTGTTATGGTGGGCCTTCCTGAAGTTGATTCTCCATCCTACTTGTCTTTTATTTATTTTTTTAAGATTTTATTTATTTATTTTTTGAGAGAGAGAGAGAGAACAAACACAAGCAGGGGAGGGGGCAGAGGGAGAAGCAGACTCCCCGATAATCAGGGAGCCTGACAGGGGACTTTATCCCAGGACCCAAGGATTATGATCTGAGCCAAAGGCAGACACTTAACCAACTGAGCCACCCAGGCACCTTCTACTTGTCTTTTAGCTTGTGTTTTTCATCTTTCTTCATTTAGGTTTTTCTTGATGGAAGACTTCAAAGATATATTTTTACCCCTTCTAATTAAATTTTTGTTTTCATTTTTAAAGATTTATTTATTTTAGAAAGAGAAAGAGAGAAAGCATGAGTAGGGGGAGGGACAGAGGGAAAGGGAGAGAATCTCAAACAGATTCCCCGCTGAGCATGGAGCCCAACATGGGGCTCTATCTCAAGACCCTAAGATCATGACCTGAGCTGAAATCAAGAGTCAGATGCTTAACCCACTGAGACATCCAGGTGCCCCCAATTTTTGTTACGTTTTTAAAATTTTCTAAACCAGTCTTATTTTTCTGAGAATTCTTTTAACACAGTATCCTATCATTATTTTATACAATAACTGAAGGCAAAAGTTATAATTATGATTTAACCTTTTCTTTTTATCATAGGTCTTCCTGTTTATTTATCTTGGCATTTTTATACTGCAGATTTTCCTCACATAAGTGATTATTCTCAATTTTTCTGATATGTGTATTAATGATACATGAAAAGCTTGATTTTAGCTTAGAGTATTTCCTAAATTGTATGCTTATTTTCATCTAAATAGTTCATTTAAATTGTTGGGGGGGGGGGAAAGAGCAGTTCACTTTTTTTTTTCCTGTGAATGAATGTCTATCTCCATTTATATAGAAGAATAGTACAATGTATTTCTTGATATAAGGATTTCTTTTTTTTTTTAAAGATTTTATTTATTTATTTGAGAGAGAGAGAATGAGAGACAGAGAGCATGAGAGGGAGGAGGGTCAGAGGGAGAAGCAGACTCCCTGCCGAGCAGGGAGCCCGATGTGGGACTCGATCCCGGGACTCCAGGATCATGACCTGAGCCGAAGGCAGTCGCTTAACCAACTGAGCCACCCAGGCGCCCCGATATAAGGATTTCTAATATTACTCTTGATTTCTCTTTATTACTTTCTGTAAGATCTGTACTTGCCAAGACTTGAATCTCTCTTCAGGGTTCTGTTTAAACTTTCACTCATTTCTGTTTTTCTTCCCTCCAGAAATACTCTAGAATGCATGGTCTCTGCTCTTTCATTAGTCAGGGCTCTTCCGTACATCTTTTGTTCTCCAGGAAGTTGTAGAAATCTCTGGTTCGCAGATGGTCCAGGCCCATTCTCTTTGCTTTTCTGGTACAACAGCCTCTGAATATTTATTATCATTGTATTTTATTAATAACAAAGTAACAAGGTGGATATGTGAACTCAGCTTGCCATCTTGCTCTGGAAGCCTTCACTCATATTTGAGAACTACTCTAGCTGTGGTGTGGATATGCAAAAGAAGGGCAAATGTGGAGACAGGTTGATAGTAAGGGAGTTGATGTGATCATTTAGGAGTAAAATAAAGTAGCTGCAGCAGTGAGAATAGAGAGTAGGGAATTGGAGAGATATTTATAAGGGGTGATGCCACAGGACCTTCTAACTATCCCACACACATCCTTTTTATGTCTACACAATGGACTCATTGCTCTAATGGCATGTTTTTCCTAGGCCTCTCTTACTTGTTTTTGACTTAGTTTCACTATATGTATTTTCCCTACTCTTCAATCTTATGGTTCCATCACCCATTTGAGTCCTATTCCCTAGTCTCTGATCTTGATCTCACCTTCTAAAGGCTGGGACAGGGTCTTGCACCAGTGGAGCACATTTTCTGAACTACATGAAATAGCTTATCTTTCTAACAGAGCCTTGGGTTTTGGAATTCTTCCCAATCCTCAACCTACTCCTTCATTATCAAGAGATATGGATTCTAATATGGAACAGGTTGCTATTAATTTCTGGCACCTTCCCATTTCTTACTGAAAGGGTATCTGGAATGTCAAAGGCCTTAGCAACCTATATTTAGAATCTAAATCTCTAATGAGGTCTATGTTCTCCTGCAAGGATTGACTTTTTCTTTCCCTTAAATGATACACTAACCACACCCTGCCTGTCACTTTATCTATTCTACCTTTTGCTGCACAACCTCACGCCATTCACTGTTTCTTTTGTTCTCTTGTTTTTAATCTTCATCTGTCTTCATGGATCTAAATTTGTCTCCCTTTTCTTGGCTTTCCCCCCAGCAACAACCTCTATGACAGATTTCATTCTTTTTTCAATTTCTGTCACCACAAGGTCATGCTCTGGTGGTGATTCTCAGTGGATTAACCTCTCCTGAACCTCTTCTCATTGCCAGGTTGAGGGCGAGGGGAAGATGAAGAGTAAGATGGAGGGCAGAGAAAGGGCTGGCTTTCAACCAGCCCTAAGCAGTTATTTGAGGACTGAGAACTCAACCAATAAATCAACCTAGGCCCTTTCATATTTTTTTCCTGGACTATTGAAATGACCTTAATTTGTCTTCCTGGTTCCAGTCACATCCCTGATAATCCTTATAGTAAACTGCTGCCAGAGTTATTGTTGTAAAGCAGCAACCCAATTATGTTTTGCTTGCTTCTATATCACAAACTTATAAAAAAATCATAGCCCCTAATTAAGAGATAATTTTGTGGAAGAGATTAATAAAAGTTGGTTTTTCCCCACCCCTGATTTCAAAGAATTAAAGACAGTAGATCAGTTTAGCAAACTCACCCTGTAAGAGAGTGGAAAGGGTGGGAGGTGGGGTGGATATTCCAAGGAACTGTAGAAGGAGCATAAAGGTAGACAGGTAATATGGTGCAATAGTGTAGAGTGCGATGTTCTCCCTGCCATCTTCATGGTCTTTAATAAAGCAAGGAAACACAGCAAGTTCTGAGTGGGATTGGATGTGCTCTGATAAACAGAATGGGGAGATCATTGTGTCTTGTCTGATGGGATTCAGAAGCAAGAAGGCTACATAGATTCAGGAGCAGAAACTAAGGAGTCATTAGGATATAAGGTGTAAAATCATAGGAAGGCTCTGAGTTTATATGGGAATTGGAACTGAGGATTAGGACAATTTTTATCCTATGTTACTAAAAAGCAAGAGGCCCTAGTCATTCATGCATTGTTTCATCTGATCTCTGCCTAATTCAGGGTTCCTATCCATAGCATCTGGGTGCAGTGGGGCTGGGGCGGGGGATGGATGTTGAAATCTGAAAAAGCTGGCCTCAAATACATTTATCATTATAAACTGTGTGATGTTGAGAAAACCATTTTACCATTTCACACCACAGGTTGCTCACCTATAAAATAAGGATGATATCTACCACCCAGTGTGGCTGTGGGATATACTTGAAATAAATTTTAAAAATCTGATAACATTTTACCTGATCCATGTTATTTTGTTTTACCAACACTGCCCAACTTGTGTCCTTGTAATGATCAAGAACCTATTCCCCAAGAAGCAAATTTCAGTGATAGGCAACGATGTTCACCAGGGAGTCCTTCCTTTTATCAAGCCAAAATCTATATCCCTGCAGCTTTCACTCACTAGTTCTATAGTAGTTTCTGGTACCATAGTAAGGAGATAGAGTCATCAAAAGTCAGATTCTTGAACTAGGTCACAAAATATGTGGTCAAGAGGAGACAACTTGAATCTCCTATGGATTTCTATTCCCCGAGAGACCATTTCCCCTCTGAGAATTCATCCTAGGTGGGTAGACATCTTTTTTCTCTGGCAATCTTTGAAAATAAGAACAGCAATACATGTGCAGCTGTCTAATTATATCCTACTGTTAGAGAGTGTTATTTGGATCACCCTTTATAATAACGGAGTGCTCATGATGGACTATACAAACAATTTCGTATCCTCTTTGAATTAGAACAGATCAACCTTGTCTACAGCAACCTTTTGGGAAGCTCTCGAAGGCTTTCTGCAAACCTTGAAGACAGCTGGGTCAGTGTGAGCTTTAATCCAGGAGCCATTCCACTTCTTTCAGCATGCATAGGTGGCAGCAGACTTCTCTTTGTTAGGCCTCCTTATTAGGCAGCCGCATCTGACAGTTGGATGTCTGCAGATGGATGTGTTTTAACAAGTGCCTTAAGCCTTGGGCCTTCAAGATCACTCGGTGATTTTAAGGGAAAACATGCATTACAGAAGTGATTTTACACTTTCCATGCTTAATAATCTTTAATAGTGTACAATCATATTTGTTCTTACTTTCATATCAGCCGACAAACTATGGGGAATACTAAGAAGTTAGACTTACTGTTATTATTGCAATCTATCTGACTCTTTTATTTGTAAATGAATCTTTAATTAGTTGTTACCACTGCTCTCTTGTTTACACAGTGAAACTCTTTAATATGAAGTTCCTGAAATTTAAAATAAACAATAATCTCTGGCTGTCTCTGTAGTATAATAGAGGTATACCTTACTTGCTGCAAAGATTGTTTTTGGGCTTGATGATCAACAAGTCAAGTATTTAAGTTTCTAACTATCTAGCTAGTGAAAACCAAGGAGAACATGACAATGAGTCATTGTGAAGCACATTGAGTTTAGCAATGGCACGTTCTGGGGCATCTTCTTGATTTGTCCTCTGGATGCCAAATCTTTGTCATCTCTATGCAGACAGTGCCTATAAATATGCATAAGTGAACTCAGAACGGGCACTCTGGCTTTAAGTTAACACATATTTATTTTCATGGCCTTCCATGGAAACAGAATTCCAGGACCAGGCATTGACTCACTCATTACAGGCAAAAGGAATATCTTTTTTAAAATTTTTTTTATTATTATGTTATGTTAATCACCATACATTGCATCATTAGTTTTAGATGTAGTGTTCCATGATTCATTGTTTGTCTATAACACCCAGTGCACCATTCAGTACGTGCCCTCTTTAATACCCATCACCAGGCTAACCCTTCCCCCCACCCCCCTCCCCTCTAGAACCCTCAGTTTGTTTCTCAGAGTCCATCGTCTCTCACGGTTCATCTTCCCCTCCAATTTCTCCCCCTTCATTCTTGCCCTCCTGCTATCTTCTTCTTCTTCTTTTTTAACATATAATGTATTATTGTTTCAGAGGTACAGATCTGAGATTCAACAGTCTTGCACAATTCACAGCGCTCACCATAGCACATACCCTCCCCAGTGTCTATCACCCAGTCACCTCATCCCTCCCACCCTACCCCCCTCTCCAGCAACCCTCAGTTTGTTTCCTGAGATTAAGAAATCCTCATATCAGCGAGGTCATATGATACATGTCTTTCTCTGATTGAATTTTTTTTTCTTTAATATAATGGGATGAACAACAACAACAAAAAGAAAATGCCAGAGGAATCTTAGGCATCAATCTGTTGGTTTGTCTAAGAGAGACCAACTAGACATCTGGAGCTCATGGGAGTTCAGATCAGGTGTGAGGCAGACAGCACAACAGAAACAGCACAGACTCTGTGAGGGTTTCCCTTCAGCCTTCAACAAACGTCAACATATTTTCTCCTTTCTTAGGAGAGAAGGATGAAGATGATAATGATGACCATGATAGTAAAATAATAACAATGGAAATAGTAATTACCATGATAGAAACTTAGATAAAGTAAGTAAATTTCCTAAGGTAAGATCTAGTAAGAAGAGGATCTTGGGATTAAACCCCAGGCACTCTGACTTCAGAAATGAGTGCTTCATCAGAACCTGACCTCCAACCCAGGGTATACAGCATTACAGTCAAAGACTCCAAAGTCGAAGAGGGCTGCTGTAACAAAGTACCTTTCAAATAAAACTATTCACAAACAAATATGTGTGTGTTACTTACCAAACTTGGCAAAATGGAAGACGTATAAAACTGAGCTCTTTTCTAGAACATCAGAGATTGATGGAAGGGTGGATACATGCACATGTAGCTGACAATCATGAAATATTTACTTCTAAGACCTTATATTCAAAGACTCATCTTTAATATTATAAATATCTTTTTGTTAGTGCATGATAAGTTATCAGGTTTGGCAGAAGGATAGACTAGCATGATTTGTGTGTGGGTACCTGTGTTGTACTCTCTTAAAGGCTTATCATATATATTTTTTCCCAATACCATTGCCTACATCTGGGCTTTCCCTAGTTGATGTGAATAAAACTTACCTTATACAAATTTTTTTTCTCTTTCTTTTCTTTATTTATATTTTTGAAAAATTGTAGGTTTACAGCAAAATTGAGAGAGATTTCCCATAAGCCCCCTGCCCCCACACATGCATAGCCTCCTGCATTTTCAACATCCCTCATCAGAGTGGTCCATTTGTTATGATTGTTGAGCCTACATCAACACATCATCATCACCCTAAGCCCACAATTTCCATTACAGTTCATTCTTGCTATTGTACATTCTATGGGTTTGGACAAATGTATATTGACATGTACCCATTATTATATCATCGAATAGCATTTTTATTGCCTCAAAATTCTTTGTGCTCATGTATTTGCCCTGTCTCCCCAAGCTCTGGAAGTCACCGATCTTTTTATTGTTTCCATAGTTTTGCCTTTCCCAGAATATCATACAGTCAGAATCATATGGTATGTAGCCTTTCCAGATTGGCTTCTTTTACTTAGTAATTTGCATTTAAGCTTCCTCCTTAATAACTCATTTCTTTTAAGTACTGAATAATCATTTTCTGGATGTGCCATGGTATATTTATCCTTTCACCTACTGAATGACACCTTGGTTGCTTTCAAGTTTTGACAATTATGAATAAAGCTGCTATAAACATCCAGGGGCAGGTGTTTGTATGGATGTGGTCTTCAATGCCTTTGGGTCAATACCAAGGAGAATGATTGCTGGATCACTTTGCAAAAGTATGTTTAGTTATTTAAAGGAATTACCAAAGTGACTGTACCATTTTGCATTCCCAACAGCAATGAATGAGAGGTCCTGTTGCTCCACATCCTCATCAGCATTTGCTGATGTCAATATTCTGCATTTAGGCATTCTAATAGGTGCAGTGTGGCATCTCATTATAGTTTTCATTTTAATTTCCCTGATTACATATGATATGGAGGGTCTTTTCATATGTTTATTTTCCAAAAAGATATATTTATGTATTTATATTTATATATATGCCAAAGATATATAGATGATATAGATATAGATATGGATATAGATATATAGGTGTTTATATACACACACACACACATATATATGTATATATACATACATACAGAGAAATTTGAGGAGATTCTGTTTCTGTTCAGGTCTTCAGCTCATTTTTAACTGGGTTTTGTTATTTTATTATCTATATTTTGTATCAATATTATGTATATTTTGGATAATTGTCCTTTAACAGATGTGTCTTTTGCAAATATTGTCTCCAGTTATGTCGTTTGTCTTATTCCCTTGACATTATGTTTCACAGAACAGTTGTTTATAATTTTAATAAAGTCTTGCTTATCAGTTATTTATTTTAAGGATCATGACTCTGGTATTGTGTCTAAAAAGTCATTGTCATACCCAATATCATCTAGGTTATCTTCTAGGATTTTTATACTTTTATGTCTTACAATTAGGTCTGTAGTTTTGCATTAATCTTTTTAGAATGTGTAAAGACTATGTCAAGATTCATTATTTTGCATGTGGATGCCCAGCTGTTCCAGAACCATTTTTTAAAAAGGCTATTTTTGCCCCACTGTATTGCTTTTGCTCTTTGTTAAAGATCAGTTGACTCTATTTATGTTGGTCTCTTTATGTGCTTTCTGTTTTCTGAGCTATTTCACTGAGCTGTTTTTTATTCTTTCAGTAGTACCACACTGGTTTTATTATTGTAACTTTATAGTAAGCCTTCAAGTTAGCTAGAGTCAGTCCTCTGACTTTATTCTTCTCTTTCAAATTTGTGTTGACTATCCTGGGTCTTTGCCTCTTCATGTAAACTTTAGAATCTTTTTGTTGATATGTAAAGAATTGCTTGCTAAATTTTTTAGTAGGATTGTACTGAACGTATACATCAATTTGGGGAAAACTGACATCTGACGATGTTAAATATTCCTATCCATGAACATGAAGTATCTCTACACTTATTTAGATCTTATTTGTTATTATTCTCATATAGATTTTGAATATGTTTTGTTAGATTTATAATTATTTCATTTTTTGAGTTCTAATATAAATAGTATTGTGGGATCAATTTAAAATTTCACTTGTTTATTGTTGCTATATAGAAATCAATTGACTTTTGTACCTTAACCTTATATCCTGCAACCCTGTTATAATTACTTACTAGTTCCAGGAGCATTTTTTTTTTCAATTGTTTTGGATTTTTCCACATAAACAATTATTGATGAACAAGGGCAGTTTAATGTGTTCTTTCCCAGTGCATATAATCAATATTCCTTTCTTCTTTCTTTCTTTCTTTCTTCCTTCCTTCCTTCCTTCCTTTCTTCCTTTCTTTCTTTCTTTCTTTCTTTCTTTCTTTCTTTCTTTCTTTCTTTCCTTCCTTCCTTCCTTCCTTCCTTCCTTCCTTCCTTCCTTCCTTCCTTCCTTCCTTCCTTCTTTTTTCCATGTGTTGTTGCATTAGCTAGAATGCCAGTAACATGAGGAAAAGGAGTAGTAAGTAGGAACATATTTTTCTTGCATCTGAAATCAGTGGGAAAGCTTTGAGTTTCTCAAAATTAAGTATGATGTTAGTTGCAGGCCTTTGAAGATATTCTTTATCAAGTTAAGGAGTTCTGTTCCTAGTTTACTGAGACTTTTTATCATGATTGGGTGTTGGATTTTTTTCAAATCCCTTTATTTTTTGCATTTATTAATGTGATCATGTGATTGTTCTTTTTCAGTCTGTTGTTGTGATGGATTATATTACTTGATTTTTGAATTTTCACTCAGTATTGCATACCTGGGTTAAATCCCACCTGTTTCTGGTGTACATTTCTTTTTAAAGATTTTGGGATTCAATCTGCTAATATTTTGTTAAAGATTTTGCATCTATGTTCATGAGAGATATTGGTCTGTAGTTTTCCTGTAATGTTTTTGTCTGGCTTTGGAATTAAGGTAATACTGGCCTTATAGTATGAGTTAGAAGTAGTCTCTCTCCCTCTATCCTCTGAAGGAGATTGCAGAGAATTGGCATTTTTTCCCCTTAAATGTTTGGTAGAATTCACCAGTTGACTACCTGAACCAGGGGATCTCAGTTTTTAAGGTTAATTATTGATTTAGTTTCTTTAATAGATATGGGCTTATTCAGAATGCCTATTTCTTTTTTGTGTGAGTTTTGGAAAATTTGTTTTTCAAGGAATTGGTCCATTTCTTCTAGATTATCAAATTTGTGGGCATAAAGTTTTTAATAGATTCCTTTATTATTTTTCTAATATTCATAGAATCTGTAGTAATGCACCCTATATTATTTCTGATGTTAGTAATTTGTATTCTCTTTTTTTTCTTATTTATCTTAACTATAGACTTATCAATTTTACTGATCTTTTCTTTTCCTAGAAACACTTTTTGGTTTGCCAATATCCTCTACTGTTTTCCTATTTTCCATTTCATTTATTTCTGCTGTAATTTTTATTATTTCTTTTCTTCTGTTGACTTTGGATGTAATGTACTCTTCTTTTTCTAGTGTTCTAAATTAGAAACAAAGATGATTGATTTTGGATCTTTCTGCTTTTCTGCACATATTAATGTGCATCTACTGATATAAATTTCCTTCTAGGTACTATGTTGCTGCATACCACAACCTTACATAAATTGTGTTTTCATTTTCCTTTAGTCCAAAATATTTTAAAATTTCTCTTGAGATTTTGTCTTTGACTCATGTTTTTTAGAAATGTTTATTTAATCTCCACATATGTTTTGTATTTTTCAGTTACCTTTCTGTATTGATTCCACTGTGGTTTGAGAGCAGACATTGTATAATTTCTATTCTTTTAAATGTGTCAAGGTATGTTTTATGGCCCAGGATGTAGTCTATCTCTTGGTAAATGTTCCATGTGAGCTTGAAAATAATGTGCATTCTGCTGTTTTGGGATGAGGTGGTCCATCAGTGCTGATTATATCCAGTTGTTTGATGGTATGGTTGAGTTCTGCTGTCCTTATTCTGTCTTCTGTATCTGCTTCTTTTTTTTTTTAAGATTTTTATTTATTTATTTTACAGAGAGAGATACGATGAGAGAGAAAGGGGGGGTGGGAGAGGGAGAAGCAGACTTGCCACTGAGCAGGGAGCCCAATGTGGGCCTTGATCCCAGGACCCTGGGACCATGACCTGAGCCAAAGGCAGATGCTTAATGACTGAGCCACCCAGTCGCCCCTGTATCTGCTTATTTCTAATAGACAGGTGTTGAAGTCTTCAAATATGATAGTGGATTTATCTATGTCTCCTTGCCCCTTCTATGAGGTTTTGCCTCATATAATCCAATGCTGTATTGTCAGACACATGCACATTAAGTATTGCTATGTCTTCTTGGAGAATTGTTGAAGAATTGGTCCCTTTATCATTATGTAATGCCCTACTTTATCCCTGATCAGTTTCCTTGCTTTGAAGCCTGCTCTGTCTGAAATTAATATAGCTATCCTTGCTTTCTTTTGTTAGTGTTAGCATGGGATACTTTCCTCCATCCATTTACTTTTAATTTATATGTGCTTTTATATTTGAAATGGATTTCTTGTAGAAAAGTTATTGTTGGGTCTTGTTTTTTAATCAACTGTGACAATCTCTGTCTTTTAATTGGTGCATTTAGAGCATTGACATCTGAAGTGATTATTGATATGTTTGGGTTAATATCTACCATACTCCTTATTTGTTTCTACCTGTTGCACTCATTCTTTGTTTCTATTCTTGTCTTCCACTATTTTACTGCCTTTGTGGTTTTAGTTGAGCATTTAAGATTTATTTTTCTCTTTTTAGCATATCGGTTACACTTCTTTTTTCTTTTGCCTTTTTTCAGTGGTTTCTCTTGAGTTTTCAATATATATTTATAACTAATCCAAGTCACCTTACAAAAAACCACGTTACTTCATGGTTAGTGTGATTGCCTTATAATAACAAAAGAGTCTTAATTTATTCCTCCTGTTCTTTCTATCATTGCTGTCATTCAATTCACTTATATATATGAATGGAAGGTCCGTAAGTATACATAATCAAACACATTGCTGCTGTCATTATTTTGAATAAAATATTATTAAATGAACTAAGAATAAGAAAAAAAATAAAGTTTTTATCCTACTTTCCTTTTTTTTAAGATTTTTTTATTTATTTGACAGAGAGAGAGACAGCGAGAGAGGGAACACAAGCAGGGGGAGTGGGAGAGGGAGAAGCAGACCTCCTGTGGAGCAGAGAGCCCAATGAGGGGCTCAATCCCAGGACCCTGGGATCATGACCTAAGCTGAAGGCAGACGTTTAATGACTGAGCCACTCAGGCACCCCTTATCTTACCTTCCTTTATCCCTTCTCTGATATGCTTCATTTCTTTATATAGTTCCAAGTTTCTGACCTATATTGTTTTCCTTTATGGAGCTAAAGAACTTCTTTTAAGATTTCTTGCAAAGCATGTCAACTGACAACAAATTCCCTCAATTTATGTTTGTTGAGAAAATCTATTTCTTCTTCACTTTTGCAAGACAATTTTTCAGTGTACAAAACTCTAGGTTGGTGTTTTATTTCTCTCAGCACTTTAAAGGTTTCAGTCCACTCTTCTTGCTCTCATGGCTTCAGAGGAGAAGCTAGATATAATTCTTATCTTTGTTCTCATATGGATAAATATTTTTTTCTTCTGTCTTCTTTCAGGATTTTTTCTGTATCTTTGATTTTCTGTAGTTTGAAAATTATATGCCTAGGTGTAGGTTTTGGGGCATTCTTCCAGCTACGTGTTATTTGAGCTTACCAGATATGTGGTTTGATGTCTGACTTTAATTTGAGGAAATTTTCACTTGTTTCAAATATTTATTATGTTTCTTTCTCTTTTCTTCTCCTTTTAGTGTTCCCATTTTGCGTATGTTTTATTTTTTTTTTTAGGAGAAATCTGTTCCAGATTTTTTTTGTCAGTCTTTGTTCTCTTTGTCTTTCAGTTTTGGAGTTTTCTATTGAGGTATCTCAATCTCAGGGATTCTTCATTTAGCTGTGTAAGTCTACTAATTAGCCCAAAAAAGTCATTCCTCATTTCTCTTACAGCATTTTATATCTTTAGCATTCCTTTTGATTCTTTCTTAGGATTTCTACCTCTCTGCTTGTGTTGCCCTCTGTTCTTACATGTTGTCTACTCAATGCTGAATAATAATTAATACTTTAAAATAGGATTAATAGCTAAAATATGTAATAACTTTTTTTCCATATCTATAATATAAAGCTAGAAAACCCAGTGTTTTGCTTTTTTAGAAGGACACTTGGATAGACAATTCTATAAAAGGGGAAATCCAAATGACTAACAAATTCTATAAAAACAATTTTCCTTTTTGTTTTACTTTTATGCTTTTAATTCACTAAAAATGAGGAGAAAATCCATAAATAGCAAATACAATGAGGTGTCACATTACTGAAATCAGATTGGTGAGAATTAGAAAAAAAAATCCCAGGTCTGGAAGAGTGTGGAGAACTGAGAACGTTTGTGCAATGCTGGTGGGAGGGCAATCTGGTACAGACAATATAGTGCATTTTGTATTTACGCCTATAACCTAAGACCCAGCAATTCCATTTCAGAAAATAAATCCCAATTATGCACAAGAAGTCTATAAAGAGACCTGCACAATTATAATTATTAAAGCATTATTTGTTTCATGGAGGGTTGAAGGTACCTAGAGACTAAATAATATATATATAAATATAAACATAATAGATATATAAATATTATATATATATAAAATAATATTGTGGAATGTTTTGCAGTATGTAGAAAAAATAATTTAAATATACATGGTGCAACATTTGTACTTCTTAAACACATTATGGGCAAAAATGTGAGAAATGGAAGGTGCCCTACAGTCAAAATCATTTACATAAATTAAAAATAAATACATAGAATGTTTATTAGTTTATAAGGTATATGTGTATCTGCATACATATATAATACATTATGTGCTTACGAGATAGAAGAGGAACAGGAACAGAGATCAGAATGGAGTAGAAGAAAATTGAAGAAAGTTGTGTTATATAGACGTGTGATGATTGTATACCATCAACCAGTATATATGGTAAGGTCAACCTTCTGCATTTGAGAGAATAAAAAGGAAAATGCAGACATTAACTCATAAATATTGCAAGGTAAAGAAACACACCATGATTATTACTGGAGATTTATTGTATTTATTATAAGACATACAGGGAAGTAAGGAACTTCATCATTACTGCAAATAGTTTGAACCATCACCCAGCCAGGGTTAATTATAGCAGAGTCCACAACACCTTGTGGTTCTAGTCTCTGTATTATTGCTCTGTCCACCCAGGAGTTGGGCTTCTTTGTTCCTGCTCTCATGCTGAGCCATTGTGCTAAGCCACTTACTCTCTGTCTTTGTTCCTGTTGCATTAGCTGCTGCTAACTCTTTAGTTGTATGCCTCAAATTCAAACTCTTGAGAGAGAATCCAAACTGGTGTGACCCCTCAGCCTGCACATTTGTGCCATATTGAGCATTTTTCTCATGAAAAGCAAGCACCTATACTGCTGGACAATACCCAGGTGGTGACTATTCAGTTAGTCCTGCTTCTTGGACCAATCTTTTAGGACCAGCATCATCTTCTCTGGCTACCCTAAGCCTTAAATTCTGTGGGCACATCCAAAGATCCATCATCACTTCATAGTTGCAGTGATACCTTGTCACTACTACATAATCTGTAATCAATGTGGAATGATGGTTTTGGTGGCAGAGTAAAAAATTATATGTAGAACTTGGATTGGCAGGGCTACCATGTGTGTACTATTTTCACAGTATGTATACACCAAACCTTATCATCTCATATATTTTTTTTTTAAAGATTTTATTTATTTATTTGAGAGAGAGAGAGAATGAGAGAGAGCAAGCACATGAGAGGGGGGAGGGTCAGAGGGAGAAGCAGACTCCCTGCCGAGCAGGGAGCCTGATGCGGGACTCGATCCTGGGACTCCAGGATCATGACCTGAGCCGAAGGCAGTCGCTTAACCAACTGAGCCACTCAGGCGCCCCATCTCATATACTTTTAATGTGTGCAGTTTACGTTAATTATATCTCAACAAAGATGTTAAAAAATATTTATAATTATGAAAGTTCAGGAACAATTTTAATGTCAAGCTAAGTTGACTAGATATATATAGCATGGTATAATTCATATACTAGAATGTTATGCAATAATTAAGAGCAATGTTTTAGAATCAAATTTATTGACCTTAGATAATATTTATAATATTGTTAAGTTAAAAAGAAAATTGGCTAATGAAATCTCACTTGGCAACAGAATAATAGGTACATACCACTGAAATGAATTTAGAGGTGAAACACTCAAAATAGTTATTTTTGGATGCAGGTAGTAAAAGTAATTTTTACTTTTTTCTTCATAACACTGTGCATTTTCTCATTCTACTAAAGCAAATAATTATACAATATATTTTCTTAAAACATTGGTATGCAAAAATACTATTTCTAAATAATATATGACATGTAACATAAAATAGGAAAAAAAAAAAAAAAAGAAGAAGAATATGAAGGTCTCACCAATGACCTGAATAGACTTCCTCAGAAGTCCTCAGAAAATAAGGCCATGGCACATGTAAAAATAACAACTGACTACTGAAATTCAAAAAAAGTTCAATGCTCTTCTGGTACAGAGCCCTCCTCTCAATAGGCAAGTGATAATTTTCACAGAGGTAAAAATTAAATCCCATAGAGACAACTCACTTGCTTAATGTCACACTATTATTATGTATCACTGAAGAGGACAGTTTGACAGAACTTGATGAATTGTATCCAATGTAACAGGTAAATCGAATGCCAGCTAGATTTTCTTTCATACATTAACATTTTCATTCTTTAGACTTTCCTTAGAAATTCGTTTTGTTTCTGAATACTTCATAGAGGAAATCAGTGGAATGATTTCTTAGCCACTTCAGTCTGGCCCAAATAATTCAAACTAGCCTCAACAATACCCTCTATTTGCCTAAGAATACTCATTCATTGTCCTCATTTCCCCCCCTTTTTTACCAAGCAAAGAAACATAATCAGAGGGTATACTGAGAGAAAGAGATGCTTACCATCTTTAATGATAATTTAGTTCATTTATTATACACTCCAACCCTCTACTTTGAAAGGAGCAATTAAATGGTGCTGACCCCTTCATGACTTCCTTGTACTATTTTCTGAATAGAAAGGAGGTGTCCAAAAACACTGAAATGATACTAGTGGTCATTATGTCTATCAATGCTGACTAGGATGGAATCACTGAAATTTACTAGATAAAGATGTTTAATGACTATTATTTTATTGGTTTACTGTATCAGAGCCAGGGACAAACTTAACATATTGGTCATTCTGTCCTTTATGAGAGCTTGTCAGTTTTCCACTCTATTTATGTTACATAACATAAAATGCAAATAGGTTTCAAAGAAATCCTTCTATAATTATTCAGTAGAGAATTTTAGAAGACTTTAATATTATCCTATATATGGAAAATATTGTCATCATACAAAAGTCTTAGAATACAAAACCATATGAAATTTAGAAATTATTTACACAAATGCATTTACAAATGATAAAGATGCTTGTTCAACATTACACAGGGAGCTTTTGGCAGAAGCGTGGCCAGAATTTAGATCTCCTGAATTTCAATTCTCTGAACTGTATCTTAAATGATGCTTAACTTTCCAGAGTAATGTACACATAAGAGTTATCAGTTTTTAAATTAAATAGAAGAGCTGACTCCTCACCTTATGTTGGCCACATTGCTAAATAAACTAGCTAATACTTTTCAAAAATGTCAGAGTTAGATTTTCTTAACACATAGAAAGAATGAAAAATGAATTAATATTTATCTATGTTAAAGAGATGATAAAAATATACATACAGATTAAACACATATACATAAAAATTATTAACAGTAGTAATACAAATTACTCTTACTTTATTTTTCATAGCCAAGATAAAAATGTATTAACAATTCATTATGTTGGCAACCTTCTTCTCATTATGTCATGAAATGTCACAATTCATAGATACAATGTGCTGTACAGACATGTATTAATGTTAACTTCTTTGGAATTATAGTATTGGCTTAGAAATATCATATGAACAGATTACCTGTATTTATTATTTTATTGCTTTAAGGGTTTTATTAATGATAATCTTTAAAATGTTAGTCTTCTCTTAACACCATGACATAAATTTTTCTTAGGTATTATGAAAAGAAATAGTTGTGTTGTTACTCAACAATTTGCTTTATTTTTTATTTTTTTTTATCTTGTTTCACTCTTTATAGTGGGTGTAAGGAAGCTCAATATTACTTTAAATGGATATATATATATATATCATACTACCCACAATCTAAGATGCTACACTTTATCTTTGCCCAGATTTCCTCAATTATTCTTAAGACATTAATATATTTTTGGAATTGGTCTTAGTCCCAAAAAATACTTCTTGGAACATACACACTTTTGTAAATAAACATCATTAGAAGATTTTTGGTTAAATTTGGTGAATTGAATATATGCAAATAATATATTATATATATATTACATATATTATATATTTGTATATGGACATACTAATGCCATCTTATTAATTGTTTTCTGGACGTTTTATAATTCCTTTGTTCCATTTATTCTCTCTTCTTGTCTTCTTTGCCTATTAATAATTACTCCAAAGATAAATAGTTTATATTCTCCAATCAAAAGACATAAAATGATTGTATGGATTAAAAAAAAGAAAGACTCAACTAGATGCTGCCTACAAGAGACACCATTTAGCTCTAAATACCCATAGGCTCAAGTGAAGAGATGGAAAAAGATATTCCATGCAAGTAGAAATCTGAAGAAATTAGGCATAACTATATTTACATCAGACAAAATAGACTTTAACTGAAATGCTGTAATAAGAAACAAAGAAGATGATTATATAATGATAAAAGGGTCAATTCATCAAGAGGATGTAACAGTCAAAGCTATATGCACCCAACATCAGAGCACCTAAATATATTAAACAAATACTAACAGATGTATAGGAAGAAATAGACAAAAATGCAATAATAGTAGGAGACTTTAATACCCTACTTTCAACAATGGATAAATCATCCAGACAGAAAATCAATAAGGAAACATTGGACAAACTGTACTTTAACTTGAAAGGATATAGCAGACATCTATAGAACATTGCATCTAACAAGAACAGAATGCATTCTTCTCAAGAGCACATTCAAATCCTCCAGGATACATCATATGTTAGGTCACATAAGTTTTAGCAAATTTAAGAAGATTGAAGTCATATAAAGCATCTTTTCCAACCACAAAGGTATGAAATGGTAAGTAATTCTCCTGAAAAATCAATCGGCCAATAAGAAATCAAAGAAAACAAAAAGAGATCTGAAAAAAATGTTGAAACAAGTAAACTGGAAACACAACCAGAAATGCAGCAAGAACAGTTCTAAGAGGGAAATTTATAGTGATAATCTCTATATTAGAAAATAATAATAATAAAAAAAGAAGATCTCAAACAACCCAATTTGAAAACTCAAGAACTAGAAAGAAAAGGACAGAGTAAGCTTAAAGTCAGCAGAAGGAAGGAACAAAGATCAGGGCAGAATAAATGAAACAGCAACAGAAAAAGCAATAGAAAAGATCAATGTAACTAAGAGTTGATTTTAGGAAAGATAAACAAACGACAAACCTTCTGCTAGGATAAGAAAAAAGAAAACAAAACAATGAAGTATCAAATAAATAAAATCAGAAATGAAAGAGGAGACATTACAACTGATACCATCACCAAAACCCAGGTTCGGCTGCCCATTGCTTACAAGGCTAATTTTCAAGAAAAGAATTTTGATTGGAAAGGAATATGAGCTTTATTCAGGATGCAGCCACCTGGGGAGAAGGTAGACTATTTTCCAAAAGCCAATTTTGAGGTTTCTGCCTGGCCCAGAGATTTTTTTTTTTTTATTATGTTATGTTAATCACCATACATTGCATCATTAGTTTTTGATGTAGTGTTCCATGATTCATTGTTTGCATGTAACACCCAGTGATCCATTCAGTACATGCCCTCTTTAATACCCATCACCAGGCTAACCCAACCCCCCCAACACCCTCCCCTCTAGAACCCTCAGTTTGTTTCTCAGAGTCCATAGTCTCTCATGGTTCGTATCCCCCTCTGATTCCCCCTCCATCATTTTTCCCTTCCTGATAACTTCTTTTTTTTTTTTTAACATATATTGTATTATTTGTTTCAGAGGTACAGGTCTGTGATTCATCAGTCTTACACAATTCACAGTGCTCACCATAGCAATACCCTCCCCAATGTCTATCACCCAGCCACCTCATCCCTCCCACCCCCCACCACTCCAGCAACCCTGTTTGTTTCCTGAGATTAAGAATTCCTCATATCAGTGAGATCATATGATACATGTCATTCTCTGATTGACTTATTTCACTCAGCATAATACCCTCCAGTTCCATTCACATCGTTGCCAATGGTAAGATTTTATTCCTTTTGATGGCTGCATAATATTCCATTGTATATGTATATATGTATATGTGTATATATATATATATATATATATATATATATATACCACTTCTTCTTTATCCATTCATCTGTCAATGGACATCTTGGCTCTTTCCATAGTTTGGCTATTGTGGACATTGCTGCTATAAACATCGGGGTGCACATACCCCTTCAGATCCCTACATTTGTATCTTTGGGGTAAATACCCAGTAGTGCAATTGCTGGGTCATAGGATAGCTCTATTTTCAACTTTTTGAGGAACCTCCATACTGTTTTCCAGAGTGGCTGCACCAGCTTGCATTCCCACCAACAGTGTAGGAGGGTTCCCCTTTCTCTGCATCCTCGCCAACATCAGTCATTTCCTGACTTGTTAATTTTAGCCATTCTGACTGGTGTGAGGTGGTATCTCACTGAGGTTTTGATTTGCATTTCCCTGATGCCGAGTGATATTGAGCACTTTTTCATGTGTCTGTTGGCCATTTGGATGTCTTCATTGGAAAAATGTCTGTTCATGTCTTCTGCCCATTTCTTGATTGGATCATTTGTTCTTTGGGTGTTGAGTTTGATAAGTTCTTTATAGATTTTGGATACTAGCCCTTTATCTGATATGTCATTTGCAAATATCTTCTCCCATTCTGTCCATTATCTTTTGGTTTTGTTGACTGTTTCTTTTGCTGTGCAAAAGCTTTTTAACCTGAAGAAGTCCCAATAGTTCATTTTTGCCCTTGCTTCCCTTGCTTTTGGCGATGTTTCTAGGAAGAAGTTGTTGCCAGTGAGGTCGAAGAGGTTGCTGCCTGTGTTCTCCTTTAGGATTTTGATGGACTCCAGTCTCACATTTGGGTCTTTCAACAATTTGAATCTATTTTTGTGTGCGGTGTAAGGAAATGGTCCAGTTTCATTCTTCTGCACGTGGCTGTCCAATTCTCCCAACACCATTTGTTGAAGAGACTGTCTTTTTTTCCATTGGACATTCTGCCCTGCTTTGTCAAAGATTAGTTGACCATAGAGTTGAAGGTCCATTTCTGGGCTCTCTATTCTGTTCCATTCATCGATGTGTCTGTTTTTGTGTCAATACCATATTGTCTTGATGATGACAGCTTTGTAATAGAGCTTGAAGTCTGTTATTGTGATGCCACCAGTTTTGCTTTTCTTTTTCAACATTCCTCTGGCTATTCAGGGTCTTTTCTGGTTCCATACAAATTTTAGGATGATTTGTTCCATTGCTTTGAAAAAAATGGATGGTATTTTGATAGGGATTGCATTAATTGTGTAGATTGCTCTAGGTAATATTGACATCTTCATACTATTTGTTCTTCAATCCATGAGCATGGAACCTTTTTCCATTTCTTTGTGTCTTCCTCAATTTCTATCATGAGTATTTTATAGTTTTCTGAGTACAGATTCTTTGCGTCTTTGGTAAGATTTATTCCTAAGTATCTGATGGTTTTGGGTGCAATTGTAAATGGGATCGACTCCTTCATTTCTCTTTCTTCTGTCTTGTTGTTGGTGTATAGGAATGCCCCTGATTTCTGTGCATTGATTTTATATCCTGCCACTTGACTGAATTCCTGTATGAGTTCTAGCAGTTTTGGGGGGGGGAGTCTTTTGGGTTTTCCACATAAAGTATCATATCATCTTCAAAGAGTGAGAGTTTGACTCCTTCTTTGCTGATTCGGATGCCTGTTATTTCTTTTTGTTGTCAGATTGCTGTGGCTAGCACAGCAATCAGACAACAAAAAGAAATAACAAAAAGAAATAAATGGCCCAGAGATTTTTAAAGGGATTTAGGGCAGTTACTCAGTAAAGGGAGTGCAGTGGACTGTGATAATTCTTGATTATATGCAGTCTTGATAGTGCTAGCTATAGATGTTATCATGGTCCTCAGAGTTTGTGCAAGAGGGTCTGGTTCCTTGTTGCATGGGGTGGTGCAAGAGGGCTTGGTGATATGTAGAAGTGTTCTGTTCTTTCTAGGAAAGAATGCATGATCTATAAATATACAAAGAAAGGCTCAGTTAATCAGTCATTCAGGCTAATTGTGCTTGTTAGAACTTAAAGACTCTTAGGTTGGCTGGAAGGCCTAAGATGACTTCAATACCACAGAAACACAAAGGATCATAAAAGACTACAAACAACTGTATAACAACAAATGGTACAACCCAGAAGAAATGGAAGGGTTCTTAGGGACTGTATAACCTACAAAAACTACATGATGAAGAAAAAGATCTAAACAGAGCAATGATGAATAAGGAGATTTAATTAGTAATAAACTCATCCCATCCCCCAACAAAAAAACCTAGGACCAGATGGTTTCTCTGGCGAATTCTAACAAACATTTAAAGAAGAATTAAGGGACTCCTGGGTGGCTCAGTCAGTTAAGCATCTGCCTTCGGCTTAGGTCATGATCCCAGGGTCCTGGGATCGAGTCCCACATTGGGCTCCTTGCTCAACAGGGAGCCTGCTTCTCCCTCCACCTGCTGCTCCACATTCTTGTGCTCTCCTTTCTCTCTCTGACAAATGAATCAATAAAATCTTAAAAAAAAATAAAGAATTAATGTCAATCTTTCTCAAACTCTTCAAAAAAAACTGAAGAGTAGGGGACACTATTAAACTCATTTTTCAAGGCCAGCATTACCCTGATATCAAAACTAGATAAAGACCTACAAGAAGATGGGCTCCTGGGTGGCTCAGTCAGTTAGGGGACTGCATTTGACTTAAGTCATGATCCTAGAGTCCCAGGATCGAGTCCCACATCGGGCTCCCTGCTCAGCAAGGAGTCTGCTTCTCCCTCTGACTCTACCCCCCTCTCATGCTCTCTCTCTCTTTATCTCTCAAATAAATAAATAAAAAATCTTTAAGACCTACAAGAAGAAAAAAAAAAATACAAGTCAATATCCCTGAGGTGTATAGATGCAAAAAATTATCAACATCACATTAACCAACTGAATTCCACACCACTTTGAAAGGATCAAGTACAATTATCAAGTAGGATTTATCCCTGGCATGCAAGAATGGTTTAATATATGCAAATCAATAAACATGATACACCTTCTTAATAGAATGATTGATAAAAATCACATGATTATCTCAATAGATACCAAAAAATCGTTTGACAAAATTCTAAATCCTCACATGACAAAAACTCTCAACAAATTGTTTGTAGAAAAGACATATCCATCATCTATCTATCTGAGAAGCCACAGTCAACATCATCTCAATGGTGAAAATGTGAAGGGTTTTCAGTAAGATCAGGACAAGACTGGGTGTTCACTCTCCTGATTCCTATTTAACATAGTACTGGAAGTCCTAGCCAGAGCAAATCGGCAAGAAAAAAGTGGTAAAAGGCATCTGAACTTGATGAGAAGGAGTAAAATTGTCTCTGTTTGCAGATGACATGATCTCATATATAGAAAATATTGAAAACTACAAAAACACTGTTAGATTTAACAAACAAATTTGGTAAAGTTGCAAGTTACAAAATCAATGTATAGAAATCAGTTGTGTTTCTATACACTAATGATGAAATATCTGAAAAAGAACAAGGTAATCCTTTTTATATTATGAAAAACAATAAAGTAGTTGGGAATAAATTTAAGCAAGAAAGTTAAAGATGAGTGCACTGAAAACCGTTAGACTTTGATGAAAGAAATGTAAGAAGACACAAACAAATGGAAAGATATCCCATGTTCTTGGATTGGAAAATTAATATTGTTAAAATGTCCATAGTACCAAACCCATTTATAGATTCAAAGCAATCCCTACCAAGATTCGAATGGCATTTTCACAGAAATAGAAAAAAAAATCAAAAATATGTATGGAACCAGGTAAAGCTCCAAATAGATAAAGCAATCCTGACAAAGAAGAACAAAACTGGAGGCATCACATTTCCTGATTTAAATTATTTTACAAACCTATAGTAATCAAACAGTGTGGTACTGGCATAAAAATAGATAAATAGACCGATGGAACAGAATCAAGTGCCCAGAAATAAACCCTTACATGTATGGTCAACTAATATTTGACAAGGGAACCAAGCATGCTCAGTGGGGTTGGGAAAACTGGATATTCATCTGCAGGAAAATGAAACAATCCCTATCTTACACCACTTACAAAGGGTAACTTGAAATGTATTAAAGATTTAAACATGAGAACCGAAACTGTAAAACTCCGACAAGAAAACACAGAGGAAAAATCTTAACATTAGTCTTGGCAACAATTTTTTGCTTCTGATATGGACAGCACAAGCAACAAAAGCAAAAGTTAAATAAGAAGGACTACATCGTACTGAAAAGCTTCTGCACAGCAAAAGAAACAATAAAAAAATGAAAAGATAACCTATGGAATGGGAGGAAATACTTCCAAACCATCTATCTGACAGGGGTTAATATTCAAAATATATACGAGACACATACAACTCAGTAGCAAGAAAACAAATAATTCAATTAAAAAATTGGCAGAAGACCTGAATAGATATTTTTCCAAAGAAGGCATACAAATGACAAAAAAAGTACATTAAAGATGCCCAACATCACTAATCATCAGGGAAATGCAAATCAAAACCACAATGGCATATCAGCTCATATCAGTTTGGATGGCTATTATCCAAAAGACTAGGTATGACAAGTGTTGGCAAGGACATAGAGAAAAAGGGACTTTTGTACAGTGTTAGTGGGAATGTGAGTTGTTACAGCCACTATAGAAAATAGTATGGCAGTTCTTCAAATACTTAAAAAGAGAACTAACATATGATCTTGGAATCCCATATCCAGATATATATCCATAGAAGATCATGAGCTTGAAGGGATGTCAGCACTCCATATTCATTGCAACATTAAGCACAATAGGTACAATATGGACACAACCTAAATTGTCTCACTATGGATGAATGAAAAAAAAAAAAGATACACACACACACACACACACAATATTATTCAGTCATAAGAAAGAAGGAAATATTATTTGTGACAACGTGAATGAAATTGAGGGCATTATATTTAGTGAAATAAGTCAGACAAACACAAATACTACATGATTGCATTTACCTGCAGAATTTTAAAAAGCAGAACTGATAGAAAAAGAGAGCAGAACAGCAAGCAAGGGGCTGTGGGAGTGGGGAAAATGTTGGTGAAAAGGTACAAAATTCCAGTTACAAGATGAGTAAGTTCTGAAGATCTAATGTACAGCATGGTGCTTGCAGTTAGCAATAGTGTTTTATATACTTAAAAGTTGCAAAGAGAGTAGATCTTAAATATTCTCACAACCAAAAATATAAAAATAATTTTGTGAGGGGATAACCCTATTGTGGTAATCATTTCACAACATATATGTATCAACACATCACATTGTACTACCTTAAACTTATATGGATGTTATGCATACATATTTCAATAAACTTAGAAGAAAAAATGCCAAATTGTTTCTCCACAGAATAATTACTAGTAACAAAGAAAAACACAGTATCAGTTTACAGTGGAGAACTCTGGCAGATATTGCCTTAATCAAGTGATTAAAGTACACATCACTGGTAATGCGACAAGTCAAAATTCTGTGTCACTTGATAAGATGCACTCAGCATCACAGCTGTGATATTCCTGCCATAAAGGGATAATTATGAAGAAATGTCAGATAAACCCAAATTGATGAAAATTCTACAGAATAACTGTCCTACAATTGTCAAAATTATCAAGCTCATGGAAGTCAAGGAAAAATTCAGAAATGAATGCTGATTGAAAGATACTAAACAGATACAACAACTAAATGAAAAACATGACTCTGAGCTGGATCGTTTTGCTATTAAAGTCAGGATTGATACAACTAATAAAATTCAGCATGATCTGAAGACTCAGACAATAATATTTCAGTAAATTTAATTTTCTGTTTTTAATGTTTTTATTATGAATATATAGGAGAATATCTTTGTAGGAAATACATGCAAAAATATTCAGAGGTAATAGAGCATCATGCCAACAACTCTCTTTGAAAATGTCAGGGAAAACTATTCCTACTGTCCTCACAAATATTCCATGATTTGACATTATATCAAAATAGAAATACATAATTAAAAATTTCAAGACTGTATATATTGATCTTCATGCCCTCTTGAAAACTGATTAAATGGTGGCAAATAACAAAGAAGATGTAAGTTCACATAAACTAAGAGAATAGGATGTGGGACAACTGATGAAAGAGTTCCTCTTTTTTTTTTTTTTTTTGAAAATGTAAGAGAGGAAGAGCAGAATTCTAAAGAGAAGCATAGAGCCTTCCAGTACACACCCTGCAGAGCCACAGGAATCAGAGAGACTAGGGCAATTAGGGAGGAATGGGTAAGAATAAGGCTGAAAACAGAGGGAAGGAGTTAAAAACTCTGAATAAAGAGCAGATATTCCAGGTCTCCTCCCCCACCATGGCAGGTAGAAGGGTTTATGCTGCAGAGACCCTTAATGAAAGAAAGTGTGAACTCAGAGCACTCCAGAGGAGCTGCTCCAAACCCTTGTAGGGAAACTCACCCATCAGCAAGCCCCTCCCATCCCACAGAAGCTCCCATCTGATTCCAGATTCTTACTCTTGATTCATAATGAAAATCTAAGCATTGCCAAAACACATTAGAAAAATTCCAACATGAAAAACAGACAAAGAAAAAAGAGAACTTTGAGGAAATAAACACAATGCAAGTATCAATAACATAAAAATAAAAGTTTGGAATGAGCATTATAAGATAGGTAGAAAAATATATTGCATCTATGTTCTGGTTATCTATTCCTGGATAGCAAGCTGCCATTGAACTTAATGGCTTACAGTAATTTATTAATATCCCTCCTTGTTCTAAGGTTTGGCTGGACAGTTCTTGCTTATAGTCAGCTGGTAACTGGTTCTGGAGGCATCTGAAGATGTCTTCCCTGAACACTGGGGGCTTGTGGAGACTCTTCCTTTGCATGGCCTCCCCTTGCGGCCACATTGGGCTTCCTGAATTAAGTGACAGGGAGTGTGGAGAGGCCATTTCCTTGACAAAATCTGATTTTATCGTTTGGGGCTCAGTGCAGAAAAAAGGAATTACTCTAAGTATTTTATCCAGGAAAAGGTTTTATTTTCCAAGAAGGATAGACTTTTATTTCTTTCTTACACAACAGTAGAAAAGTGAGTTGGCCAGAGATGGTGGATGACAGAAACTTATTCTCTCACAGTTCTGGTGGCAGAAGTCTGAAATCAAGGTGTTGATTCTCTCTGCAGGCTCTCAGGAAGACTCCTTCCTTGCCTCTTCCTGGCTTCTGGTGGTTGTCAGCAATCCTTGGCATCCTGAGGCTTGCTGATGCATCAGTCCAATCTCTGCCTCTGTCCTCACATGGCTTTCTTCTCTGCATTTCTCTGGGTTCAAATCTCTCTCTCCTTATAAGGATTAGATTTAGGGATAATTCTAATTCACTCTGATTACCTCTTACTTACATCTGCAAACACTTATTTCCAATTAAGGTCATACTCACAGGTACCAGGGATTAGGACTTGAACATATCTTTTCAGGAAACACAATTTAGCCCATAATACAAGTGAAGACAGATAAATAGCAAAATGATTTTTATCAATTTGTAGTTTTGAGTAAAATTCTCTTAATCAAAGTATAACTTTACATACAGAAAAGTACCTAAATTAGCAGTGAATAGTTCATTAAATTTAGTTAGTAAACAAACCATATGTCCACTCATATTAAGAAAAAAAGAAAGAGAGAGAGAAAAGAACATCAATAAAATCATTGATCTCCTTGATGACCCACCCAGACATGTTCTTCCCAAGTAAAAGTTAGCCGCTATCCTGATTTCAATTATCACAGGCTGGTTTTCCCTATTCTGAACTTTCTTTTGCCAAACTATATAAGTTACTCTTATGTCTGAGTACTTTCATTGAGTGTTATGTTTATTATTCATTCACCCTGTTTTTGCAGATAGCAGACCTAGGAATGACAACCAAAATGCTACAGAGCTGACCCAGGAGGGTAGCTATCACCACAAACGTGTCAAACCACTGAGTCCAAGAACAAATTACAAGAGTTGCTATCCTGAGATTAAAATGGCTCAGTCAGGAAACTGTGATCACATCACTGCTACCTCTGTGTCTCTTAGACACAAAGAGGAGAAAAAAAAAAAAGGATGGAGGAGAAACTGCAACACAACTATAGAGAAACCTTATGACTCCTTACAAGAGCATCTAATTAGCAGACCCCTCTTGACATCAAGAAACATAGTTGCAAAAGGAGCTTAGGAAATGCAGTTTTTAACTTGCCATTCTCTGAAGCAGCAGAAGGTATCTGAGGAGGAAAGGTGGGGGCGGGGGGATGTTGTGGAGGTGAAATAAGCAGTTAGTCCATAGCATCGGTCTGTTGCAGTAATGAACAGAAAACATGCATATAGGACCCGAGGATTGCATTGGATTCCCAGAAATGGGAGGGTTTCAGAGGATATCATCATCATCATCATCACCACCATCACCACCATCACCACCATCATCATCACCATCATCATCATCACCATCATCATCATCACCACCATCACCACCATCACAACCATCACCACCATCATCACCATCATCATCATCATCACCATCACCAT
>NC_058405.1:86297108-86371482 GCF_002201575.2 Neomonachus schauinslandi
CCCCTGCTACCCTTGGAATGTGACTTCCGCCAGCCTTCCCGGCTCCCAGAGGCTGCTCCAAGGACATAGCCTTGAGATAGTGATGTGCTGTGAGAACACCTACAGGGTATATGTGACTGAACCGAGTTAAAGCCTCCATATAAACTTTTAAGATGCGCTGGGTAGGTGTGGGGATCCATTTGTCCTGCAGCACCGTAAAACAAGCCTTGTGTGTAAGTTCCCTTGGCTTATAAAACTGCCACTACCACCTGCAGTGGCCTGCATCTTTCTTCCGTCTTTCCCTGCCCTCCAAGTGTGGGAGCCAGTTTCAGATTACACACAGGAAGCTCCTGAGGAGGATAGAAACCCAGAGTTGTCAAGTTGTGCAGGAGACTGAAGATGTGGGCCTTGGGAGGCGTTTGCGGGGGAGATGCTGAGTTGTACATTGGCCCCGGTGTGGGGAGGGGACAGCCTAAATGTCAGATGATTATGAGCTGTGGGGTTAGTACAGAGACAATCCCCCAACGACAGCTGCTTTAAGGGGCTTGTTTGGGGAACTCTGCAGAGGGCATTGCAGCAGAGAAGGGAAGCACAGGGCTGCACAGTGGCCTCCCTTTGCTGTGGACAGTTGGGCTGGCCACCGATGCCCAACTAGAGGCTGAAGTTCAAGTTGCAAAGTTCCAAGAAGAGTTGAGGTTAGAGAAGGATGTGCCAGTGTCCACTACCGTGCTAGCTTTGGGGCTGGCAGACAAGCTGGGAGGTCAGGGTAATAAGTTGGAGGCCTTAGCTCACTGCTCTGCAAAACTGAGGGCACACACCACAGCGGATTAAGATCCAGGCACTTGTGACAAAGCCTGGGCAGAAAGTTAGGAGATGGAATCTCTGGGAAAGTGACAAAAATGAAGTGAATGTGATAACTGATGAGGAAACAGACAAAATGCCTTATGCCTTTCTAACCCCTCATACAAAAGAACATTTTGAATAGCAAATGCCCCCCAAAAAAACTCCCAGGAGAAAACTTTACTTTCTTTCTCTGTCCCTTGAAGTTGTAAATCTTATCATGCCTTTGAAATGTAAACACCCAGGAGATAAAACATTGCCCACAGAGACTAAGGGAAAAAAGGGGGAGGGGGAGAGACTTTTTAAAATACAGACTGCTGCACCAATTCCCTTGCCCCAAATTCAGTGCAGAGCCTCCGTAAGATCCCAGATCAGTGAGCAGCTTTAGCCACACGGATAGGGACCTGATTCAGACTGGAGTTTTGAAATAAAAGCTGAATGGATATAAAAAGTTGCAGGTTTGTGGAAGAGGGATTTATACATATTTAATTAATTTATTTATTTGGGGGGGTGGGTGCAGAGGGAGAGAGAGTCTGAAGCAGGCTCTGTGCTGAGGACTCCACTGAGTGCTGAGCCTGGCACAAGACTCAGTTTCACAACCCTGAGCTCGGTTTCACGATCTAAGCCAAAACCAAGAGTCAACCGACTGTGCCCGTCAGGTGTCCCCAGAAAAGGGATACTGAGAAAGGAATTTTATGTGTAGTCAAGCTAGGATTGCAATGGGTTTATGTAAATTAAAAGGAAAAACAAAGGAGAGTTTTAATGTCCAAAGTACACTGGTGCAAAATTAGAATTTGGTTTTGTCTCTGTTGAAAGGACAAAGCTTTCTTAGATTATCGACCTGTTCTTAATAAGAAATTGTAAACAAAGTTTTTCTTTTTTTTTTTTTTTTTAAGATTTTATTTATTTCTTGGACAGAGAGAGACATAGTGAGAGCAGGAACACAAGGGGGGGGGGAGTGGTAGAGGGAGAAGCAGGCCTCCCGCGGAGCAGGGAGCCCGATGTGGGATTCGATCCCAGGACCCCGGGACCAGGACCTGAGCCAAAGGCAGACGCTTAACAACTGAGCCACCCAGGTGCCCCAACAAAGGTTTTTCTTTGCCTTTAATGTAATCTACCTAGGAAACAAAAATTCTGTGTTTTGTCTTTGTCAGGTATTTGACTACTTAAGAAAATGGAGTCTCCTTGATTAAAAGAGCTAAGTTTTTTGTTTGTTTGCTTGTTTGTTTGTTTTACAGCTGTGTACCTTTTTATATATGTTACATTTAATGGGGAGCATTGTCAATTAGAAGTGATGCTAAACTTTTTTTAGGGTATATTTGTATGAAATTCCTAAAACTCTGATGTGCTCTGGCATAATGTTATCAGTCATAATTTTGAAATGTATGTTACAGAAATAACCAAATCCCCTTGTCGATTGCATTGTAACAGACTCTCATTAAATCTTTAATCATGGTTATTTTTCAGTCTTTTGTCATTTGGAGACAGTTACTGTTTTACTCTTTATGCTTTGGCATAAAAAGATCTCGCAAAAGTGCTTCAACTTCAAGAAGATTCATGGAAAAGACTTTGACAAGTACAGGTTTCTGATAACCGAGATCAATTTGCCTTCGTGTGTGAGGAACAATAATGAGCCTTCAAATGCTCCCCCAAGGCTGTGATTAATAAGATGTAAGCCTTTGTAAGGATTTTGGGGTTTTGGAAGACTTTTATTCCCTATCTGGCACAGTTCCTCTGTCCCTTTCATTGCCTGGTAAGGAAAGAGCACATGCAGGCCTGGAGATCAGAGCAACAAATGTTAGGAGTTATTTGGACAGTTAGGTAATTAGGGCAAGAGTCCCCATTAAGGAAATACGGAGTCAGGACATAAAATAACATGGAGATCCTGTTTTTCAGCTTAGACAGGACCTCACTGACATTCTGCTTTGTAGCCTTTGCAGAAATGACTTCAGCAAAACATCCTAAAATAAGACAACCACAAAAGCACTTGTTAATATCACAGGCAAGGGGCAGTTAAGACCTAAGCCCCCAGGGCGCCTGGGTGGCTCAATCATTAAGCGTCTGCGGCTCAGGTCATGATTCCAGGGTCCTGGGATCGAGCCCCACATCAGGCTCCCTGCTCAGCGGGAAGCCTGCTTCTCCCTCCCCCAATCCCCCTGCTTGTGTTCCCTCTCTCGCTGTGTCTCTCTCTGTCAAATAAATAAATAAAATCTTTAAAAAAAAAAAAAAAGACCTAAGCCCCCAGATGTGAGGGAAAAAAAAAAAGAAAGACTGTCAGTACATGGACATTAACCTAATAGGTAGATATGTGACCAAAGCCCTGGTTGGCACAACTTAGCACACCCTGATAGCTTAAGAAAATTCCGCAAAAGTCAGGGCACCTTGGTGGCTCAATTGGTTAAGCAACTGCCTTCAGCTCACGTCATGATCCTGGAGTCCCAGGAACCAGTCTTGCATAAGGCTCCCTGCTCAGCAGGGAGTATGCTTCTCCCTCTGACCCTCCCCCGTCTTGTGCTCTCTCTCTCTCTAATTAAAAAAAAAAAAAAAAAAAAAGGAAAGTTCCTCAAAAGAGCTCATAAAACCCGCTACACTTCGAAACTCCAGGGGCAACCCACTCGGGTCCCCCTCCCTCTCCAGGAGCTTTATAGTCTTGTTCAGTAAACTTTGTTTTGCTGCCCACCATCCTTCCTCTGGTCTACCTCTTCATTCTCCGAAGCGGCGTTAAGCAAAAACCACAGGCACTATGAGGACACAAAATCCTGTAACACAAACTGTCTTTCAGAAGGCAAAAGTACTAGTGAAGCAGTTTAAAGTTCTGGGCATGTCCCAAGTAGGGCTACTATTGGAGTTAGATGTGTCTGTGACTCCAGAAGGTATGGGTCAGACACTGGCAGAGACAACAGAAGGGGAAAGTGCCCGTAGGTTAGTGGTCCAGCTCTGGAAGGGGGCAAAACCCGACACACCCCATAGAGCAGCCGCTCTTACCAGTATACACAGCGTTCCTTCAGGTAGAACCCCTCACACACCAGCCAGTGCAGCAGCCAGGGGCTGAGCTCAAAGTGGTCTGGCCAGTAACAGAGGGAATTAGCTCTAAGGAGAGTGAATGAAGAGCATTTCAGGCAAAGGGAGGAGAAAATGACTGGCAGGTCCTGGGAATTACTGTAAACTAGTCTACTTTGAGATTACAAAAATTACTAAATGGCACTGTAATCAAGGAAGAGACATGATCCATTTTGATTTTCATTTTGTTTTTATTTTAAGGAGCACTGACTCTTTATGGGACTAAAGTAATATTTTCATGTGGCAAGAACCCTAACTGAGCAAAAGTACAGGCAGTGAGAACACAGATTCCTGTCCATCTGTCCAGGCTCAGAGTTCCACTCCTCAGGGTCAACCCTTGTTGTCACCTTATTTTATTCTTTCAGAGACAGTTAAAGCAAGTAAAGCATTAGAAATATTTAAATGTGTCTCCAGGTTTATCAATGCATCCCAACAAGAGGGTGCAATAAATATGTTCTATTTTGCATCTGGGTTTTATCCTAGAGGTGTTTTTTTTAATTAGCACATATAAATCTACCTTGTTTTTAAAAAGAGTTGCTCAGCATTTCTTCTGAATAATGCATCTCAGTATGTTTTCTCAACCACCCACTGATGATCATTTAAATCGTTCTTATACCTACACCTCTTGTACCTGTGTGTACATTGATATACACACACATACACACCTGTATACATATATGTACCTGTATATTTATAAACAAATATATACTTGTCTTATATATAAATGTGAATGTGTAATATATAAGTATATAAGTGCATATGTATATACTTATGACTATAAATATATATATTTGTCCAAAGAATACATTGTCAAATGTAGAATTTTACTGGGTCAAAATATGTTTATTTTTAATTTTGATGTGTACTGTCAAGTCTTCCAAAGACATTGTCATAAGTTTTGCTTACAACAACAGTGCCTCGGGGTGTCTAGTTTTCTACAGTTACATCCACAAAGTAAACATTTGCTGAGATTAATAAATTGTCTGGACTAATAAACATGCCAAGGTTAATCGAAAGGTATAAAACAGAACTTATTATATTTTAATTTGCATTTCTTTACTTATAAGTGATATTGGATCCTACCATTTTGAATCTCAGAATGATGTCTCTAGGGGAACTGTATGGTAGATGGAGGTTAAATTTGAGATTTGAAGAGGAAATCTCTGCAGTGGGGCAAAGTGGGAATCATTTTCAATTAATAACTAAAACATGTAAATAAACATGATTCCACAGATGGGGAGAAAGTAGGAGATTTTTACCTGAGAAGGATGTAAGAAGGGACAGAATGTTTATTTACTTCCCTATTCCACAATATGTTTGGCTTAAGCATGTTGAGCTTTTTAATTTAATTTAATTTTATTTTATTTTTCTTTTAAAATGATAATGACTTTCCCTGACATTTTGATGGAAGCTGGCCCATATCAGAGGAGAATACTGGTCAAGAATCAGATGCCCTCTCCCAATCCAAAAACTTACTTTTGTTCCTGAAGGATAGGCTGTGACACATGGAATGTTTTTACCAAGCCATCCATCGAGTTTGAGTGATGTGGAAATGAAATTGTAGATAGTATCATTTTAGGAGGTTGTTCTTCAAGAAACACTGGAAATAGAGCCATGACTTAGAAACAAGAAAAGCCAAGCATCAAAACATAGTAATAGCTGGTGGTTTGGAAGGAAAAACATACACGCTGACCTACTTAAAAATAACCCCATCCATGCCCCTATCTGGAATGAGGCTGTTTTTAAACAAAATGAGTGTTTGGGAAGGTGCTTTATTTTTCTTTGTCTGGCAAAGGCCAGCATGTGTTTTTAGTCTCCAGAAATATTAAATGTTCTCAAAAAACTTGATGGTACAGATTTGAGAATTCTGCCCTAACAGATTAATCTATGCCAGGTGCTTCCTATGTAGATTGAAAATGATACAAGTGGTGTCATTACTAAAAAATCACCTAGCAAAATATGGGAAGAACTGAGAAAAGACAGGTTTATTTTGACTCTTTGGCTGGTACCCTTAGAACATATCATGAATTATCATACCATTGTGATATCAGAAATAGCATACATTGTAGAAATTTTAAGTATTAAAAAAAACAGCTGTTGTGACTGTGCTGACTATGGTATTAATTGAAGACCTGATGGCAAATATACGTAAATTATTAGTTATAAAGAGAACATAAATCCAACCAGCTAAATGTTATATGACCCAGTTTTGTAAATATAAAACCAAGCCTACCATCCGTTTGCCCTCTAAAGAGCAGAATAAATATTTGTAGTCTGAATTATAAATATATAATGCCTAATGATTTTATTTCTTTTTTCCCTCTGTCCCTTTTTTTCCCCTCTTACTATGCTATCTTATGCCTTGTGGGACAGAGATGGTAGAAGGAAAGACACCAGCATTCTTACACGCTCATGTGTAGTATTAACTGAGGCTATAATCACACACAGCTTACACGAGATGCTCATTGCAGAGTGGGATGCCCCATATTCTTAACTCTACAATGCTTGATCTCATTTTAATTTTTAAGGCACTAAGAAGGCCATGATCATTCAACCACCTAATAAGAAAAAAAAAGATTAGGACAGGAAAAAATCTAAACCATTTAAAACTACTGAAGTATTTTGAATGATTCACAATGGTCCAACCAAAAGAACCTGTAAAAATGGAATAAGTGTTTTGAATTAGTTCCATTCTCTTTTCATTAAAAAAGTGTTAATTGATGATGAAATTGAATTTTAAATGCCTCCTACACTGTCTCCCTGTCTCTGCTGTTCCTTCTCCACCTCTTCTCCACTTAATTTTCAGCAAAGTTGATGCAGTATAAATTTTAAAAGACAAATCTGGCTAATATCCTTAGAGCTCTTTCCATTGCACTTGGAGTTAACTCCAAATTCCTAAGCATGGTTGGACCCCAGGGGAGGTCTCTGATTTTTTTCTCCAGCCTGGGTGATGATCCCCTCTACACCGCCCTGCATCACACTTATTAAACCTTGTGAATTTCCCATGAAGGTGCAAGGCTGCCTATGTTCTTTCATCTGCATGGAGGACTTCCTCTTGCTCAGACCTGCTCTGTCTTTGTGTTCACATACTTGTCCTGGAGGCTCAACACAAGCACCATCTGATTTATGATGTATGTCCCAACTATCTCAATTAAAGTCACCCCCCCCACCTTTCTGCCCTAACCCTGTGCAATGAACATTTATAGTTCCTTCCTTCTCTCCCCCTACACCCTGTCTCCTTTTCAGGGGCACCTCCTCCACGCTAGTTGGTGTTAATGAGACTGGGATTAGGGACCTCCCTGTAGACCATGCACTGTTGCCTCACTTGATGTCCAGAAAAAGTCCAAGGAATGAGTCAGTGAACCATTGCAATTTGGTGTTATTACATACGTTCTCAAACATGGGCTGTGGGAAAGTCTGGGAAGAAGTGGGTGTGTTGGGAGCTGGGGATTCTGGCTTTGTGGATTAAGTGCATATTAAGAAATGAAACCTCATAAGGAAATAAATGAAGATAGAGAGTCACAATTCAAAGCCTGTCCCTGGCTCCAAAGTCTTCACTCTTTTTCTACTGTTTTCTGACTCAGTACCTTCTGTTTCCTATGTAAGCTAGTTTGAGCTTTTTTATCTTTTTTAAACCAACGGGATACTCCTGTGTATTACTCTACACTATGCGGACTTCTATAGGTTATAATGTTTTATTCAACATATTTACTTCTATGCTTCTGGCTCTCAGCATTTTCAAATCTAAAATCAGCCACTTAGTTTAAATAAATGCACTCCTTTCTGAAATTAAAAAGGAATTAAATGGACATTATCTTTGCCTGATGGTTATGCCAAAGCGGGTATGTTGACTAGTGGGGTTCTAAGGCTAGCCTTGGGCACCTGTGATAAAATCACCACAATCTCATGAACTGGGAGACCTCCCTTGACACAGAAACAAACTGGAGTGGTCAAGAAAATAAATGTGGGCACTAAAACTGTCAACACTTTTATCCTAGCATTGCTTTCTCTGGCCTACTGTAGAATCCACTCTGCTAAGTAATGTGATGGGGAGGCCTTCAGAGTTTCCACAGCAGGACTTGGGCTCTTGTCTCTGGTAAAAGTTGTTGAAGCCGATCTAACATGGTGGTTACCTCTCTGCTCGCTGTTTCTTTTTTTTTTCCCCCTTTTTAAAAAATATTTTATTTATTAAAAAAATAAAGATTTTATTTATTTATTTGAGAGAGACAGAGAGTGAGAGAAAGCACGAGGGGGGAGGGAGAAACAGACTCTTCTACCGAGCAGAGGGTCCCCCGCTACACAGGTCTGGATCCCAGGACCCTGGAATCATGACCTGAGCCAAAGGCAGATGCTTAACTGACAGAGCCACCCAGGTGCCCTCCATTCAGTTTCTTAATGGGGCAATCAGACCGCAAATTCTCAGGTGATGAAGAAGCAAAGGGTTACTACAGAATTGCCAGCAGGTGCCAAAGCCAGTTGAAGGAAACGATCAGCTACTATCACCCCTGGTACTAATTAGCTTCCTCTTCATTAATTACATGCAGTTGTCCACAGTCCATTTTGTTTTGTAGTTAAGTTTTCAGAGAGTATCATCCTGTTTTTTTGTTTTGTTTTTGCAACGTAGTCATAGTGCCATATAGGATACAAAAGAAAACTAAGCATGTCCTGGACATGCATGTTTGCTTTAGAATATGAATGCCTTTCTAAACAAGATGGTTGTCTTTTGAAACAAGAGTTCCAGGATGTGTGTCCTGGGGAATGGCGAGGGGAGGTCACCGGGTGATGACTATGAGTATCCAAGAGGTGCCAGCCTTTCCTAATTCACACTGTTGATGAAGTTCCCAGTGGACTCTGAAGGCCCATGTTATGATCAAAACAGCCAGCAATTTCTGAAATTGGCTGGGGATAAATACCAATTAGAACAAAAGTCTGCACCGTTTTCTCTAAGGGTATGATGATTTGGCATGCGTAGGGTAAAATGTCTTTATTCAGATCCAGAATAAACCTCATAGAACACGTAATCCAAACTTTAAAGACATACAGACATTAGGTGTACAGGCTGAAGTGCACACAACTGATTCATGGCAGAGTCAAGACAAAAAATAAACAGCTGTTAAAAGATACACTAGCAGCACCTCCTCACATGCACTTTGGAATCCTGCTTTGCTAATCATCTGCTTTCCCATAATTTTGAGTCTTTCCCTCCCTGCCTGTAACTTCTCAGCATACTAACATCTCAACAATTTTTAAAAGAAAATCAGCCTTGACAATGTATTGTACTATACCAGCAATATTTTACTGATGTTTCTTCTTATCCAATGCTTGCTACTTCTATTCTGCCCTCACCTTCTCCCACCCGATCCCTAGACCCACATACATCCAGCACCTAATCTGCTGGGTCCAGTTTTGACTGGACACATCCCTTCACTGTTACCCCAGGGTCATCTTTAACAGTTAAAATCCAAGAACATCTTTGTAAAACTTTTCTGGATCTCTACATGGCATTATTGGGAATGCTGATTATGGTCATCTTAAAACATTCTCCTTGGTTTTTTGTGACCACTCTTCTTTGTGTCTTCACTGGGATACACTCCCCTATGATTATTTTCTGCAGATATCACCACTCCCACTTTCTCTAAATTCTGGTTTCCCACATTCTGTTTTCAGCCTTTCTTCCAACCTTTTGTGCCCTTGTTTCATTTATTCATCCTGTGCCAGGCTCCAACAAACCCAGATTTGTCCCTGGAATCTGGAGACCTCTATGCAATTACTAATCTGCCACCTAGACTTGGGCAATACACCACCCCTGCCACACACACACAGACACACAGACACACACAGAGCACTTCAAACACACAAAATGTTAAAGTTGTTAATTCCCCCATGCCTCACCTCCAAACTAGCTTCTCCTGGTGGCACCTTTGGTGAATGGTGTCACTAACTATTTATGCAGTTTCCTAAGAGAAGCTCCTGGCCAGTATCACTCATTCTTTCCTCTCCCTTTCTCCCATTACCCATTTGTCCCCATCTTCTGTTCATTCTTCCACTGAAATATCTATTACATTCTTTCTTCCTCTGAAATCTCACTCCCAACCTCAGTCACTATCTCACTGCAGACCTTTATCATATCTTGCCTAAATGATCATTATTTCTTATGGTTTCCCTATTATCATTGTTTCTCCAGTCTATCACCTCACTTACTGTAAGAGTAATCTCTACCACAGAAAGAAATGGAAATAGGAATTATGTCATCTGCCCACCTAAAAGCTTCAGTTCTTGGTTTTGGGTTCAGTCCAGTGGCTTACGTTGCCAAACAGAGCTTTGTCTTGATGTCAAAACTAAAAACTTAAGTCTCCTTTGTCTGGAAATACTAGCTCCTTTCTCCTGAACTTCCCTGCAGGGAGAATTGACAACCTATGTGCCTTGAGGACCACTTGTGAAATTTCAGTGAGCACAGAAGACAGTTTGTGCTGGTGTTTGCATGTCTATCTCCTTCCCTCTGTACAGTTTATGTCATTGATGTCTGGGACACTGTATTCGTGTGTATGTGTGGGTGTCTGTGTGTGCATGTGCATATCTTCCCCATTTTCTAGCACAAAATTTGTCGTACTATAGGGGCGCCTGAGTGGCTCAGTTGGTTGAGCGACTGCCTTCGGCTCAGGTCATGATCCTGGAGTCCCGGGATCGAGTCCCGCATCGGGCTCCCTGCTCGGCAGGGAGTCTGCTTCTCCCTCTGACCCTCCTTCCTCTCATGCTCTCTGTCTCTCATTCTCTCTGTCTCAAATAAATAAATAAAATCTTAAAAAAAATTGTCGTACTATAGGTTTTAAAAAATATTTTTGAATGAATTGATGAATCATGATGAATCATGTGTATGATACACACCCAGACATATTGTATTGTGTGCATACCATTATTTGCATATATCTGTCAACTCTTGTGCACCACTGGTTCATCTCATCTTGGTCTCTCCTATCCTTATCCCAGGTATTCCAACAGAGACCAGTTCTGTGTGGGCTCTGAATAACTTTAAACAGTATCAACCGATGAGGGTCATGCTTCAGGGCTAAGAATAAGTCCCTGTGGGACTCTACTGTGGAAGTCTGCTGGGTATCCATGCATACACAACCTGGGAGTGGAAGTGAGGGGGTCTCATGTCCCTACACAGAGAACCTTCAACCAGTTGGGGATGGGAGCCTGTGGGTAAATGTGCCACCTGTCTTCAGCTGGGACCCACCTCATGCACCTTATCCCATGTATTTTCTCTGAAGATCATATAGGATCAGAGCTCCTTCAGTGGTGGCCACACTTTTCACTCATTCTTATATTGATCCTCTCTTCAACACTTCCCATCTGTCACTTCTGAGAATTACATTCTCCATCAGCAATCAGACCTAAGATGTAATCACAGCCTCTGTTCTTGGGGGAACGTAGGTGGAAGCAGTTACTACTGGTCACAACAGAGAAAAAAAAACTGCAGATTTTATTAGCTAAATCCTTTTCATAACAACAATTTTCCAGGAAAAGAATTTTCTGGTTTTATAAAAAATATGTTTTCAGGAAGTTTGTTAGCTTGATATGGTAAATTTATGCATGGATATAGGTATATGGTCAGTATGTGATTTAAGCATCAGTGCTATTGTTCATAAGTTACTTAATCTGGTAAATTTAATACTCTCAACAAACTACAGTTTTGTCATCAATGAGATAGGGGTGATAATAATCCCCTTACAGGGTTGTTGTGAGTGTCAAATGCAATAGTGAATGCAATGTGCCACTCAGAACCAAAATTTGAAATCTGCTGTGCTGTCCTTCACTACATGGCAACACATTTCTGTAAAGGTGCAGAGTATGAAATGGAGAGAGGCAAGCTATTGTCATTCATTGTAACCATGGCTTTCAGTTATAGAAAACTAAAATTGTTTAATGCACTTAATAACACATCAATTTTGAATATTTATTTCCACCAATACATTTTTCCTCAACTTTTTTTTTCTCTTCAACGGCTTATGTTTACAGATGTTGATCTGTTGGAAGCTTAGGGGTTGTTCTTATTAGCATAAAAGATGATTTTTGTCTCAGTTGCATTAGTTGAAGAAACACAGAGTTCTTATCACTTATATTAGCATTTTTGTTTTTCCATTTTCTTCCCTTTGGTATGAAGTCATGAGGTGGGATGCAGTAATATTCACAAAACAGTATTGTCCTAACAGATATGAAAATAACCATCAAATCAACGGATGGACATCAGAATGCCAATCTGGAATGGCCTGAAATATTGATTTATTAACTAACGTAACAAAATTTGAATTCAGCATATTCAAGGTATTTGACACCTATCCATTTAAAATGTATGAAAAAACAGGAGAACACAAGTCAGGTGCATCAGGACCTACCTGTTTTTGTCAGGACCTACCTATTTTTGTTCTAAAATAATGTAATTTCTTACAGCAAGAATGATTTTTATTCAATACCCTAGAAATTCTACCCAGGATAAAGGGCTCCACTTCCTCTATTAAATGGTGCTGCTCCATAGATAAAATACATAGGAATAGTACAGAAATAGCATTTTTTTTCCTTTGTGTTGCATTTTTTATCTGTGTGTATTGCTCTGGCATGAAAATTTTTGAGAATACTTACCACTTCTGACTTATTTGCCACATCATCTTAAAAATGGCCAATTTGATGCTCAAAATAATATACTTTACTAGTTCTTTATCTCCTTAAAAACCTTTATTAGCATAGCATTTGGCTCCTAGAGGCTGATGTTTATACAACAAATGAATGAACAAGTGTATCACAAATATTGCACTGTGGGTGTGTTGAGCCAAAAGCCACATTGACACCCTTGAAAAATAAGCTGGAGAGCCTGTGATTTCCACATGGCTAATTGTCAAAATACTTCTCTACTGCTAACAAGTAATAGCATAATTCTCTCCTTGTCTTAGCCTGCATATATGGAATCATCCTTCTTCATCACTTTCAGCTTATTAGTCTTATCACTTCTTCCTTTAAATAGTCTCACGTTCACAATTCGTTTATCCCCTTGTAAGCTCCTTTATTCCAATTCCGTACACCTCTTGCCTAGTTGGCTGTAATTGTTGACTATGAGATTTCCTTCTTGACTTTATTTTCTTTTCTGTCATTGACCCATTCACTGAGCTTGTTTAATCTTTCTCTTTTTTTCATTTTCATAGTCTTTTTTTATTATCTTATGTTAATCACCATTCATTACATCATTAGTTTTTGATGTAGCGTTCCATGATTCATTGTTTGCATATAACACCCAGTGCTCCATGAGAATGTGCCCTCCTTAACACCCATCACCTTTCTTAAGTGCCATTTTTTTTTCTCATTTGCTACCTCTACCAAAAAGCCTACATGTCTCTAGTCTATAGCCTCAGACCTAAATTTCTTCATCTTTATTTCTTGTTTGAGTTTGTCAGCTACAGGAAAGTCTGAGAAGAAAATATTAAATCCCTCTAAATCCCCAAACACCGCTGCTACCATGGGTTTCCATGCTATAGCTCCTCTGGGACCTGACTTCCTTGCCAGTATTAGGTTGCAAGTTGCGATATTCCTACTGCACTGAACTGCTTTCACTTAATATCTTATGATGACCTTCTTCCTCCTGATTATTCTGATTTTTTCCCTAGATGTTTTGTTTTTATTCTGTCTCCATACTCTTCCTAGCTCATTAAATCTTATTCATTTAAGTCCCAGAATTAAACCTCACCACTGCTATTCTAGAGAAATTATAAACATATTTCTCATGAGTACTTCCAGGTTGTTTTAAGGTAACAATTCCATAATACTATTTGTAATTTCCCTATCCATTTCTTGGGAATATTTGTGAATACCTCAACAGAAAAACCTAAGTTTTGTTTGTTATTGCCCCCAATCTTTTGCCACTGAAAAAGCCAACAACTCAAATGAAGACTGTAAACTCTTTGAGAGTAGAGACCATATCTTTTTTTTTTTTTTTTTTACCACCATATTCCCAGCAGCTTTTATAGTGGTCAGCTCATAAAAGTCACTTAATAAATGTGAGTTGAAATAATCATGACTGGATGATTGAATATACATATATTTCCTACATGGGTGCAATCACACAGCTTATGTCAATTTGTATTACATCATGAGTTGAGCTTCCTTGCCATTAAAACTCTTGAGGAATATCACAAATATGTATGGGATATTCAATTGTATAGATATAACTTCCTTATTTGTTATATTATTGGATGTTTCACTTGCTTCCATATTTTACTTTAATGAATAATGTGGGACATACATCCTTATTTGTATTTCTGATTATGTCCTTAGATTAGATTTCTGCCTTAGAAATTATTAGGTCAATGGCATACATATTTTGCTTTTTAATTATAATAATAAGATTCTTTTCCAACAGAATTGTAGAATAGTTTATACCTTAGCAAACAGTGCATACATTTATGTTTTAAGATATCCTTTGTAATTTTGACTAATTTTACTTATTAAAAAATTTATGGTTGAAAAAAATAGTTTAGGGTGCTTGGGTGGCTCAGTCAGCTAATTGTCCAACTCTTGGTTTTGGCTCAGGTCATGATCTTAGGGTGGTGAGATTAAACCCTACTTGGGCTCCTGGCTCAGGGAGGAGTTTGCACTCCCCCTCCTTCTGCCCCTCCCCACCGCTCACTTGCACTCTCTCTCTCTCAAATAAATAATCTTTAAAAATTAGGTTAGAAATTTTCAAACATGTACAAAGGAAGAGAAAATGGTACAATGAATTTCCATATAGCCAACTCCAATGGGGACCAACTGACTCATGGACAATCTTATTTTATCTATATCTCCACTCATTTATCCTGCCCCCGGGATTACAGTGAGGAAAATTCCAAATGTTCTATCATTTCACCTATAAATATTTAACTACATGTTTCTAATAGATAGGGGTTCTTTTTGTAAACAAAACACAGTAGTATTATCACACCAAAGCAAAATTAACAATTATTTCTTAGTATCATTAAATATTTAGCACTATCCCCCTCATTTATGTTTTTTTTTTTTTTAAAGTAATCTTTGAAGAAACCAGGTTATTTGTTCTATAGAATTTCTAAAAGTCAGGATATTGAAGGGTGCATATTCATGGTGTCATTTGATTTATTCCTCTATCTCTTTTATTTCCTGTACATTGGTAGCTAGAATAATCAATTAATTAAATTATTCATTATGCACTCATTGGTAAGCCTACTTCACAGGTGCTGTTGATAATTCCTTCAGAAAACACATACATTTATGTTTATCTTTTTATATTAGCAGCCATTGATAATTATGAAATCATTGACTGATAAAGGGTTGCAGGTTGTAATATTCTAATTTTAATATTCCTTCTTCATTTATTAGCTAGAAAACTTTCTTAAGAGAAATTTCTTATCAACTATTCAGTTACTCTAAGGTAGTGCTCAAATAGGAAAAGATAAATGCTTGATTCTTCTCTCTTATTTTCTAATTTTTAAAATAACAAGTGGCTTCTTTAGTACTCTCAAAAGATGCCCAATCAACGTTGCCTTCAAAGTGTCATCAGGCGCTTATAGATTCAAACATAACTTGATGAGTTTTAATCCAATGCTATTGTGATACTAATAGAGGCTCAAATCATCCTGTCATTGGCAGTTAGAGTTCATTCAGGTTGGGTTGTGCATCCTTTTGCTATGGTCCTGGTAGTCTTTGATTGCTTCCTTATGTTCTCATTTAATGGGATGTTCCATGTATGCATCTTGTACGTTTTCCTGCTCAAGGAGCAGTTTTCAAGATATATAATCATAATCATAACATATACATATTCAGTCTTATGTTTTCTTTTGTTTGCAACTCATGTAATTGCATTTTTCTAGTAATTTTAATAGAAAATATTTCCAATAAAATATTACACATTATTGGAGGCTATGACCTTTCTTATGTAGTTTCTAACAAAAATCATCTTTGTTTTTCCATTGGGTGAAATGCTGGTTTTGGACTGGGAAATGTTAACTTCTTTGTTATCAAATTTTTTTCCAACTAGAAATAATACAAGTATATTGTACTTTTAATACCATTTCTCCTGAATAACCACCTACCCCCTGGAATGAGCCAGATTCCTCCAATAAGAAAATACTTATTCCCAATTCCCAGGCTTTGTTTATGATTTTTTTTTTTTTTAACTGTTCAATTTGGACTTCCCTGCCAGGATTGTCTGTATTTAAATTCCATTTTGATTTTGAATCTTGAACCAAATGTATCCTTCTGAGAAAAAAAATTAAACTAGTAAACTAAGAAAGTCTTCTTTCAAAATCATAGGAGTTAACTTCTTCAATTGTTAGTGTTTGATTTTTGTCTGTCTTCCCCAATCAGTCTAGGGCTATATAGCACTCAAATTGTCTTTTCATCTCCATATTCCTAGAGCATAGAATAAGGCCTAGGACAAAAGAGCGTCTCTGGAAATACTTATAGAATGGATGGTTAAAGTACTTGTGCAACCCTGCCAAATGATAACCCTCTGCAACCCTGCCAAATGATAACCCTCTGATCATCTTCTCATTTTTCTGTGAATATAAGCATGGTCAGCCCCACTCACCCCTATTTAGCAGGTAGTTGATCCATAATTACTTCTTGTTTGTTAATTTTGCATTCACAATTATATCTTACACTCATTAAAGAGTGAAAATGTATTAGCTAAGGTAGTGCTATCTCTTGTATTCTATAAAATCCAAAATAACACAATTGAAATATATTACTCATTCACATAAATGTTTCAAACATACTGTGACTCACCTCCGAGCAGTCTGATTCACAGACTAAGCTTTGTGTATCTTTCAACCATGCAATTCTTTCATGCTTTGAAGTTCTCTGCCAGATTCCCAGCAAAGCCTGAGCAGATGTAGAAAGGAAGCGTGGAACCAACATACACTAGCCTAAAAGTGGCCCTCATCATCTTTGCTCACCCATCACCTGCATAGTTGTCTGGAAAATGAAGTTCATGGCTGAGCAGCCATTTACCAGAAACTATTTTATGCAACAGAAAAGGAGCAAGGATATTTGGTGGTCAGATAGCCATCTCTGTCACTGTAAACATTTATGATGGTTCTATCAACCTAATGCCATTGTGGTAGTGTTCAAAAATTGTGTTAGTGTTCTGTTCTTTTAACTCATTACTTGACTTGTGTTGGTGTTCATTTAAGTCATTATGTGAATTATTTAGAGTGTGTAACCCATGAAAGCATCTATTACAAAATGCAAAGCTCTTGGGGATCAGAGTAGGAGAAAGAAATGGATTCAAATTCACTTATCTGCAAAAATGCACATAAGTGTATAAGAAGGTACAAGGATTTATAATTTTACCATATGTACAAAGTATGGACTACATAATATTTGGTCACTTGTGTCAGTTACTTATTGCATTTATTTATTTATGTAAAATTTAAAGAGTGATTTCACATATATTCTTCGATTTGTTTTACAAAGACAGACACACAAAGATATTTTCATCATAGCATTGATTCTTAATAGCAAAAATAACAACCATCTATATGTCCACAAATAGATGGTAGTTTATATAAATTACAGTTCAGATAATAAAGAAAATATGGAGATATTCAATATTTTTTGATTATGCCTTTTCAATATACAAAGTATCTTCAGTACATTCCTTCATGAATGGACTTCCAAATATGACTCGTAGGGGTGCCTGGGTGGCTCAGTTGGTTAAGCGACTGCCTTCGGCTCAGGTCATGATCCTGGAGTCCCAGGATCGAGTCCCGCATCGGGCTCCCTGCTCGGCAGGGAGTCTGCTTCTCCCTCTGACCCTCCTCCCTCTCATGCTCTCTGTCTCTCATTCTCTCTCTCTCAAATAAATAAATAAATAAACAAATCTTAAAAAAAAATATGACTCGTAGTATAATTTCATTTTATAAAAAATATGTACATTGTATCAGTTTTCTATAGACACTTAACATATTACCACCATGTTATCAGGTTAAAATAATACCTACTTAACTACAGCATAGTTATGTGGTCAGAAGTCTAAATTCTCTGCTCATGGTCTTTCCAGGCTGAAGTCAAGGTTTAGCCAACGTGCATTCCTTTCTGAAGGTTCTGAAGAATTCACTTCTGATCTCATTTATGTTATGGGCAGAATTCAGCTGTTTGTGGTTGTGAGACAGAGGTTTCCATGTTCTTGAGACATGGCTCCCCCTCCATCCTCAAGCCAGCAAAAGCCAGTGCAATCCTTTCGTGATTCTCACCCTTCTGAATTCCATTCCCCACCCTGCCTTCTTTTGCTGCCTTTACAGGTGTATGTGAATTACATTAAGCTCACTGAGATAATTCAGGATAACTTTCCTATCTTAAAGTTAATTGATTAGCATCCTTAATTACATTTGCAGAGTTCCTTCTGCCAGAGGGTAACATATTCTGTCACAGGGATTAGGGTGTAGAATCTTCTCAGAGCCATGATTCTGCCTACTACATACATACACATTATATATAGCTAAAGCAACAAACAATCTGAAGTTTCTGATTATACTATACTGGTAGTATTATTGGTGAATTTTTTCTGTATTTACTAATTTTGTTTTTCAGTGAAGTGAATTCAGTGTGTGTGTGTGTGTGTGTGTGTTTTCCGAAAAAAATTAAGAAAAAAATGTACAGGCGATCTGTGTTTAACAGCTGAAGATTCTTCAACCTTGACAACAGTCCATGGACACAACACTAATGACTTTGCAGTTTGGATATAAACACATGATTTCTGAGGACTCTTCTAATTTTGATCCTGCAGAAACCTTGTACTGGACAAGGCCTGTCCTTCTGAAACTTAAACAAATGGGTTGTCGAGAATTGGTGTGAAATGGGATATGACAGAACAGGTTTAATTATGTAAGTGTCCAAAATCCTAGGTTCATATATGTGTTTCTCAAAACTGTGTAATGAGACGGTGGCTCTGTGGGAAATGAGATGTGTTCAGGCCTTGTAATGAGATGTTTCGCTGGTAAGCCAGAATGAGATGCTTGGCCGGAGCTCTAATAAGATGCCTTGCTAGGAGTGTATAATTAGACGTTTGACTTGTTGTAGGCAATGAGGGTTGTGACTGGGAACATAATTAGTCTGGTTTTGGGAGAGAGTGATGCCATGTACGTCTGGGCTGCAGAGAGAGGCCCTGGCAAGCCTGCGAGTACGCGTGCTGATTGTGCTGGTGTACACACTGGGAGGTGAGTGAGTCGCACGGGGACCTTCCACTGGGACAGCAGGGTGCTGTGGCTGCTTAGTAGTGTGTTGATTACAAAGAACAGAATGCAGGATGAGGCTATGGGAACAGACTTACACTTGTGAATAGACAGTGGAACACAGACTCTGGTACTGGAGCAAGAGTCCCTGTTTTATTACTATCAGAACAGCCTCAGGCAAATCACTTGCACTCTCCCTGTCTCCTCAGCTCTACACGTAGGCTAACAATACCACTTAGCCCTTGGGTTGTTGTAAGGCTTCCGTCAGCCTCTGGAGTGTTTAAAGCAGGGCCTGGCATATATGTAGGTGCTCTACATAAGCGTTAGCTGTTACGAAGGGCCACGATGTACCAGTGCATTAATGGTTGAATCCTTGAACAACTCTGTCAGGAAACAAAGGCGGGAGATGCACTCACTTGCCCAAAATTACACATGTTGTAATTAGCCAAAAGTGATCTACTATGTGGACGTATATTTCTGGTTTAAAGGGCATGATGCCCATCGTTGAAAGAGAAGATTGGAAACCTGTGAGCCAGATTCTCTGGGGAACAGTAGAGAGGAAAGAATGAGCCACACAACTGACCTGATAGATCTGGTGGAGGAATGGCTTCACCCCAGGCCTCAGTTTCCTCAACTGCATAGTAGGGGATAACAGCCCCACCTCTTAGATCACTCTAAAAGTTACAAGTGAAAAATAGGTTAAAGACTTTAGAACAGTGTCTGTTACATAGGATAGTATACTTCTGCAGGTAACAAAATATATGACCAAAAGTGTCTCAAACAAGTATGGGGTTGATTTGTTATCATAAATTAAAAGTCGGGGTATAGGCAAATCAGGGCTGAAATGGACATTACAGTATTGTCATCAAGGACTCAGGTTACTGCTGTTTTCCTGATCTTCCAAGCTTGCTATACACTATTCTCTCCACTAGTCACAACACTGTGCCTCATTGTCTAAACATCACATCCAGATTTCAGGAAGGAGGAAGAGGGAAGGGTAAGATTTGAAGGGCAAAGTGTCTTTATGCGTATTACTTAGTATGCCCCCTTACAAAAACTTTCTTCATGTGTCAACCAGTGTCTTCGGCTTACTTCTCATTAGCTACATAGGAATCTAGTCAAGCAAGTTTGTTAGCTTTCCAATGTATATATACTGAAGTCTTAATGGCTTTCTTGTGGACTGGTAGATGCTCTTTATTTATTAAGGATATTACCTTTTGTCATCATTTGAACTGTCAACATCGAGGTAAATCTTAATGATGGAGTCTTCTCACTAGAAAACTTTGGCAAACTAACAAAACTTCAGGGAAAAAAAATATTCTTAATGCATGGGGACTGTTATTCTCCAGGATAATCACATTCCTGTGATCTTCCACATTTCTTGCTTTACAAAAGATTACAAATAGGGCACCTGAGTGGCTCAGTCAGTTAAGTGGCTGTCTTCAGCTCAGGTCATGATCCCGGAGTCTTGGGATACAGGCCTGCATTGGGCTCCCTGTGCAGCAGGGAGTTTGTTTCTCCCTCTCCGTCTGCTTGCCACCCCCCTTGCTTGTGCTCTCTCTGTCAAGTAAGTGAATAAAATCTTAAAAAAAAAAAAAAGATTACAAATAGAACAAACATTTTTCTTTTGCCAAGACATTTCGACTTTTCTTCCTTTACTTCTACTTAAAATAAGAGGAACTGCATGTCTCTGGTAGAAATCCAAAAGTGTTACATAAAAAACCAAACCAGCAAATCAATTTTTCTCTGTGAATGTAAAGGGTTAAAAGTCTCTGAACATTTCATAAGAGGCATTTTACAAACTCAAGAGCTCCACAGGGGTCATTAGTTATATGTCCAATGGAGCCACTGGTAGTCTCTCTCCTTCATCTCTTTCTCTAAACTTGAAAAGAAAATTTATTTCACAGTACGAATTATCTGTCTGAAAAGAATCTTCACCTGAGATTGGGCACTGCTGTGATTTTCTCCTTTGATGGTGAAAAGGTGATGGTGGATAATGTATTATTCAGGTTAGCCTAAGTTATGCTGCAGTAAAATAAAACCTCCAGATTTTAGAAGTTTAACAAAATCAAAGGATTATTCCGATTCGTGCCAGGTGTCCAAATAAGGTGGGTAAGGTGTGCTCTGCTTGCCAAAATTCCTCAGGGATACGAGTGGACAAAGGCACCAGCATCTTATCATGTCATTTTTTTCAACGCAAAGATCAGGATTCACTATAGCATTCACAAAGAGGGTTGGAGAATTAAGCACAGAGTATTAAATGCTTTAGCCTGGAAGTGACTTGTATTATTTTCCCTCATATTTCTTTATCCAAAACTAGGCACAGGGTCACGCACCCAGAAGTAAGGAAGAACTGGATGAGAGTGAACGTTGGTTATATCTACCCCAGTTATTCTTTATTTTTCCAAATTCCTAAAGGAAAATAAAAGGTTATATTTGATCTATCCTAACTCCCACTCTGGCTTCAATCCTCTGCTTCTTCTGAGGAAAGCTCTATTACTAGATCTCTAATACAAAGAACTGACATATTGCCACTACTTTGTCTTCAAAACCAACAAAACATTTCTAAATAAGTAATTTGCTAAGATGGTTAATCCATCTTAAATTGTAATCACTGAATATCATTTCTGTAAATGTTTCTCCAAGCTCCTTAGCAAGACCTGGCTTTAGATTAATTTTCACCCCATCTCATTATTTTTCTAGGACTTTAAATTCTATTTTGTTTTCTTTGATTCCCCTCCCCCAGCAGTGCCTGCATGCTGATCTTCCTCTCTCCCTCCCTTCCTTCCTTCCTTTCTTCTTTCCTTCTTTCTTTTTTTTTTTATTATGTTATGTTAATCATCATGCATCATTAGTTTTTGATGTAGTGTTCCAGGATTCATTGTTTGTGCATAACACCCAGTGCTCCATGCAGAACGTGCCCTCCTCAATACCCATCACCAGGCTAACCCATCCTCCCACCCCCCTCCCCTCTAGAACTCTCAGTTTGTTTTTCAGAGTCCATAGTCTCTTATGGTTCGTCTCCCCCTCTGATTCCCCCCTTCATTCTTCCCCTACTGCTATCTATTTTTTTTTCCCCTTCCTTCTTTCTTCCCTTCTTCATCCCTTTGTTCGGTTTTCTTTTTGCAATTGTATGGTCATGCCTTTGCCAATTTTCATTCCTATCTTTTTTGTTTATTTAGAACTGACAGTAATCATAAAAGAATGATAAATGTTTAGTAAGGCATTTTTTTATGTTTCAGGTTTTCTTGTTTAACACATTTATTTTTTTTTATAATCTTGTCTAACCATTTTTAAGTGTATAGTTCAGTGACATTAAGGATGTTCATATTATTGTGCAACAATTATCAGCATCTATCTCCAGAATTTTTTTTCATCTTCCCAAACTGAAACTCCTTGCCTACTAAGTAAAAACTCCCCACTTCTCATTGCCTCCAGCCCCTGGAACCACCTTCTACCTTCTGTCTCTATGTATTTCGCTACTGTGAGTTTATCATAAAAGTGGAATTATACAATATTTGTCCTTTTCTAACTGAATATATGGTTTTTCCAATACTATTTGTTGAAATGAGTATCTTTCTCCCCCTTGAAAGATCTTGGTACTGGTTCATTTGACCATATGGACAGGTATATTTCTGGGCTTTCTATTCTATTCCACTGATATATATACCTGTCTTTATGCCAATACCACACTGTTTTTATTACTGTTATTTTACAGTAAGAATTGAAATCAGGAAGTGTAACACCTCCGACTTTGTTCTTCTTTTTCAAGATTATTTTGGCTACTCAAGATTCATTGGAATTCCATGAAAATTTAAGAATTGATTTTTCATTTTTTGCAAAAAACATCGTTAGGTGTTTTTAGTTGTTGTTTGTTTTTATAGGAATTGCATTGAATCTGTAGATCACTTTGGGTTGTATTGATATCTTTAGCAATATTCAGTCTTCCAATTTATCAACACAGGATGTCTTTTTATTTATGTGTGTCTTCTTTAATTTCTTTCAACAACGCATTGTAATTTTCAGTGTAAAACTCTTTTAGTTCATTAGTTAATTCCTACATATTTTTTCTCTTTAACAATATGAAAAATGAAATTATATCCTTAATTTCATTCCAGATTGTTTATTGTTGATATGTAGAAATACAACTCTTTGTTAGAATTGTTAGGGTTTTCTACATATAAGATCATATTGTCTGGGTACAACAATGATTTTTTTTACTTCTTCCTTTATAATTTTGATCTTTTTTGTCCTTACCTAATTTCTCTGGCTAGGATTATGTTGAATAGGAGTGGCAAAAGTGTTATCTTGTTTCTGATTTTAGGAGAAATGTTTTCAGTCTTTCACCATTGAGTATGATATTAACTATGGGATTTTCAAATATGGACTTTATTATGGTGGGGTACTTTTCCTATTTCTGGTTATTGAGTGTTTTTATCATAAAAGTGCATTGAATTTTTTCAAGATTTATTTCTGAAACAATGCAGATGATAATGTGTGTGCATTTCAATCTGTTAATGTTAATACATTATCATGATTGATACTCATATTTTCATATGAATTCCAGGGATAAATCCCACTCATTCATAGGGAATAATTGTTTAATATGTTGAGTTATTGAATTTGGTTTATGAGTATTATGTTGGGGATTTTTGCATCAATATTCATAAGATATATCAGTCTTTTTGTGTATCATCTTTTTCCACCTTTGGTATCAGGGTAATGCTGGCCTCAGAATGAGTTTGGAAATAATCTCTCATCTTCAGCATTTTGGGAGAGCTTGAAAAGGACTGGTACTAAGTCTTCTTTAAATGTTCGGTAAAATTCACCAGTTAAGCAATCTGGTCCTAGGCTTTTCTTTTGGGGAGGTTTTTGATTATAGATTCAATCTCTGTAGCATTATAGTTCTATTCAGATTTTCTCTTTGTTTATGATTCAGTCTTTCTAGGTCATGTGTTTCCTGTAATTTGCCCATCTCACCTAGATTATCCAAAGTGTTGGTATACAAATTTTCTCCTGTAATATTTTTTTAAAATTTCTTTAAATCCATAGTAAGGCCCCCTTTTTCATTTCTTATTTTAGTTATTTGATTCTTCTCTTATTTTTCTTAGTCAATCTAGCTAAATGTTCATTTTGTTGACCTTTTTGAAGAACCAACTTTTGGTTTTATTTTCCTTATCTCCACTCTAATCTTTATTTTTTTTTCCTTCTGTGGGCTAGTTTTGTGTTTAGTTTATTCTACCTTTTCTAGTTCCTTCATAAAAACAGGTTGTGGATTTGAGAGTTTTCTTATTTTTTAATGTAAGCATTACAGCTATAATCCCGTAAAATTATGTGCATTGGGTTTTCATTTTCATTTATCTCAAAATATTCTAATTTTTCTTGCAATTTCTTTCTTGGCTAACTCATTGTTTGAATGTATGACTTAACTTTACATATTTATGAATTTTTCAGTTTTCATTCCACCGTCCATTTCTGTTTTCATTCCATTGTGATCAGTAAAGATACTCTATGATTTCAATCTTTTAAAATGTATTAAGACTTGTTTTGTGACCTAATATATAGTCTATCTTGGAGAATTTTTCATGTACACTTGAGATAAAGGTGTATTTATTGAGTGAAGTGTTTTCTATTTGGTCCAATTTTCCTGTAGTGTTGTTCAAGTCCTGTGTTCTTTTGAAGATATTCTGTCTAGCTGTATTATGCATTATTGAAAGTCTCTTACTGTTATTTTTATTTTTTGATGGGGGAGGGGCAGAGGGAGAGTGAGAGAAAGAATGCCAAGCAAACTCCATGCCCAGCACAGTGCCCAATGCAGGGCTCAATATCACAACCCTGAGTCAGATGCTTAACCTGTGGAACCACCGAGGCAACTTTCTTACTATTATTTTTAGAATTGTCTATTGCTGCCTTCAATTTTGGTCAGTGCTTGCTTCATATACTTAGGACCCCTGACATTTAGTGCATATATCTTTATAATTGTTATATCTTCTTGATGTATTGACACTATTATTAGCATATAATGTTCTTTGTCTCATTTGAGAGTTTCTACATTAAACTCTACTTGTCTGATATTAGTATAGTCACTTGTACATTCTTTTGATTATTATTCATATGGAATATTTTTTCATCCTTTTACCTTCCATCTATTTGTATCCTTACATCTAAAATGAGTCTCTTTTAGACAGCTTATAGTTGCATCTGATTTTTTTAATCCTTTTTGCCAATGTGTCTTTTGAATGGAGAGTTTATTTTTATTTAAAGTTATTACTGAGGGAAGGACTTAGCTTTGCCATTACATTCTTCTTTTTTTAAATCATTTTCTTTTTTTAATTTAAATTCAATTAGCCAACATATAGTACATTATTACTTCCTGATGTAGTGTTCAATGATTCATCAGTTGCGTATAACACCCAGTGCTCATTACATCATGTGCCCTCCTTAATGCCCATCACCCAGTTACCCCATTTTCCCACCCACTTCCCCATCCACAACTCTCAGTTTGTTTCCCAGAGTCAAGAGTCTCTCATGGTTTGTCTCCCTCTCTGATTTCTTCCCATTAGATTTCCCTCCCTTCCCCTATGATCCTCTGTGCTATTTCTTATATTCCACATAAGTGAAACCATATGATTGTCTTTGTCTGATTGCCTTATTTCACTTAGCATAATACCCTCCAGTTCCATCCATGTCAAAGTAAATGGTAGGTATTCATCCTTTCTGATGGCTTAGTAATATTCCATTGCATATATAAACCACATCTTCTTTATATATTCATCTGTTGAAAGACATCTTGGCTCCTTCCACAGTTTGGCTATTGTGGACATCACTGCTATGAACATGGGGGTGCATGTGCCCCTTCTTTTCACTACATCTGTATCTCTGGGGTAAATACTGAGTACTGCAATTGCTGGGTCATAGGGTAGCTCTATTTTTAACTTCTTGAGGAACCTCCATACTGTTTTCCAGAGTGGCTGCACCAGCTTGCATTCCCACCAACAGTGTAAGAGGTTCCCCTTTCTCCACATCCTCGCCAATATTTGTTGTTTCCTGTCTTGTTGATTTTAGCCATTCTAACTGGTGTAAGGAGGCATCTCATTATGGTTTTGATTTGTATTTCCCTGATGACAAGTGATGTGGAGCACTTTTTCATGTATCTGTTGGCCATTTGTATGTCTTCTTGGAGCAATGTCTGTACATGTCTTCTGCCCATTTCTTAACTGCATTATTTCTTTTTTGGGTGTTGAGTTTGAGAAGTTCTTTATAGATCTTAGATAACAGCCCTTATCTGATATGTCATTTGCAAATATTTTCTCCCATTCCATAGGTTGCCTTTTACTTTTGTTGACTTTTTCCTTTGCTGTGCAGATGCTTTTTATCTTGATGAGGTCCCAATAATTCATTTTTGCTTTTACTTCCCTTACTTTGGCAATGTTTCTGGGAAGGAGTTGCTGCAGTTGAGGTCGAAGAGGTTGCTGCCTGTGTTCTCCTCTAGGATTTGATGGATTCCTGTCTCACATTTAGGTCTTTCATCCATCTTGAGTTTATCTTTGTGTATGGTGTAAGAAAATGGTCCAGTTTCATTCTTCTACAAGTAGCTGTCTAATTTTCCTAGTACCATTTATTGAGGAGACTGTCTTTTTTCCATTGGATATTCTTTCCTGCTTTGCCAAATTTTAGTTGACCATAGAGTTGAGTGTCCATTTCTGGGCTCTCTATTCTGTTCCATTGATCTATGTGTATGTTTTTGTGCCAGTACCATGCTGTCTTGATGACCACAGCTTTGTAATAGAGCTTGAAGTCAGGCATTGTGATGACCCCAGGTTCGTTTTCTTTTTCAACATTCCCCTGGCTATTCAGGGTCTTTTCTGGTTCCATACAAATTTTAGGATTCTTTGTTCCAGCTCTCTGAAAAAATATTGATGGTATTTTGCTGGGGATAGCATTGAATATGTAGATTGCTCTGGGCAGCTTAGACATTTTAACAATGTTTATTCTTCCAATCCATGAGCGTGGAATGTTTTTCCATCTCTTTGTATCTTTTTCAATTTCTTTCATAAGTGTTCTGTAGTTTCTAGAGTATAGATCATTTACCTCTTTGGTTAGGCTTATTCCTAGGTATCTTATGATTTTGGGTGCAATTGTAAACGGGATCTATTCCTTAATTTCTCTTTCTTCAGTCACATTGTTAGTGTATAGAAATGTAGCTGATTTCTGTGCATTGAATTTGTATCCTGCCATGTTGCTGAATTGCTATACGAGTTCTACTAATCTTGGGGTGGAGTCTTTTGGGTTTTCCACATAAAGTATCATGTCATCTGCAAAGAGTGAGAGTTTGGCTTCTTCTTTCCCAATTTGAATACCTTTTATTTCTTTTTGTTGTCTGATTGCTGAGGCTAGGATTTCTAGTACTATGTTGAACAATAGTGGTGAGACTGGGCTTTCTTGTGATCCTGACCTTAAGGGAAGAGCTCTCAGTTTTTCCCCATTGAGAATGATATTCGTTGTGGGCTTCTTATAGATGGCTTTTCTGATATTGAAGTATGTTTTCTCTATCCCTACACTTTGAAGAGTTTTAATCAAGAAAGGATGCTGTATTTTGTCAAATGCTTTTTCCACATCAATTGAGAGGAACATATCATTCTTGTCTTTTCTTTTATTAGTACAATCTCACATGTTGATTGATTTTTTTGAAATTTTATTTCATTATGTTATGTTAGTCACCATACATTATATCATTAGTTTTTGATGTAGTGTTCCATGATTGTTTATGTATAATACTCAGTGCTCCATGCAATAGGCACCCTCCTTAATACCCATCACCAGGTTAACACATCCCCCACCCCCTACCCCTCTAAAACCCTCAGTTTGTTTCTCAGAGTCCATAGTCTCTCATGGTTCATCTCCTCCTCTGATATCCTCCCCTTCATTTTTCCCTTACTACTATCTTCTTCTTCTTTTTTTTTTTTTTTGACATATAATATATTATTTGCTTCAGAGCTACAGGTCAGTGATTCATCAGTCTTACATAATTCACATGGCTCACCATAGCACATATCCTCCCCAGTGTCCATCACTCAACCACCCCATCCCGCCCACCCCCCACCACTCCAACAATGCTCAGTTTGTTTCCTGAGATTAAGAGTCTCTTATGGTTTGTCTCACTCTCTGGTTTCACCTTGTTTCATTTTTTCCTCCCTTCCGCTATGATCCTCTCTTGTGTTTCTCAAATTCTTCATATCAGTGAGATCATATGATACTTGTCTTTCTCTGATTGACTTATTTTGCTTAGCATAATACCCGCTAGTTCCATCCATGTCATTTCAAATGGCAAGATTTTGTTTGTTTTTTTTTTTTGATGGTTGCATAATATTCCATTGTATATATATACACCACATCTTCTTTACCCATTCATCTGTCAATGGACATCTTGGCTCTTTTCATAGTTTGGCTATTGTGGACATTTCTGCTATAAACATCGGGGTACACATACCCCTTTGGATCACTACATTTGAATATTGGGGTCAGTACACACTAGTGAAATTGCTGGGTTGTAGGGTGGCTCTATTTTCAACTTTCTGAGGAACCTCCATACTATTTTCCAGCGTGGTTGCACCAGCTTGCATTTCCACCAACAGTGTAGGAGGGTTCCCCTTTCTCCACATCCCCGCCAACATCTGTCATTTCCTGACTTGTTTATTTTAGCCATTCTGACTGGTGTGAGGTGGTATCTCATGGAGGTTTTGATTTGGATTTCCCTGATGCCAAGTGATATTGAGCACTTTTTCATGTGTCTGTTGGCCATTTGGATGTCTTCTTGCAGATGTGTCTGTTCATGTCTTCTGCCCATTTCTTGATTGGATTATTTGTTCTTTGGGTGTTGAGTTCAATAAGTTCATTATAGATTTTGGATACTAGCCCTTTATCTGATATGTCATTTGCAAATAACTTCTCCCATTCTGTCAGTTGTCTTTTGGTTTTGTTGACTGTTTCCTTTGCTGCGCAAAAGCTTTTTATAGTGATGAAGTCCCAATAGTTCACTTTTGTCCTTGTTTCCCTTGCCTTTGGTGATGTTTTTAGGAAGAAGTTGCTGCGGCTGAGGTTGAAGAGGTTGCTGCCTGTGTTCTCCTCAAGGATTTTGATGGATTCCCATCTCACATTTATGTCTTTCATCCGTTTTGAATCTATTTTTGTGTGTGGTATAAGGAAATGGTCCAGTTTGATTCTTCTGCATGTGGCTGTCCAATTTTCCCAACACCATTTGTTGAAGAGACTGTCTTTTTTCCATTGGACATTCTTTCCTGCTTTGTCAAAGATGAGTTGACCATAGAGTTGAAGGTCCATTTCTGGGCTCTCTATTCTGTTCCATTGATCTATGTGTCTGTTTTTGTGCCAGTACCTGACTATCTTGATGATGACAGCTTTGTATTAGATCTTGAAGTCCTCAATTGGGATGCTACCAGCTTTGCTTTTCTTTTTCAACATTCCTCTGGCTATGCGGGGTCTTTTCTGGTTCCATACAAATTTTAGGATTATTTGTTCCATTTCTTTGATAAAAGTGGATGGCATTTTGATAGGGATTGCACTGAATGTGTAGATTGCTCTAAGTAGCATAGACATTTTCACAATATTTGTTCTTCCAATCCATGAGCATGGAACATTTTTCCATTTCTTTGTGTCTTCCTCAATTTCTTTCATGAGTATTCTATACTTTTCTGAGTACAGATGCTTTGCCTATTTGGTTAGATTTATTCCTAGGTATCTTATGGTTTTGGGTGCAATTGAAAATGGGATCAACTCCGTCATTTCTCTTTCTTCTGTCTTGTTGTTGGTGTATAGAAATGCCACAGATTTCTGTGCATTGATTTTATATCCTGCCACTTTACTGAATTCCTATACGAGTTCTAACAATTTTGGTGTGGAGTCTTTTGGGTTTTCCACATAAAGTATTATATCACTGCAAAGAGTGAGAGCTTGGCTTCTTGTTTGATGATTCAGATGCCTTTTATTTCTTTTTGTTGTCTGATTGCTTTGGCTAAGACTTCTAGTACTATGTTGAATAACAGTGGTGATATTGGATATCCCTGCCATGTTCCTGACCTTAGGGGAACAACTCTCAGTTTTTTCCCATTGAGAATGATATTTGCTGTGGGTTTTTCATAGATGTCTTTTATGTTATTCAGGTTTGTACCCTCTCTCCTTATACTCTGAAGAGTTTTAATGAAGAAAGGATGCTGTACTTTGTCAAATGCTTTTTCTGCATCTATTGAGAGGATCATATGGTTCTTGTTCTTTCTTTTATTAATGTATTGTGTCACATTGATTGATTTGTGGATGTTGAACCAACCTTGCAGCCCAGGAATAAATCCCACTTGGTTGTGGTGAATAATCCTTTTAATGTACTGTGGGATCCTATTGCCTAGTATCAAAGCCTTATAGTCCAAGAAAATGCAGGGAATGTTCTCAATCTTTTGGTACTGGTTGAGACCTGATTTGTGACCTAGGATGTGATCTATTCTGGAGAATGTTCCATGGGCACTAGAGAAGAATGTGTATTCTGTTGCTTTGGGATGGGATGTTCTGAATATATCTGTGAAGTCCATTTGGTCCAGTGTGTCATTTAAAGCCTTTATTTCCTGTTGATCTTTTGCTTAGATTAGCTGTCCATTTCAGTGAGGGGTGTGCTAAAATCCCCTACTATTATTGTATTATTGTCGATATCTTTCTTTGATTTTGTTATTAATTGGCTTATATAATTGGCTGCTCCCATGTTAGGGGCATAGATATTTAAAATTGTTAGATCTTGTGAGATAGACCCTTTAAGTATGATATAGTGTCCTTCCTCATCTTTTATTATAGTCTTTCGTTTAAAATCTAATTTGTGTGATATAAGGATTGCCACTCTAGCTTTCTTTTGGTGTCCATTAACATGGTAGATTGTTTTCCACCTCCTCACTTTCAATCTGGGGGTGTCTTTGGGTCTAAAATGAGTCTCTAGCAGGCAGCATATCAATGGGTCTTGTTTTTTAATCCAGTCTGATAGCCTGTGTCTTTTGATTGGGGCATTTAGCCCATTTACAAATATTCAGGGTAACTATTGAAAGATATGAATTTAGTGCCATTGTATTGCATGTAAGGTGACTGCTACTATATACTGTCTCTATTCCTTTCTGTTCTATGTTATTTTTAGGCTCTCTCTTTGCTTAGAGGACTCCTTTCAATATTTCTTGTAGGGCTGGTTTTGTGTTTGCAAATTCTCTTTGTTTTTGTTTGTCCTGGAAGTTTTTTTTTTATCTCTCCTTCTATTTTCAGTGACAGTGTATATAGATATAGTATTCTTGGCTGTATATATTTCTCATTTAGTGCTCTGAATATATCATGCCAGTCCTTTCCGGCCTGCCAGGTCCCTGTGGATAGGTCTGCTGCCAATCTAATGTTTCTACCATTGTGGTTTACAGACCTCTTGTCCCAAGCTGCTTTAAGGATTTTCTTTTTGTCTCTAAGACTTGTAAGTTTTACTATTAGATGTTGGAGTATTGACCAATTTTTATTGATTTTGAAGGGGGTTCTCTGTGCCTCCTGGATTTTGATGTTTGTTTCCTTCTCCAAATTAGGGAAGTTCTCTGTTATAATTTGCTCCAATATGCCTTCTGCCCCTCTCTCTCTTTCTTCTTCTGGGATCCCAATTATTCTAATATTGTTTCACCTTATGGTATCACTTATCTTTTGAATTCTGCCCTTGCGATCCAGTAATTGTTTCTCTCTCTTTTTCTCAGCTTCTTTGTTCTCCATCATTTGGTCTTCTATGTTACTAATTCTCTCTTCTGCCTCATTTATCCTAGCAGTTATAACCTCCATTTTTGATTGTGCCTCATTAATAGCCTTTTTGATTTTGACTTTGTTAGATTTTAGTTCTTTTATTTCCCCAGAAAGGATTCTCTAGTATCATCCATGCTTTTTTCAAGCCCATCTAGTATCTGTATAATCGTGATTTTGAACTCTGGTTCTGACATCTTAGTGATGTCCATATTGATTAGGTCCCTGGCAGTTGGTATGGCCTCTTGTTCTTTTTCTTGAGGTGATTTTTTCCATCTTGCCATTTTATCTAGAGGAGAGTAGATGAATGAGAGACAAAATGCTAACAGGGTAACAATGACCCCAGAAAAATATACATTAAATAAATCAGAAGGGACACGAAACCAGGGGGGGAAAGAAAAGGAAAAATAAAAGAATATGATCAGGCTGGTGAATAGATCAGAGCCTCACACTAGATTTTGGGTGCATTTTGGTCTGTTCGAAGAAACTACCTCCCCAAATTTTAAAGAATGAAAAACATATATGTATAAAAATAAGGGTAATTACAATGAAGGGATGGAATATGACTGTAAAGATTAAGATGATAAAAGATTCTATAAAAGGAATTGATAAGATAAGAAGTTTGTTGAAAGAAGAAAGAAGAAAAATTAAAAAAAAAAAAAGGTGAGAATGTGATCAGGCAGGAGACAGAACAAAGCCATACACTAAAGATTTAAGGTATATTTTGGTCTGTTAGAAGAAACTGTATCCTAAAATTTTAAAGAGAAAAACTTATATAGATACAAAAAGTAGGGTTAGCTACAATGAAGGGATATAAAGTAGTCTAAAAATGAAAATTAAAAAGATTAAAAAAAGATTTGATAATATGTTGGTTGAAAAAAGGAAAAAGAAAAATTAAAAAAAAAGAAAAAGAAAAAATAAAGAAAATTAAAAAAATTAACTTTGAAAGACTAAAGAATCATGGGGAAAAAAGCCATGAATTCTAAGTGCTGTATTCCTCTAGCTCTGGGATTTTGCTGCTCTCATTGAGCTCTAAACCTGGTCTTGGCTGGCTGTTCTTGCTGATCTTCTGGAGGATGGGCCTGTTGCAGTGATTCTCAGATGTCTTTGCTGGAGTTGGAATTGCCCCACCCTTGCCAGGGGCCGTGCTAAGAATCTGCTCGGGTTTGCTCTCGGGAGCTTTTGTTCTCTGCAAGCTTTCCATACAGCTTTGGAGGACGAGAGTGAAAATGGTGGCCTCCCAATCTCTGCCCCAGAGGAGCTGAGAACTCGGGGCCCCACTCCTCAGTGAGCCCCCAGAGAAGAGCAGTCAATCACTCCTCTCTCCCCAGTCTCCAGCCCCTCTCCATGCTCACCTGCCCTGTGACCGAGCATTTCTATCTCTGCCATACAACCCCGTGTGAAGTCTCCAAACCCAGCAGATCCCTGTGGTGCGCTCCCACTCTGCTCCTCCTGGGTGAGGAAGGGGAGTCTCCCTGGATCTGCTGCTTGTTGGGTCCCTGCAGGAAGAGCAGTGTCCTGACTGTGCCGCGGATCACAGTTTATTGCAACCCCGAGCTGAGAGCCCACTCCTTGGCTCTGTCTGTGCAGCCAGCTTCCCCGTTCCGATACCTGGGAGCTCTGCCACACTCAGGCACCACTGGTCTTTCTGTGACCCCTAGGGTCCTGAGACCACACTGTCCCAGTGAGGGTTCCACCTCCCGCTTAGCCACTGGAGCGATGTCCCTCAGCAAAGCAGACTTCTAAAAGTTCCAATTTTGCGCTCTGCTGCTCTATCACTTGCCGGTAGCTGGCTGAGGAGGCTCCCTCCCCACCGTGGTCTATCTTCCTGAATATCGCCTCGGATTCACTTCTCCACACATCCTACCTTCCAAAAAGTGGTTGCTTTTCTGTTCAGAGAGTTGCTGCTATTCTTTTCTTTGATCTCCTGCTGAGTTTGTAGGTGTTCAGAATGGTTTGACAGCTATTTAGCTGAATTCCTGGGACCAGATGAAATTTGGGTCTACTACTCCTCTGCCATCTTGCTCCCTCCCCCATGTTGATTGATTTTTGAATGTTATACCACCCTTGCATCCCAGGAATAAATCCCACTTTGTCGTGGTGAATAATCCTTTTAATGTGCTATTGGATCCCATTGACTAGTATCTTGGTGAGAATTTTGGCATCCATGTTCATCAGGGATATTGGTCTGTAATTCTCCTTTTTGTGGGGTCTTTGTCTGGTTTTGGGATCAAGGTAATGCTAGGCTAATGGAATGAATTTGGAAGTTTTCTTTCCATTTCTAATTTTTGAAATGGCTTCAGTAGAATGGGTATTATTTCTTCTTTAAATGTTTGGTAGAATTCCTCTGAGAAGCCATCTGGCCCTGGTCTCTTGTTTTTGGAAGGTTTTTCCATGTTTTGTGGAGATTACTGCTTCAATTTTCTTACTGGTTATTGGTCTGTTCAGATTTTCTATTTCTTCCTGTCTTAGTTTTGGTAGTTTATACTTCTCTAGGAATGCATCCATTTCTTCCAGATTGCCTAATTTGATGGCATATTGCTCCTAATATGTTCTTAAAATTGTCTGTATTTCCTTGGCCATGATCTCTCTCCTTTAAGTCATGATTTTATTAATTTGGGTCCTTTCTCTCTCTCTCTCTCTCTCTTTTTTTTTGATAATTCTGGCCAGAGGTTTATTGATATTAATTCTTTCAAAGAACCTGCTTCTAGTTTCATTGATCTGTTCTGCTGTTCTTCTGGTTTCTAGTTCATTGATTTTTGCTTTAATCTTTATAATTTCTCTTCTCCTGTTAGGTTTAGGCTTTATTTGTTATTTTTTTCTCCAGATCCTTTAGGTGTAAAGTTAGCTTCTGTATTTGAGATCTTTCTAATTTGTTGACAGAGGGTTGTATTGCGATGTATGTCCCTCTTAGGACCACCTTTGCTGTGCCCCAAAGGTTTTGAACAGATGTGTTTTCATTCTCATTAGTTTCCATGAATTCTTTAAATTCTTCTTTAATTTCCTGTTTGACCCATTCATTCTTTAGTAAGATGCTCTTTAAACTCCAGGTGTTTGAATTCCTTCCAAATTTCCTCTTGTGACTGAGTTAAAATTTCAAAGCATTGTGGTCTGAAAATATGCAGGGAATAATCTCAATCTCTTGGTATCAGTTGAGACCTGATTTCTGACCCAGTATATGATCTATTCTGGAGAAAGTTCTATGTACACTTGAGAAGAATGAGTATTCTGTTGTTTTAGGATGGAATATTCTGTATATATCTGTGATGTCCCCCTGATCCAGTGTGTCATTCAAAGCCTTTGTTTCTTTGTTGATCTTCTGTTTAAATGATCTGTCCATTGTTGTGAGTGGAGTATTGAAGTCCCCTACTATTAATGTATTATTATCAATGTGTTTCTTTACTTTGGTTATTAATTGGTTTATATAATTGGCTGCTACCATGTTGGAGGCATAAATATAACAATTGTTAGTTCTTGTTGGATAGATGCTTTAAATATGATATAGTGTCCCTCTTCATCTTACTACGATCTTTGGTTTAAAATCTAATTTGTCTAATATGAGGATTGTTACCCCAGTTTTCTTTTGATGTCCATTAGCATGGTAAATGGTTTTTCCACCCCCTCATTTTCAGTCTGGAGGTGTCTTTAGGTCTAAAATTAGTCTCTTGTAGATAGCATATGGATGGGTCTTGCTTTTCTATCCAATCTGATACCCTATGTCTTTTGATTAAAGCATTTAGCCCATTTACATTCAGAATAACTGTTGAAAGTATGAATTTAGTGCCATTGTATTGCCTTTAAAGTCCCTATTTCTGTAGATTGTCTGTTTCTTTCTGGTTTGTTTTACTCTTGGGCTCTCTCTGCTTACAGGATCCCCCTTAATATTTCTTGCAGGGCTGGCTTGGTGGTCACATATTCTTTCAGTTTCTGTCAGTCTTGGAGGCTCTTTATCTCTCCTTCCATTCTGAATGACAACCTTGCTGGATAAAATATTCTTGGCTGCATGTTCTTCTCATTTGGCACGCTGAATATGTCATGCCAGCCAGCCCTTTCTGGCTTGCTAGGTTTCTGTGGATATGTCTGATGTTAATGTGATGTTCCTTCCTCTGTAGGTAAGGAACCCCCTGTCTTGAGCTGCTCTCAGGATAGTTTCTTTTGCTCTAAAAATGTGCAAATTTCATTATTATATGTTGGGGTGTTGATCTATTTTTATTGATTTTGGGAGGGGCTTACTCTGCCTCTTGGACATGAATGCTTATTTCCTTCCCCAGATTATTGAGGTTCTCAGCTATGATTTGCTCAAATATACCTCCTGCTCCTCCTCTTCCCCCCTCAGGCACAGCAATAATTGTAACATTTGTTCATTTCAGGGCATAATTAATTTCTCAAAGCCTTTCTTCATGGGCTTTGAGTTGTTTTCTCTCTGTTCTTCAACTTCCTTCCCTTCCATCCACCTGTCTTCTAGATCACTTACTCTCTCTTCTGTCTCATTCACCCTAGCTGTTAGAGCATTTAATTTATACTGCACCTCATTATAACATTTTTAAGTTTGGGCTGATTAGATCTCATTTCTGCACTTGGAGATTCTCTACTGTCATTTATGCTTTTTTCAAGCCCAGCTGTTAACTTTATAATTGCTATCCTGACTTCCACCTCTGACATCTTACTTATATCCATATCAATTAGATCTTGGGCAGAGAACATTACTTTTGGTTTTTTCTTTTGGTGTGAATTCCTACTTCTAGTCATTTTGCCCTGAAAAGAATGGGTGAGCGAGTGAGCAGAATCCAAAATATCAACCACAACCCAAGCAAAATACACGCTAGACAAACTAGAGGCTCTCAGAAACCAAAATGGGAAAGTAAACAAGAACAAAGCAAAACAGAACAAAAAAAGAAAAAGAAAAAAAGGGGGGTAAGAGAGAGATTATAATCTCACAGAATGGATAAGCAAAGTGATCCACTTATTCCTGAGTGTATTTTGTCCTGTGTGTTAGAAGACACTAAATCCCAAAAATGCAATTAAAGCAAAACCTATATATATATACAAAAATAAAATTGAATAGAGTGAAAAAAAGGACAAAATGAAGCATATGTCTATAGAATATAGATGTAAAAAAATAAAAGCTAAAAAGCAACTTAAAAACAGTTGGTAAAATAGGAGACTAGTTGAAATGGGAAAAAAGAAAAAAAAAAGAAATGGAAAATTTTAGACTGAATGATAAATAATTCATGAAAAAAACCCTTGAGCTCAATATACTATTGTCCCTGGTGCTGGAGTTTTACAGTCTTGTGGGATCCATAAACTAGTTGTCCACCTGTTCTTCCAGTTGGCCTCCTGGAGAAGGGGCCTGCTGAGCTGCTTCTCAAGAGTCTTTGCCTGGGTGGAGTTGCACCACCCCTTGCTCAGGGGCTGGGGTCAGTGTAAGCTGGTCCTTTGTGTGGTTTTTGTTCCCTGGGGGCTTTCTGTGCCTCCTTAGAGGATCACAATAAAAAGGGCCATGCCTCAATCTCCAGCCCTAGAGAGGAAAGATCCCTGCCCGCCCCCTCTATAAACTCTCTGGGACAGTCTTCAACTTTTGTGTGTGCCCAAATTCTCAAACTCCTGCAGTGTGTGCCCTCTGCAATCCTCCCAGGGAGAGTTCGAGGGTCAAGTGTCACTGCTCTTTTTGTGCACTGGAGCTGAGTAAATACCCACTCCACTGCTCCTGGGGGAAGGTTGTGTGTTGCCCTACTGTCCTTTCTGGGGCCACTCACCTGAGAGCTGTTGCCCAGTCATGGGCACACCTGTTTCGCCCATCGGGGGGGTGGTGGGAATGGCAGATGACCCACACATTCCAGTCCTTTTCAGGGTGCTCAGGCAGAAAGCAGTCACCCCACCAGCCCAGCTCACTGTTTATGGTGACCCAAGTTAAGAGTTCCCTCCTGGGCTCTCTGACAGTAGCCAGTTTCCCCCTCCATTTCTTGGGCACTCTACTCGCTCAGGCACCCCCATTCCTTCTGTGACTCCTGGGATCCTGAGACCACATTGACCCTAGAATTCTGCCCTTTTCATCCCCTGAGCTCCTTTCAGACAGGTCTGTCTCTCAGTGGAGCAGATTTCCTAAGGGTTCTGATTTTGCCCTCCAGGGCCATATCACTTTCCAGTAACCAGCTTATGGAGGCTCCTGCCCCCCTCCATTTATCTTCCCATATCTTCCTGCAGATTCACATCTCTGCAACTCCTACCTTGCAAAGAGCAGTTGTTTTTCCACTTGTAGAGTTCCAGATATTTTTTTTCCTTACATCTCAGGCTGAATTCATGGGTGTTCAGAATGGTTTGATAGATATCCAGCTAAATTCAAGGGACCAGATAAAGTGAAATCCCCTACTCTTCTGCCATCTTGGCTGTCTCTTTGCCATTTCATTATTCTTTCCTGTATGTCTCATATCTTTTTGTTGTTCCTCATTTCTTCTGTTACTCCCTCCCTTTTTTTTTTTTTTTGGCTGATTTTCTTGGAGTGACACATTTAATTCCCTTTTTTCCCTTAATGTTTACTTTGGTTCCCTCATGGTTCCCATAAGTTCCTTAGTCTCTATTTACTTTACTTCATTATTTTTTTCTTCCTCAGACTAAAACATTTCCAATGACTCTTTTGAAAATTGTCTATTTCTTTCTTCTGCCAGTTTTAATTAATTCTTGCACTTTTCTAGTGAATTTTTCAATTCAGTCATTTTATTTTTCAGCTCCAGAATTTCCCTTTGGTTCTCTCTCTTTTTTTTTTTAAGATTTTATTTTTATTTATTTATTTGAGAGAGAGAGAGCACAAGCAGGGGGAGGGGCAGAGGGAGAGGGAGAAGCAGACTCCCTCCTGAGCAGGGACCCCCATCTGGGATCATGATCTGAGCCAAAAGCAGACACTTAACCAACTGAGCCAACTTAGGTACCTCATTGTTCTATCTTTATATTTTGAATTTTTGTGGATTTTCTTGTTGTGTTGATATATTATTTTCTTGATTTGCCTTAGTTCTTTGTTCATGTTTTCCTTTATCTTGTTGAATATATTTGAAATAGTTGTTTTAAAGTCTTTGTCAAGTAAATCCAATGCATAATGTGTTTCTTCAGAAAGTCTCTAGAGATTTATTTGGTTCCTTTGAATGGATCATGTTTTCCTGGTTTTTTTTTTTTTTTTGCATGATTTGTGATTTTTAGTTGAAAATTGGACATTAACCCCTTTACTGGTCTTTGCAGAGTGGCTCTACACAGAGAGAAGTCCTCTAGCAGGGCATGTTCAGAACCTTGGAATCAGCCTTGTGTGAAGGCTCAAGGTCTTCTCAGCACTTTTTAGGGCATACGTCTTTCCTGTGTGTGTGTGTGTGTGTGTTCCTGATTCCTTCTAGACACAGTTGTTTATAGATGTCTTATTTTCACTGAGAATCTCACCCCTGCTTCTTCTTCTCTAGGTGTTAGATATGCTATTGTCTTCCTCAGTTATAATCACTTGCCCTAGGCATACACAGGTCTATAGTATACTAGTGGATTCCATGAACTTTGCCTACTTCTTCTCATGGCTTTTATTGGCCTGAGGTTCAAGCTGCACTGGTTTGACCTTCTGAGCTCCAAGTTAGGTGACACAAAAACCAGTTCCTCAAATAATCCCTATATAGATTAAGATGTTGCAGATTAGGGCTGCTGTACTTTCTCTGGAAGGGAACTGAGAAATAGGCCATTGTTTCTCCCAAACCAAGACACACCACACTGGAGAGGGAAGGGCAAAAGCAAGTAAGAAACAAATGAAATTTCTTAGTTTTTTAAATTTTTTTCTTGATTTGTCTTTCACTTGGTTGCTATAGATCTTTAACTGATTTCCACAAGTCCCATAAAGTTATTTTAGCCAGTATCTAGTGTTTATTTACTGTTTCACTTGGGGGATGAGGGTGTGCAGTTTCCTAGTCTGCCATCTTGCTGACATTACTCCCCAATTAATTCCTAAAATAAGACCATAACATAGGTTTTATAACTAATGTTCATTTTTACAGATAAAAAAACCCACAATATAGACGGGATGAGTAACTTTGCCAAGGTCGCACAAGAAGGAAGCAGCAAAAGGGGGCTTTGAAACATGTTCCATAATTACAATAATTTATCAGGCTTAGTTTTATTCTAAGATAGAAAAGGAGACTTGATGTCCCCATTCTGTTTTCTAATCTTTTATTCTGACCTAAATTTAGAAACCACAGAGGATGTGATATGCTGATACTTAAATTCAATTGCTATGCCATAGCTAAGCAGGAGAAATCAAAGTAGAGCCAGAAAGAAAAAAAAAATGGTGCATCATTGATATAAATAACACACAAAAGGAAAACTAACTTTACCCTTCAGGTGTGCAAAGCATCTGTGAATAATGACTTTTTATTTTAGTTATTCTTTCACTAAGTGTTTTGAAATCCACTGAGTAAGAAGGGTCACCAGAAGGATGATTTAGTGGAAATTGGAAAACAATAGTTTTAGAAGAGTGTTTGATTTCAATATATATCTTACGCTCTCTGGGAACCTCTTTCTTCTTAGCATTGAGACCACGTTTGGCAAACAGTTGGCAGGAGGCAAAGGTCTGTAGCAAGGGACTACAAATAAGACAATTACTGGAATTCAGAAAAGCAAAAAGGCTTTCCCCACACAGAGAAATGAATATCAAACAACAGTTTTATCTTACACTCTAAATGAAATGCATCTGTCTATTTCTCTCTAGCTTGTGTCTAAATGCCTGTGGTGAGAGGTCTACTCTCAGAGTAATTGAACACTATTTTTTTCTTAATATTCATTTAAAAAGCAGAGGGTTGCCTGAAATGTGATAGCACTTGTAATAATTAGGCTTAGAGGGCTTGTGGTATGATCAATTAATAATCAATTGCTAATCATTATTAATAGCTTATGGATCAATCATTCTCACACATTTATGGATGTCACAAAATACAGTTTAACAAATCTTTAATGAATATCTAAAAGGACCTAACTCTTCTAGTTTGTTGGAACAATGTGATGCATAATATAGCTTTAGTTCAAGTTGCTTAATAAGCAAGACTGACATGAAAGTGAATAGAGTATGACTAGATTCATGAGTCCAGATGCATTTGCTGAGTGTTTGTTCAGTTCCTAACACTAGGATGGGTGTTAAGCTTAAAAACAAAAGTTAAATAATATGTTGTCCCTGCCCTTAAGGATCTACAATGAGGTACAGAAGACTAAGACACAGGAGTAAATTAATAATCACAGTGTATGTGGTGCATGTTAAGGTAGGAGTGCATAACAAATGATGTCAGAACAGAGAGGTGAGGCTCTTTTTGCAGGACGGCAGAATTGTGTTTTGGAAAGTATAAACCTTATTTACTGTTGTAATTCAGCTATGGGCTGAATACTACTAGTGAGGTAGACAGACAGAGTCTATATGCTAGCTTTAAGAAAAGAGCTCAAGTTAAAGGAGAAGGAAGCTACTAAAAGATAGACCAGGAACAAAGCCTCAGTCTTTGAGATGGCACATGTGCATAACTTTATGGAAGCCTGTGCTATGGGTTCTGCAGTGTGGTGGTTATCATTCGCTCTGTCAACTCTCTGGATACATGTACCAAAAGAGATGGCCATAAGAATTTAGAGAGTTCTTGCACTAAAGTGCAAAATACCAGCGAGCCACCACTTATATTTGCCCTAATGGAATGAAATTTGAGAGAATGGGTCATTTTTTAGCATTTGTCTTAAACTCCAATGCTCACTTGGTGGCACAATGCACCATGATGAGGCTTAGACTCTAGGTGTGTTCAGGGAGTCTAATGAGGTGCCAGTACCCCCGCAGGGATATCTCAAGGCAATGCAGCAGAGACAGAGGTACAGTGAAGAGAAGCAGAGGCACCCCACATGGAAGGGCACACCCAGAGTAAGAGCAGCATCAACTCCTAGTGAGGCAAGTGGAGCCAGCAGCAGACTATAGAACCAATGGAGCTTTATGGAGCCAAAATAGCAGTGAATGGGAGACACCATGAACAGGGTACTGCATGGAGGATACCTGTAAGGAGAAATCTACTGGTGGACATGTGGAAGAAATCCAGATATATTACTCAGGAGCATGACTTTGGAGTTAACCATAGCTCCACTTGAACAACTAAGAACTAAAGTCACAGGGACCTATGTGTTGACATGTCCTCTATCTGCACCCATATTATATGGTAGAGAAAATTGAGGCAGCATATATACACACACACAAAATAAAGTGCCTTACATAAAGTGTAATGCATGGCACTTTCTTTTTCCTCTTTCTTAAACTGTTTTACTGAGCTATAATTCATATATATACAATTCACCCACTTAAATTACACAATTAAGATGTTTTGAGTATGTACACAGAGTTATGCAAGCATCATCACAATCTAATTTTAGAATATTTTCATAATACCAAAAATAATACCTTTACCCATTAGCAGTCATGCCCACACCTCCCTGCATCCTTTGTCTCCCTATCTCCTGGCAGACACCACTCTTCCTCTGTCTGTCTTGTTTCATCTAGTCTTGAGATTTCATATAAGTGGAATTATGCAATATGTATTCTTTTGTTACTGGCTTCTATCTCTTAGGATAATGTTTTCAAGTTCCATTCACACTGTAGCAGGCAATAGCAATTCATGCTTTTTTGTTGCTCAATAATAGTCTATTATACTGATTTACAAAATGTTGTCTATACCTCCATTATTTGATGGAAACCTGGGTTGTTTCTACTGTTTGGCTACTGTGAATAATGCTGCTGTGAACATTCATGTGCAGGTTTTGGGGTAGAGGTATATTTTCATTTCTTTTGTATGTGTACCTGGGAGGGAAATTACTGGGTCAATGTTTAACATTTTGAGAATTGCCAAATTATTTTCCAAAATAACTGCCCCCTTGAACATTCCCAGAAACTATGTATGAGAGTTTCACATCCTCACCAGCACATGCTAATGTCTTTCATTTGTTATAACCACTCTAGTGGGAGTGAAGTGATATATCATTGTGGTTTTAATTTGCATTTCCTAATGACAAATGATGTTGAGTATTTTTTCATGTCCTTATTGAACATTTGTATATCTTCTTTGGAGAAATGTCTACTCAGATGCTTTGCCTATTTTTCACTGGATTATATCTCTTTTTATTATTGAGTTACAAATGATTTGCATATATTCTGGCTATAATTCCCTTATCAGATAGATGATTGGCAAATATTTTCTGAAATCCTGTGGTTTGTCTTTTCACATTCTTGATGATACAGTTTGCAAAAGATTTTTATGTTGATGTAATACAATTCATCTAGTTTTTTTCTTTTGTTGTTGATTTTATTGTCTTATCAAAAAAAAAACTAAACTAAACTAAAATAAAGTCCAATCCAAAGTCATGAAGATGTATTCTATTTTTTTTTGCTAAGAGTATATTTTTAGCTTTTATGTTTTGGTCTACAGTCCATTTGGAGTTCTTTTTGGTGCATGGGGTGAGGAAGGGGAAAAGCTGAACTCTCTGGCATATGGATATCCAGTGTCTCAGTACCATTTGTTGAGGAGACTATTAATACCCCTATTGAATGGTTTTGGAATGCTTGTCAAAAATCAATTGACCATAGAGAAATGGCTTTATTTTTGGACTTTAAATTCTATCCCATTGATCTATATGTTTATTCTTATGCCAGTGTGATACTGTTGTGATTACTGTATCTTTCTACAGTGACAAATAAGAAAATGTGATATGTATGTGTGTGTATATATATGCCACATGTACTGGAATATGATGGAATATGATTCAGCCTTAAAAAAAGGAACCCTTACATTTTGACCACATAGATGAACCAGAGAGGCATTATACTAAGCAAAATAAGCCAGATAGGAGGTAAATACTGCGTGGTTTCACTTATATAAAGAATACATACATTTTGAAAAGTCAGGCTCTTAGAAACAGAGTAGAATGGTGGTTTTCAGGGTCTGTGGGGTGGGGTAGATGAGGAGTGTAAATGTAAAGAGTATACATTTTTAGATTTAAGATGAATAAATTCTGAAGCTCTAATATATAGTTTGGTGACTATAGTTGATAATACTGTATTATATAATTGAAATTTGCTGAGAGTAGGTCTTAAGTGTTTTCATTAGTTAATTAATTAATTAATAAGAAAGAAAGAGAAGAAGGAAAGAGAAAGAAAGAAAGAAGAAAGAAAGAAAGAAAAAGAAAGAAAGAAAGAAAGAAAGAAAAAAGGTAACTATGTGAGGTTATGTGTGCTTTAATTAAGTTGATGGTGAGAAACCTTTTGTGAAAGGTTTCCCACAATATCTATGTACATCACATTATCATGTTATAGTCTAAATATGTCACAATTTTACTTGTCAATTATACCTCAGTAAATCTGGCGTGGGGGAAGTCAGGAATTGTGAATCCTCTGGCTTTGTTTTTTTTTTTTTCAAGATCATTTTGGTTATTAGACATTCCTTGCATTTCCATACCAATTTAGGATCAACTTGACAATGTCTGAAAAAGAGGCAGCTGAGATTTTGTTAGCGAATATGTGGCATCTTCAGATCAATGTAGGGAGTCTTGCTATTTTAAGAATAATAAGGGAACCCCAGTCCTCTTGGCCACATCTGTCTGCAACAATAAAACTTTTGCAAGACAGAGTTGGAGAGAGGATGAGAGATGCTAGTGGCCTGCCCTTTTTGTGGTTAACTATTGCCCTAGACTGCAGCTGGTGTTGAGTGGGAACCTGGTGTTCTTGGCCACATTCACCCAATATAGAAGCCTCCTTAACACTGAGATGGGAGGAAGTAGAAGTGGGTCATACCACAGACTGTTTTTACCAAGATTTAATAGATTTTCTTAAATATATGTGGGTCTACTTTCTGCATGCCCTTAGGGAAATTTACAGAGACTAAGTGGTTATTTTTGTTTTCTTTTACTTGTTATTTTTTAAAAATAATTTTCAGCAGTTAAGTGATTATTTTACTGGAAAGAGCACCCACTGAGTTTCTTACATCGTCCCTCTCTAGGGTTTCTTAAACTCATCTTCCTTTCCTGATTTCTCTAAAAAAAGTCATTATGGCCTTACGGTACTGCTATAAACCAATAAATAAAATGTGGGCCTGTCTGGTCTTCCACATACTAGTTGTACTCTCCTATGTGTATATTCTTGGAACAAACTATCATTATTGTATTAATCACTTAATAATATTGCAATAGTTTTCTTAGAACCTCAAAGCTGTGACTGTGACAAATTCTTCAGTGTGACATGTGTGCCTAACACACGCCTGACATGGACATGCTGTTCAAGATGCATTTTTGAATAAACAAATGAATCCATATATGCATGAATAAGGTTAGACAATTGGGACAGGAAAGTAATTAGACTTTTATCTCTATAGTTTATACTATGAATAATGAGAATAATATAATATAGCATATTATTCATCTGAATACTTTCACTGACCCTTCTTCCATTCAGCACAAATATAATGCCAAATCTCAAATGTAATTCTGAATGTAATTCCTTCTCCTAGGGTAACTTGGAGTTATCCCAGCTTGCTGACTAAAGGCTATTTAATGGTAAAGTGTTTTATAATATGGGGAATGAGGCCAGGGAAACTTTTCAATAAAGGGACAATTTGCTGTGAGAGGAAAATTAGAATCAGCAAATTTTTTGACCTGACAAATTAGAAAATATTATTACTATTTTTCACCCAGTGTACTTAATAATTGCCAAGTACTTGCTCTAATGTACATTACAGTCTATTAAATCATCTCTGTGCTACTATTGTCTGTATTCCTATTATTTCACTTATCACACTGGACTAATTACTGCATTTATTTATGCATTTATTTCCATCATTAGCTGGAGTTCTTTGAGAGTCATCACAAAGTATTGAATATCTGCATCCCCCAGATGCATAGCACATAATCAGTGCTCAATAAATATTTGTTGAATACATCATTTCATGTACTGTAATACTGTGTTTTTATGTTGACTCCCTCAAGCTTCTCAAAGGTAGTCTTTTATCTTCATGACAATATTCCCAGATTGAATAATTGGATTACCAAGTCAATAAATAAATGAGGGAATTAATGACTGGATAAATACACTGAAAACTGTGTTTTAAAATTCACAGCCTTGGATACCAAAATGGTTCTATTAACACACATGTCAAAATCTCAAAGACTAAATTACCTCCTGCTTGATTGCATAGTCTACTTTCTCATGGTGTTGCCAACCCAAATATTCTGAAGAGAACTCTCCAAATTCATACATTGCTGCAGTATTTGGTTCATTTGATGACATTTGTTACCTTGTGGTGAAGTTTCTCTGTGAGCTTTCATTCCTTTTCTTATACTAAGCTCTCTGTTGGCTAGACCCAAGTCTTACAATAATCCAAAGGGGAATCTGACTTATCTGTGTGTTTGTTGGTTGGTTGGTTTGTCTAGATATTTGGCATTTAAGTGTTCAAACAAACAAACAAAAAATTTTGAGAGAATCCACAACTATGCAGTCCTGCTGGGAGATAGGTACCCTCTACTACCACAAAACTCTAGGAGCCAGTTCATCTCTCTTCTCAGTTCTGCCAACAAAGAAAAGGACAGGCAACAATGTCTTTGCCAATTTTATAGTCTTCTATGAAAAGTTAAATCAGGATTAAGTGAGGTGAAGTTTGGTTAGACTTCATTAAATAACTCACTGTAACATCAGTGTGCAAGGGCATTGATGCCCAATGATGCCAGCATATTTTCCAGACAATTCCTAATACAAGATAGATGCTGTGTTAACATCTTCTTAACCATCCATGTCCTCCATGGTGTCTGCCTGCTAACCAGTCTTATTTTCCAGACTTCCATCAATATTGTGAGCTATGCTGTCTTTTTAATAAATCTCTTGTTTTGTTTAATGTAATCAGGGTCAGTTTATCTTGCTGGGAACCCAACATCTTGACTGACACAACATTTAAACTTTAAAGGTAAACAAGGTTTAAATATTCTCCTTTCCAGGAAGCTACTCAGCCCCAATATAAGTCAATGGATGCCAATGAATATTATTTTAGATAAGAATAATTTCTCTCAGTAGAGTGGCTGAGTCCTGCTCTTTCACAGCTGGGATTCAAAAGAGTGGCTTGTTCATACTATCTCTTGAATCTCTTGATGGAAAGAAGCATCTTTATAAGTATCTTCACAAAATATTAGTTTCAGGAGAGTTCAATGAGTACTCTGAGGAAAGGGGATAAATAGTCACATAACTTTGTGGTATACTGGATGCTAATTCCTCCTCTTGGAGATTCACTATGCACTTTAGCCTATATAAGATTCTGGAGAGTCTTAAAATAATGACACCATTTTTCTTTCTTTTATTCTGTTCCTGGGTTCAACATAGAGCATATATTTTGCAACACAGTAATTAACATATTGTGGAGCAGCAGACTACTGAAACCGATTTGGAGAATACTCATGGGGATGGTTGGTATTCTTTATTTGCATTGTGGAGAGAACAGATGCAGAGCCTATGAAAAGGATTTGCCAACAAACCTGAAATGCTTTACTTAGTGCTACTTTCCAACACTGTGTGGCCACATTCCTTGCAAATCCTGCCATATGCCTTCCACTATAACTGCCTTCAGAAGTTGAAAAGTGAAGGGAGGACTCATTTCAAAACAAACAGTAAGAAATACTCATTGGGAAAATATGAAGGATCAAATATTCATAGAAGTCTAATGTCATTTGGAAGTAAAATAAGCCCCATAATTTCCTTACAGGTATTAACTGGAGTAGAAACATAGTGTTTCAAATAAGATGCTAGGTGAGCAAGAGAGTAAAGGAAATTTCAATATTGCTCATTTCAATATTCGTCACAACAGGAAAGCATTAGACCTCATTTTAAAAAAAAGTGGAATCTGAAGATATGAGTTTAAAGATAATCAGTAGGAAAATTATGTATATATATATAGATGTAATTATAACTTCTTAAATAGAAAAATGTCAAAAGAGGACAAAGTAAACAATGTAGAATACATAGTGAAATGATATATTTTGTATCTAATGTGACTCTGTGTCTTGATTTATTAGCATATACACATATTTTTATCTAGAGACTATGACATAAAATATTAAAATAAATGGAGGGGCACCTGGGTGGCTCAGTCAGTTAAGCATACGACTCTTGGTTTTGGCTCAGATCGTGATCTCAGGGTTGTGGGGTCAAGCCCCACATTGAGCTCTATTCTCAGCATGGAGTCTGCTTGAGATTCTCTCCCTCTGCCCCCTCCTCACTCGAGCTCTCTCTCTCTCTCTCAAATAAATAAATAAAATCTTAAAGACAAAGAAAATAACCGGGAAAATACATCAATCACACTAGTAAATATAAGTGTATCAATCTCATTAATTGAAAATTAAAAAAAAAAATGCAGATTTGCTTAGAAAGTAAAATGAAATACTATACAATATATACAAAGCAAAGAGATTGAGAATTGTTAAAAATAAAAAAAAATACACCAAAGAAGAAAAGAAGAAAGCATATCTCTATTTTGTTGTATAATAAAAAGAATTCAGGGCGCCTGGGTGGCTCAGTTGGTTAAGCGACTGCCTTCGGCTCAGGTCATGATCCTGGAGTCCCGGGATCGAGTCCCGCATCGGGCTCCCTGCTCGGCAGGGAGTCTGCTTCTCCCTCTGACCCTCCTCCCTCTCATGCTCTCTGTCTCTCATTCTCTCTCTCAAATAAATAAATAAAATCTTTAAAAAAAAGAAAAAAAAAAAGAATTCAAACAGGCATTAGCAGAGATGAAGAAGGAGATTTTGAAATAATGAAGTGTCACAGTGCAGATATTAAAAGCTTATTAATATTTATTTGCTAAAAGATACAAAAATAAATTTTGTAATGAAGAAATTACAGAAGACAAAAACACACAACAGCATATTAATATTAGACTTTAATACATTGAAAATATAGTTCCAATTACAAAAGAAAAATTCAGTAGTTATTAGAAGAAAGATATAAAAGACCCAAATAAGAAGAAAAAGTTGGGTCTTTTAGATATATATCAACATCTGAATCCCAATTATAAAGAATATCCCCATTAGTGCTCTTCCCACTGAGGCTCCAGACATTGATTTCAACAATGTGGAGAATGTGTTTGTTTGATCTCACTTAAGAGATTTGGTGCATCCATAATATATGTATGATATCCACATGTGGTGGCCCTGAAAGGATGTTCAAAGACAGCTGAGTTTTAGAACAGTTAAAATTGAGATATATGTCACATATTAATAAGATACAATGAAAAGAGAAAACAGATTTGAACATGCTTCTTAATTTTTTATTTAGAAATGTAGACTCTCCAAACTGCAAGTCCAATGCGCTGTCACATGAGAACAGTGGTTCTACACCAAGATGGGTATAAGCAGTGGTGCGTTTATTTAACAATGATTAAGGATGCTGCTGGCAAAGACAGATATAAACATGTATAGTAATAGTGACAACAGTAATAGTAATATCTAGCACCCAACTATGTTACAGGTATTCTTTTAAGCACATAGCTTGTTGGTGGTTCATCTGGGATTCACACCCAGGCAATTTGACTTATGAGTCCACCTTTAACCACAAACAGTTTACCTTCCATCACAGTAGATTTGATACAGAAATATTATAGATAGCAAAGTAGATACAGATATAGCAATAGACAAAGATATAGAAAATTGCAAAGGCATAACACACACACACACGCACCATAAACATATATAGATATTTATGATAGGGATGCAGGATTTGTGCAGGGACTAACTAATGTAAACCCCTAAATTGTAGTTTGAAAAACACCCTCTTCCTCACTTATCTGGAAATTGTAGGATAGGAAGTCCCATCGCTTGTCTGATAAATCTGTTGATCAATGTTAGCACACTTGCTAACTGGCATAGGGATAAAGGTGAAGCCTGGAGTCAGAAAGGGGCTACACACTCAAACCTACAATGGGTGTGAGATGTGCACAGCTAACACCCGAGAGAGTGTGAAATAGCAAGTGGCTCAACCCACATGCTTCCTGAGCTGCACAGGTAGGAGGTAACCAATGGTTAGGATACTGGAGAATAGCAATTGTTCTTGAAATAATTGGTTTCATCTATTTTCTCTTCTTCTCCCAGGAGGACCTTGGAGGTTGAATAACTGGAGATATAAACACTTGATTATGTTTTCCAAACTCCCCATGTCTTCTTAGTCTTTGCAATGGTAATATAAGAATTCTTAAACTAATAATAGCAATAATAATGATAGTTGTTCTGTAGGCTTGTTGTGATGATAAGGGGCAGAAAAATGAAGCTCTCATTTTAAATAATTATAGTTATTATTCTAAAGTTAATAAGTTCCTTTTCCAATTCTAGCATATGAAGGAATTCCACGGGGGCTGAAATGTGTCTTCAGTTGGCCCTAGTGCCCTCCCTGGCCAGGGCCCAACAACAATTCAGGATAGTTTTACTCTGCTACAACTCATTTGCACTTAAATGCATCTGACCTACAATCAACTCAGGAGACTAACTTTAGAGGAGTAATTACATTTTAGCAGGAGGCAATGACTTAAGTCAAAGAAAGATCTCTCTTGGCAGTAATTTGGAATCTGTTTAGTCCAGTTTGAGAGATACCCTTAGGAGAAAAGCAATCTTTAAATAGTTCAGAGTCTATGGAATAGTCGACTATTGAATTCTGACAACCAAGGGAGTAGAAGGGTGTCAATCAGATCCTTTTCCTCAACAGACTGTGAACTCATTCTTGATTCCAAGAAATTAACTAGAAATTGCTGGAGATACTTTCCCCTCTTGGATTCCTCCCAAGATTAACTGAATTATCACAGGATTCTTCATAATTAAAAGTCTTCAAGACTCAAATGGAAAAATTCCTGATTGAGGAATTTCAAGAACTATGAATGGCTGTGGAAGATATATGTTTGAGGAAAGAACTATCCTCATTGCCTTCAAATATAATCTGGCAAAGGAACATTCAATGAGTCCCAACATTCACTGAACATTGCACTCATGGGTATTTTCCCATGTGAGATTATCCTTAGTTGTCATGAATAATTAAAGAAAGGTGTTAGAATTCTACATAGCTTTTATTGTCACATATTCTTTATTAAGATTGTGACAAGTGAAGAAAAACTATGGATATAAAATTAAAAACATGATTTCATCATGAAGACCTAATAGCTATAGATTATTTTGGTGTGTTTAAGTTGTAATATTTTTCAGCATATGATATACTTTTATATTATTTACATTATATAATATGTAAGTTATGAATCCTGCTGCTTTCACTTAGTGCATATAGTTTAAGATTTACATAATATTCCATCATGTGGATATTTATGAATTTAGAGAAAATTATCTTTCAATAGGAATTGTACAGTAACGATGCAAAATAGATAAAAATATACATTTTCTGCATGATAACTCAATTTTAAAAGTGTAGCAAATTGGTAGAATTATTTCTATAATGTAAATTAACATCAGAGCACTAATTAGCTGCTGTCAATGAAATTTATTTGCCCAGAACATTTGAAGTTTATTTATAGCTGTCATAAAGGTGAATTTCTGAAATATATTCTCAGAAAGTTTCTGATGGTGTTAACTTTATGTGCCCACATTGGTATTTAAAATTTTTATGTAAATGAAGATGCCAGGGGTGAAAACCAGCTTCCAAGTAACTAATTCTATCCCTCCTTCTTTCCATTTGTAACCTTATATTTAGGTACACTTAGGCCTAATGGAGGAAATATCTAGTGTTCAGAATAAATCAACAGAAAAAAAGAGATTTTTGTTGGTCTGATGATGGTAAGGTTTTCATCATGGTGGAGCTCAAGCAAGTTTCCTGTGGGCATGGCCAATGAGTGGTAGCTTTGAAATAATAATCACACATCTGGAATGGACCCCATATAGACCGACATCTTCAGAGAAGCCCACCTTATAGATTTTCTCTACCATCTGTAAAGCACCAAGTAAATATGAAAATCTGTTTTAAATTTCAGAGCAATTTTCCCCTAGTGTCCCTGGAAAGAAGTTTATAAATAAAAATTTCTTGATATTTTTATAATATATAATTGAATGAAAGGATTTATATAATGTGTCTATTTATACGTAGATCTCTCTTTCTCTCTCTCTCTCTCTCTCTTCACCTCCCTCTTTCTCCAGTAGGGGGGGGTGCTCTTGGGAATAACTATTACAAGAATGTTCTTCCTGGGTGCTTATCACTTGTTGACTTGCTGGTAACTGCTTGGACCAATCAACAGCAGGTATGGTTTTCTACACACATCCTCTCTTTTGGCTTTTGGATTTAGATCAAAGAGTGAAGGGGAGCATGGAACTAAGGAAGCATGGCTGCTAAAATATATCCCATATCTCCCCAAACTTATTTAATCCCTCGATAGATAGTCAATGAATCCTATCTCTTATATTATAAATAATATATATGCGGTTAACACTATTTGTGCCTAAATTCTTGTCCACATGCCTTATTACAATGTAGGATAGATATTTAAAGGTGAGCTTCTAATTCAGAAGATCTGAACATAGTTCTGTCCAAATCACTTTCCAGAAAATACATGCCAGTCTACACAATCATCAGCAGTCACCACAGCACCACATATTAGTTGTTCTTAAAGGCTAAAATGACTTAAAGACTCAAAGAAGATAAGCTTTGTTGGTGGACTTTCAAGATCATGACAGGTTATAGAAGAAACCACATACGAGAGCACTCCTGGAAGCATTCTTCAATGAAATGAAATAAAGTTAACATTTTGACACCTACTATATACTGTAGTAGGTGCTTAGGAAAGATTATTTTATGTAATCTTAAAAAAATCTCCAGCAGATTAGTGCCTTATTCCTATTATTGCATTTTTGGGAAATATTTCAGAGAGGTTAATTGACTTGCCCTTGATCAAACAGCTTGGGTAATGTTGGGCTTCACACTGACACATATCAGACAATAAAACAAAATCAGACCACTCTGCCCCTCAAATCATATGGTATAAAGGGCCAATAATTCAGATGATTAGACTCCCTTCTCTGTGGCCCTTCATCTTATGTTTAATTAAACTGTAGAGTAACAAATCCCATTTCACCAAATTCATTATTCATGAAAAATCATATGAGCACATATAAATGACAGTACAATATTGAGAATTTCTATAAAGCTATTTATCACCATCACTTTTAGGCATTTGCTGTTGTTTAATAAACAGTAGATTGCCATCTCTTGGCATGATGAGCCAAATACACACAAAAAAGGAAAGAATACAACAACATTTAATTCATGGCAAGGGTAACTATTATTTATGTGGGCTCATTAAAGGCTGCTGGGTTTTTTTTAAATTTTTTTATTGTTATGTTAATCACCATACATTACATCATTAGTTTTAGATGTAGTGTTCCATGATTCATTTTGTACATAACACCCAGTGCTCCATGCAAAACGTGCCCTCTTTAATACCCATCACCAGGCTAACGCATCCTCCCACTCCCCTCCCCTCTAGAACCCTCAGTTTGTTTCTCAGAGTTCATCATCTCTCATGGTTCATCTCCCCCGTCGATTTACCCCCCTTCACTCTTTCCCTCCTGCTATCTTTTTTTTTTTTCCTTAACATATATTGCATTATTTGTTTCAGAGGTAGAGATCTGAGATTCAACAGTCTTGCACAATTCACAGCGCTTACCAGAGCACATACTCTCCCCAGTGTCTATCACCCAGTCACCCCATCCCTCCCACCCCACCCCCCACTCCAGCAAACCTAGTTTGTTTCCTGAGATTAAGAATTCCTCATACCAGTGAGGTCATATGATACATGTCTTTCTCTGTTTGACTTATTTCGCTCAGCATAATACCCTCCAGTTCCATCCATGTCTTTGCAAATGGCAACATCTCATTCCTTTTGATGGCTGCATAATATTCCATTGTATATATATACCACCTCTTCTTTATCCATTCATCTGTCAATGGACATCTTGGCTCTTTCCACAGGTTGGCTATAAACATCGGGGTGCACGTACCCCTTCAGATCCCTACATTTGTATCGTTGGGGTAAATACCCAGTAGTGCAATTGCTGGATCATATGGTAGCTCTATTTTCAACTTTTTGAGGAACCTCCATACTGTTTTCCAGAGTGGCTGCACCAGCTTGCATTCCCACCAAAAGTGTAGGAGGGTTCCCCTTTCTCTGCATCCCCGCCAACATCTGTCATTTCCTGACTTGTTAATTTTAGCCATTCTGACTGGTGTGAGGTGGTATCTCACTGAGGTTTTGATTTGCATTTCCCTGATGCCGAGGGATGTTGAATATTTTTTCATGTGTCTGTTGGCCATTTGCATGTCTTCTTTGGGAAAATGTCTGTTCATGTCTTCTGCCCATTTCTTGATTGGATTCTTTGTTCTTTGGGTGTTGAGTTTGATAAGTTCTTTATAGATTTCGGATACTAGCCCTTTATCTGATATGTCATTTGCAAATATCTTCTCCCATTCTGTCGGTTGTCCTTTGGTTTTGTTGACTATTTCTTTTGCTGTGCAAAAGCTTTTTGTCTTGATGAAGTCCCAATAGTTCATTTTTGCCTTTGCTTCCCTTGCCTTTGACGATGCTTCTAGGAAGAAGTTGCTGCAGCTGAGGTTGAAGAGGTTGCTGCCTGTGTTCTCCTTTAGGATTCCGATGGACTCCTGTCTGACATTGAGGTCTTTCAACCATTTTGAGTCTAGTTTTGTGTGTGGTGTAAGGAAATGGTCCAGTTTCATTCTTCCGCACATGGCTGTCCAGTTTTCCCAACACCATTTGTTGAAGAGACTGTCTTTGTTCCATTGGACATTCTTTCCTGCTTTGTCAAAGATGAGTTGACCATAGAGTTGAGGGTCCATTTCTGGGCTCTCTATTCTGCTCCATTGATCTATGTGTCTGTTTTTGTGCCAGTACCATACTGTCTTGATGATGACAGTTTTGTAATAGAGCTGGAAGTCCGGAATTGTGATGCCGCTGGCTTTGCTTTTCTTTTTCAACATTCCTCTGGCTATGCAGGGTCTTTTCTGGTTCCATACAAATTTTAGGATTATTTGTTGCATTTCTTTGAAAAAAGTGGATGGTATTTTGATGGGGATTGCATTGAATGTGTAGATTGCTCTAGCTTGGCATCTTCAAAATATTTATTCTTCCAATCCATGAGCATGGAACATTTTTCCATTTCTTTGTGTCTTCCTCAATCTCTTTCATGAGTATTTTATAGTTTTCTGAGTACAGATCCTTTGCCTCTTTGGTTAGATTTATTCCTAGGTATCTTATGGTTTTGGGTGCAATTGTAAATGGGATCAACTCCTTAATTACTCTCTTCTGTCTTGTTGTTTGTTCATAGGAATGCCATTGATTTCTGTGCATTGATTTTATATCCTGCCATGTTACTGAATTCTTGTATGAGATCTAGCAGTTTTGGGGTGGAGTCTTTGGGGTTTTCCACATAAAGTATCATATCATCTGCAAAGAGTGAGAGTTTGACTTCTTCTTTGCCAATTTGGATGCTTTTGATTTCTTTTTGTTGTCTGATTGCTGTGGCTAGGACTTTTAATACTATGTTGAATAGCAGTGGTGATAGTGGACATCCCTGCCATGTTCCTGACCTTAGGGGGAAAGCTCTCAGTTTTTCCCCATTGAGAATGATATTCGCTGTAGGTTTTTCATAGATGGCTTTTATGATATTGAGGTATGTACCCTCTATCCCAATACTCTGAAGAGTTATGATCAAGAAAGAATGCTGTACTTTGTCCAATGCTTTTTCTGCATCTATTGAGAGGATCATATGATTCTTGTTCTTTCTTTTGTTAATGTATTGTATCACGTTGATTAATTTGCAGATGTTGAACCAACCTTGCAGCCCAGGGATAAATCCCACTTGGTTGTGGTGAATAATCCTTTTAATGTACTGCTGAATCCTATTGGCTAGTATTTTGGTGAGAATTTTTGCATCCATGTTCATCAGGGATATTGGTCTGTATTTCTCCTTTTTGATGGGGTCTTTGTCTGGTTTTGGGATCAAGGTCATGCTGGCCTCATAAAATGAGTTTGGAAGTTTTCCTTCCATTTCTATTTTTTGGAACAGTTTCAGAAGAATGGGTATTAATTCTTCTTGAAATGTTTGGTAGAATTCCCCTGGGAAGCCATCTGGCCCTGGGCTTTTGTTTGTTGGGAGATTTTTGATGACTGCTTCCATTTCCTTAGTGGTCATAGGTCTGTTCAGGTTTTCGATTTCTTCCTGGTTCAGTTTCAGTAGTTGATACATCTCTAGGAATGCCTCCATTTCTTCCAGGTTATCTAATTTGCTGGCATAGAGTTGCTCATAATATGTTCTTATAATTGTTTGTATTTCTTTGGTGTTGGTTGTGATCTTTCCGCTTTCATTCATGATTTTGTTGACTTGGGTCATTTCTCTTTTCTTTTTGATAAGTCTGGCCAGAGGTTTATCAATCTTGTTAATTCTTTCAAAGAACCAGCTCCTAGTTTTGTTGATCTATTCTACTGTTCTTTTGGATTCTATTTCAATGATTTCTGCTCTGATCTTTATAATTTCTCTTCTCCTGCTGGGTTTAGGCTTTATTTGCTGTTCTTTCTCCAGCTCCTTTAGGTTTAGGGTTAGGTTGTATACTTGAGACCTTTCTTGTTTCTTGAGAAAGACTTGTATTGCTATATACTTTCCTCTTAGGACTACCTTTGCTGCATCCCAAAGATATTGAATAGTTGTGCTTTCCTTTTCATTGGTTTCCATGAATTTTTTAAATTCTTCTTTAATTTCCTGGTTGACCCATTCATTCTTTAGTAGGATGCTCTTTTTTTTTTTAAGATTTTATTTATTTATTTTACAGAGAGAGAGAGATAGCGAGAGCAGGAACACAAGCAGGGGGAGTGGGAGAGAGAGAAGCAGGCTTCCCACTGAGCAGGGAGCCCGATGTGGGGCTTGATCCCAGGACACTGGGATCATGACCTGAGCCGAAGGCAGATGTAGTAGGATGCTCTTTAGCCTCCATGTATTTGAGTTCTTTCCGACTTTCCTCTTGTGATTGAGTTCTAGTTTCAAAGCATTGTGGTCGGAAAATAGGCAGGGAATGATCCCAATCTTTTGGCACCAGTTGAGACCTGATTTGTGACCTAGGATGTGATCTCTTCTGGAGAATGTTCCATGGGCACTAGAGAAGAATGTGTATTCCATTGCTTTGGGATGGAATGTTCTGAATATGTCTGTGAAGTCCATTTGGTCCAGTGTGTCATTTAAAGTCTTTATTTCCTTGTTGATCTTTGCTTAGATGATCTGTCCATTTCAGTGAGGGGGGTGTTAAAGTCCCCCACTATTATTGTATTGTTGTTGATGTGTTTCTTTGCTTTTGTTATTAATTGCCTATATAATTGGCTGCTCCCATGTTAGGGGCACAGATATTTATAATTGTTAGATCTTCTTGTTGGATAGACCCTTTAAGTAGGATATAGTGTCCTTCCTCATCTCTTATTACAGTCTTTGGTTTAAAATCTAATTTGTCTGATACAAGGATTGCCACCCCAGTTTTCTTTTGGTGTCCATTAGCATGGTAAATGGTTTTCCACCCCCTCACTTTCAATCTGGGGGTGTCTTTGGGTCTATAATGAGTCTCTTGCAGACAGCATATCGATGGGTCTTGTTTTTTAATCTAATCTGATAGCCTGTGTCTTTTGATTGGGGCATTTAGCCCATTAACATTCAGGGTAACTATTGAAAGATAGGAAGTTAGTGCCACTGTATTGCCTATAAGGTGACTGTTACTGTATTATTGTCTGTGTTCCTTTCTGGTCTATGTTGCTTTTAGGCTCTCTCTTTGCTTAGAGGACCCCTTTCAAGATTTCCTGTAGGGCTGGTTTTGTGTTTGCAAATTCCTTTAGTTTTTGTTTGTCCTGGAAGCTTTTTATCTCTCCTTCAATTTTCAATGACAGCCTAGCTGGATAGAGTATTCTTGGCTGCCTATTTTTCTCATTTAGTGCTCTGAATATATCCTGCCAGTCCTTTCTGGCCTGCCAGGTCTCTGTGGATAGGTCTTTCGCCAATATAATGTTTCTACCATTGTAGGTTACAGATCTCTTCTCCCGAGCTGCTTTCAGGATTTTCTCTTTGTCTCTGAGACATGTAAGTTTTACTATTAGATATCAGGGTGTTGATCTATTTTTATTGATTTTGAGAGGGGTTCTCTGTGCTTTCTGGATTTTGATGCCTGTTTCCTTCCCCAAATTAGGGAAGTTCTCTGCTATAATTTGCTCCAATATACCTTCTGCCCCTCTCTCTCTTTCTTCTTCTTCTGGGATCCCAATTATTCTAATGTTGTTTCATCTTATGGTATCACTTATCTCTCAAATTCTGCCCTCATGATGCAGCAGTTGTTTATCTCTCTTTTTCTCAGCTTCTTTATTTTCCATCATACGGTCTTCTATATCACTGACTCTCTCTTCTGCCTCATTTATCCTAGTAGTTAGTGCCCCCATATTTGATTGCACCTGATTAATAGCTTTTTTGATTTCAACTTGATTAGATTTTAGTTATTTTACTTCTCCAGAAAGCGTTTTTCTAGTAACTTCCATGGTTTTTTCAAGCCCAGCTAGTATCTTTAGGGTGATGATTCTGAACTCTAGATCCGACTTTGTACTAATGTCCGTTTGAGTAGATCTCTGGCAGTTGGTACTACCTCTTGTTCTTTTTGTTGAGGTGATTTTTTCCATTTTGTCATTTTGTCCAGAGGAGAATAGATTAATGAGAGAACAAAATGCTAACAGGGTAACAACATCCCCAGAAAATATACTCTACACAAATCAGAAAAGACCTGAAGCCAGGAGAAAATAAAAGGAAAGAGAGAAAAAAGAAAAAGAAAAAGAAAAAGGTAAAAACAGACAAAAACAGAACAAAACAAAACAAAAAAACAGAATATGATCAAATATGATCAGGCTGGTACATAGATCAGTGCCACACACTAGATTTTGGGTATTTTGGTCTGTTAGAAGAAAGTGCCTCCCAAAATTTTAAAGAAAGAAAAACTTATATATGTACAAAAATAAGGGTTAATATGATGAAGGGATGGAATATGACTGTAAAGATGAAAATTATAAAAAATTTTATAAAAGGAATTGATAAGAAGTTGTTTGAAAAAAGAAAGAAGAGAATACAAAAATAAAAGGAGAGAATGTGATCAGGCAGGAGAGTAGAATAAAACCATACAGCAGAGATTTAGGGTATATTTTGATCTGTTAGAAGAAACTATCTCAAAATTTTAAAGAGAGAACTGCTTATATATATAAGCCAAAAATACGGGTAACTACTATGAAGGGATAGAATATGACGGTAAAAATGAAAAATAAAAATGTTTTTTAAAAAAGGGATTGATAAGATGTTGGTTGAAAAAGGGAAAATGAAAAATAAAAAAAAAAGACAGTTAAAAAAATTAACTTTGAAAGACTAAAAAATCATGGTAAAAAAGCCATGGATTCTATGTGCATTATTTCCCTAGCGCTGGAGTTCTGCCATTCTCATTGATGGGTAAACTTGGTCTTGGCTGGCTGTTCTCGCTGATCTTCTGGGGCAGGGGCCTGTTGCCGTGGTTCCTAAATGTCTTTGCCTGAGTTGGAATTGCCCCACCCTTGCCCAGTCTGCGCTAAGTGATCTGCTAGGGTTTGCTCTCAGGAACTCTTGTTCCCTGCACACTTTCCTTTCGGCTTTGGAGGCCAAGAGTGAAAACGGTGGCCTCCCAATCTCCACCCAGAAGGAGCTGAGAACTCGGGGCCCCGCTCCTCAGTGTGCCCCCAGAGAAAAGCAATCAATCACTCCCGTCTCCCCGGTCTCCGGTCAAACTCCGAGCTCACCCGGCCTGTGACCGAGCATTTCTATCTCTGGCACCCAACTCAGTGTGGAGGGCCAAACCCAGCAGATCCCTGTGGTGCGCTCCTGCACTGCTCCTCCTGGGGGAGGAAGGGGAGTCTCCCCGATCTGCCGCTTGTTGGGTCCCTGCTGGAGGAGCAGTGGCCCAACTGTGCCCCGGATCACGGTTTATGGCAACCCCAAGCTGACAGGCCATGCCTCCACTCCGTCTCTGCAGCCAGCTTCCCTCTTCTGATACCTGGGAGCTCTGCCACACTCAGGCACCCCCGGCCTTTCTGTGACCCCGAGGGTCCTGAGACCACACTGTCCCACATGGGTTCCACCCCCCACTTAGCCACTGGAGCGATGTCCCTCAGCAGAGCCAACTTCTGAAAGTTCCAATTTTGTGCTCCGCGGCTCTATCACTTGCCAGAAGTCGCTGACGGAGGACCCCTCCCCTGCTGTCTACCCTCCCGAATATCACCTCGGATACACTTCTCCGCACGTCCTACCTTCCAGAAAGTGGTCGTTTTTCTGTTCAGAGAGTTGTTGCTATTCTTTTCTTCCATCTCCTGTTGAGTTCGTAGGTGTTCAGAATGGTTTGATCCCTATCCAGCTGAATTCCTGAGACCAGACGAAATCCAGGTCTCCTACTCCTCTGCCATCTTAAGAGATTGTCTCAAAGCTGCTGGTTTTTATAAATAATTAATAATTTTGAAATAATAGCAAATGGTATTATTGTAAGCACAGGATAAATTTGGTTAAGAGAGAACACTCACAGGTGGAAGTTGATGGAACTATCTGCCCCTAACAAATGAGTAACCATGGAAAGACTGTTAGAAACAGCTGCTTCTGCTAAATGCAATCACTTCTTTCCATTGGCTTCAAATCTTGGGTGACTTGGAGATGAAGGAAATTTCTATAATCTATAATTACTTTCCACAGCAAAGGAACAACAGCTAAATGAAGTCAATTACCAGTTGGAGACAGCTTGTCAGATGAGATGTGGTACATAGTAATTAATAGTTACTGAAATTACTATGTTGAAAACATTGGTGGAGATTATCAGAAACAGGAACAGTACCTGTTTCTATCTAGCCCCTTTGGTCTATATGCCCATGGGCTTGAAAATTATCTTTTTGTTTTAAATAATAACTTTGTTGAAATATTGATGGTGTACAATTCAAAGGCATTTAGTATACTTACAAAGTTGTGAAACTGTCACTATAATTTTAGAACATTTTCATCACCCCCAAAGAACCACTGTACCTATTAGCAGTCACTCCCATTTCCCCTGCTCCCATCCTTCCCAGTCCAGAATGGCCCCATCTTGTGTTTTCGGGAGCCCCTGTGCTTCATGATATTCAACATTCCCGCTAAACAATGAAAGCTCCAAGCTCCGATCCCTAGACAGATTCACAATCTGTGTCATGCCTCAAAATTATTATACTCCTGGTTTTTAAATAACTTTTATTTACTTTCCTAACTGCATACTTATTTTTTTTTCTTTTCCAGATGACTCCAAGTAATAAAACCACCTTTACTAAATAGTGGTAGTCAATGTCAGTTAGCAAGGAAGGAAAGGGTGAAAGAAAATGTAGAGATGATTAGAGAAAAAAAAATTGAGAATATGCAGAGGGAAAGGAGCAAACTCTCTTTTAATATTTGACCCACCGAAGAAGTGTTATTACAACTCAATAGTTCAAGGATGACAAGAGAGGCATATAGTGGGGACCATGGTTGGCTCAAGTGAACACAATCTGAACTAATCAAAATCTACTTTCACTGTTTAACCTCCCTTGACCATTACAGATCCGTAGGATCTTTTTGAATTTAGTAACACTAGTTTTTCTGAGCAAAGGTTGTTTCTTATTCAGGCAGAAGTGCAGCAGATTGGTGACTTAGTGCGAAAAGACCACTAGCACCCTGAACCTGGTTCTTCACCTGTACTAGAAGGGAGTTGATCTGTACAAGATGATCCCAAAGATTGCTTTCAACTTACTGTCTATAACTGTGTGACTACATTGTCTGTGTTGCACAACTTTTATCCTAGAAGATCCCTGGAAATGAGCAGCATTCACAGTTTATAACCATTGGGTTCTTACAATGCAATTTTATCACAGAATCAGAAAGAAGGAAATTTTTTCCTAGAAAATAAAGACACTACCAAGCCAGTGAGAGGCTGCATTATCCAGGCCCTCAAATAGTAGGCAGACTGAAAATTATTTAAAGTATCTGATTAAAGTATTTGTTCACCCAGTAAAATATGTGATCCCCGTTAAGTGGTTTGATGGAGATCAGCCTTCTCCCAAGACAGGTTTTCCACCTTCATCAATCAGTACCCTTCACCCTCATCTCACACATGAATGCGTGCATATGAGTGCACACACACACACACACAGCATGTGCAGCATGTCCACTCCTGAACTCCTGTTTATACCCTGCTATCCTCTTAGACCATCCAGGACATGTCTTCCCAGGATCCAGAGCTGGCCAGGATGCCCAGTATATGTGATAAAAGCAATGCTTCCAGAGGAGGTTGAAAGCTTGACAAGTAAACTGAAACCCAAGGGAAAGGGGAGGTTGGGGTGAGAAAGGATTCAAAGCAGAAGGAGAAGCCACTGGGAAGATCTAAAGCCTCAGAAGGTACATATGATTCTGCTAACAGTTTAGAGTTTTACATGTTGTGTGCATACTTTTGTGTGTGTTGGTGGTGGGGGAGGATGATGATGGTGAGGCTAGAGAGATTAACTGACCTTTAGGGGGTCAGATTTCATACTTACTGGATTCTCAACATGTGCATTGCTTTACGCATGGATGCTTTCTCTTAATCCTTATAATCATAAAATTTGAGGATCGGACAAAGCAATCTACTTCAGGGTAATTGGGAGCCTCTGAGAGCTTTAAGTGAGGTCATCCATCCTCAGAGTTAATTTTAAAAAGATCACACTGGATGGGGAAGAAAAGATTACACTGGCAGTTTTAAAGAGAAAGGACTGGGAGGTGATGCCTCTCAAAGTTACTATATATGATGATCACCTGGAATGTATGTTTAAAATGCAGATTTCTCATCTCTCTCCAGAGACTATGGCTGGGAAGACTGAATAAAATTAACCCTATGTAAAGCATGAGAGTGTCTGGAATATAAAATGTGAAAGTAAAATAAAAAGCAGCTATCCTGCTGCTGCTGCTTCTTTCTATGGTGATGATGCTATGATGATTAGCCAATTAGGATCTAGGAAGTGGTGTCACACCTGAATAGGCAGGTCCCACCCGATATAAATTACCTGCCAGGGATTCTTAATCTCATTGTTCTGGTTCTCTAAAGGCACGACACCTCAACCCTGAATGTATCTTAGAATAACCCGGGGGACCTTTCAAAAATACGATTTCAGAAGGAATTCAGTTAGAATTTTGGGTGTAGGGAATAAGCATTGGAAGTTTTATAAAGATCATCAGGAAATTTTAATATGTAGATAGGTTTGAAAACTGCTGACCAAGTTACAAAACTCTTATTTTACCTTCATCTGGGTCTTCTGTCACTGATGTTGATTCCCGGGATTAACCCAAATGTAGTGAACCATGTTACCTGGAGGGTGGTGGTGATGATGGATGATCTCATGTTTCCAGGCATCTCAGTTGGATTTCTATGCACATTAAAACATAAACCACTGCCTTGAAGTATAGGTTGCATACAAGTAATATCTTACACATCATTTTATCTTTTTTTAAAAAGATTCTTTTTTAAAAGATTTTATTTTCTTATTTTTTTTAAAGATTTATTTATTTGAGATAGAGAGCATGGGGGCAGGGACAGAGGGGGAGGGAGAGAGAGAATCTCAAGCAGACTCCCCACTGAACATGGAGCCCGAAGCGGGGCTCCATCTCACGACCCTGAGATAATGACCTGAGTTGAGATCAAGAGTCTGATGCTCAACCAACTGAGCCACTCAAGTTCTCCAAGATTTTATTTTTATGGAAACTTTACACCCAGTGTGGGGCTCGAATTTACAACCCTGAGATCAAGAGTAGCATGCTGTAATGACTAAGCCAGCTAAGCACCCCTTCTATCATTTTATCTTCTTTCTTTCTTTTTGTTTTAAAGATTTTATTTATTTATTTGACAGAGAGAGAGAGAGCGCATAAGCAGTGAGAGCAGCAGGCAGAGGGAGAGGGAGAAACAGGACCCCTGCAGAGCAGGGAACGTGATGCAGGGCTCTATCCAAAGACCCTGGGAACAGGACCTGAGCCAAAGACAGATGCATAACTGACTGAGCCACCCAGGTGCCCCATTTTATCTTATTTCAGGAAAGGGTCTCTGTTTTACTCATTCTTGAAGAACTTTTATTGTGATGCTAGACACATAGGGCCATAAAATAGTTGTAGACTGCTAAGTTATCTTACAATGCATTTAATGCTTTTTAAATTTAGTGGAACATAATAATATGCATATAGGTTCTAATACCAGACATATTTTAAATGTTTTGGTTTTTAATCTAAAAACAATAGGGATGCAGTTAATTTTAAAGAAATATTCTTTATTTTGCTTTTTCTTCCTTCAATGTAAAAACGAAGAGGTGAGGGGTATGTAACAAATATTCGGTATATCCTATCATCTAGGATCTGTACTTTCCACTGGCACAGCCTACCTAATAGCCATCAAGTTATAATAAATCTGAAATGTAGGATTTTCTATGGGTTAGTTAAGTATACCCCAACAAGAAGCTTTTTAAAATCTTTTCCATGCTATGCCTGCTTCATTTATTTTTTCCAGTTTGAAGTAGAAACTCTGAACAGCTATACAAGCAGAAACTCAGTGCTTGGATAAAGGCTAATACTTTGCGATCATTTTTATTTCTCTTTTTTCATGGTGGTGATGTTCCAGGGATCTTGTCATTTCTTTGCAATGGCATTTGTGCAGATGATTAGCCACTCCCTATCCCTAAACTGCAAGGCAAGGAAATCAGACTTGTTATTAAACTGTGCACCTTTGTTGTTGTGTAGTATGTTCTTCTTCAGTCCAATTTTATGGTTCTTAATTGTCCCATTAGTGATGTTAGTGTAAATCAATGAACTACCTGGTGGGAAGAAAGGCCCATCACAAAATGTAGAACAGTAATCCTGATATGCTCAAGACAGATTATTTTTGGACCGTTAATATATATTTATATAAACATATTTTTTCAGTACTAAATCTAATGAACTTTGTCTTTCACATTTTATTTAATGATGCTTTTGAGAGTTTGATGATCCATTCTATCATATTTTGCACAAAAATCAGGGCAACATTAAAAAAGGGGTTGAGACATAAAACAAATGTTTTAAATAGCTTGATATATAACTCTTGTTGAAATTTAGCCACTTTAAAAAGAATAGAGTTTATGATCTGATTTTTAAAGCTTCTGCTCATATTTTGTCAGCACATTTAAAGCCCTTGAAGGGCAAACTTTTTAAAAATCTGGTCATATGATTTGTGAATTCATATTATAAAGCTCTATCCCTCCCTGGATAGGGAAACCAGAGAAAAAACTCAAATATTCTGCCTCTATGAAACTGTTGCTTCTATGAAAAGACTAAGGCACAGTGGCAACCTCTTAGGACTTTCCACGAAGGAAAGAGGAGTTGGGGGCAGGCTCCAGTTAGCAAACTGTCATTCAAGAGGTATTATCATTTTATTGCTTGGGCTTTGTCATGCCTTACCAGACGTTGGCCACAGAACCTCAGATTATTCAAACCCTAGAGAAATGTATAGAAGGTGATAGAGAACCTTCTGTTGGAGGCTTGTGGGGCCTGTGTTCTACCTCTGGATCTCCATGTACTTCTTCCCCTCCATCTACAGGGAACCTTGCCTACCTCTTTGTTGCTCCTGATTCTCTAATAGATTCTTCTCATTCTATCTGTCATAGAAGTAGTTCCTCTACCCCTTTATTCCACATGTACTATTGCAGGTATCAAATGATTATCCACTCTGACTTTCTCCAGTTTTTAAAATCTAGTTTGCTTCTTCTGCTCATTGTGCCCCACCTGTGTGTTTTGCTTCTCTGCTGCCTTCCAATCCATTCCCATCATGTCCATTATGTTATGTGGTAACATAATGGTAAGATCGTTATCTCAGTTTCCACCCCCCCCCATTGTCCTTTCAAATCTTTTGTGTACTTTTTGAACAGCTGCTGTGTGCCAGGATTGTACTAGGTACCAGTGATTCTAAGATAAACAGAAAGGTCTAAACTTAACTCAAAATGGAGCAGGAGAAAATGTGTTTGGACACAGGGCTAGAGGGTTTCATAGAAGATCAGAAGGTCAAGGAAGATAGGACTCTAGAAAAAATACTCTGGAGGTCTTAGTCATGCTGCCCTGGTCCTGCTACTGTCTCCCCTCATTCATTTATCTTCTGTGGTACAATTAGGAGCAAAACTTGAACCCAATATGAACCTACTGGAAGCTTCTGTGTACAAATAATAATAATAACAATATCTTATAACAAATGATATATGTGTCATTAACAGGTAAAACTGATATGTGTAACCTCCTGTTTGAGCCAAATAATTCATAATTACTTACCGGTCAGTTGATTCACATAGAAGTGAGATAAAATAATGTCCAGAATTAAATTTATTCATTGAGATACCAGCAAGAGGAAATAGAAACATCACAGAATAATAGAGAGAAAAGAAAGTGTGAAACTCCTTTATTTTTTGAGAAAAGACACTGTTAATGAGTTTCTAACACACCATTAGCCAAGAAATAACCAGCATAAGAGGCATGTGTTAGGCCTTTTTTTCATTGCTGTTGATTGACTTTTTTATTTTGGCCAAGAGAGGACAGGATTAGAATATTACCAAGAGTAACTAAAACTCTTGGGGACTCTAGAATTGCAGTGTCGGGACGGGATCTTGTTCATCATAGAGCTCAAATATTCATTCATGTATTCTCATTCATCTTCAAGCATCACTGACCACATTCCCCCTAGGGCAGGCACTGTCCTATATCCTGGGGACACAGTCATATAAACACATTTTACCTCACACCTAGCGGTCCAATTAGATGTGTTTGGTGAATTTACAGTGATGGACCAGAAGAGTAAAGGATTTTGCAGGGCAGTGACAAGGGAAACAGGAAAAAAAAACAAAAACAAAACTGAAGTCTGAGTTTATTGAATTATTTTTTTTAAAAATATGAAATGCATTCAGTATAAAACATTTGAGCTTTGGTAAAAATGAGTGTGAGTGTGCATTATGTACAAATATATAGCTTTAAAAGACCTTGAGAACACTGTATCCTAAAGATCACCATCATCATTTGATAGTGATTGAATTCCACAGTGTACTTTACCCAACTTCTGTCAGTCCTTAAAATCAGGTCAGCATTCAGTAGCTAGCTGCTCAGTACACTGAAATGAACCCTGGAATGGTGCCAGCCAAGAACATGTGGTTCCAGTTTCTAGAAGTTTTAATCACGTGGCCTTGGACGAAATACATTCTGAGGCTCTGTTATGTGGCCAGCAATATCTGCTCCATCTACCCCCAAAGCACTGACGTCAAGAAAAACAAATCAAACAAACAAACAAAAAACCTCAGTATTTCTGGGCTTTCTACAGGATTGCCAGAGATTAATAATTCAATACCCTCCATATCCCAATGGACTGGGTTCAGTTTGGGTGCAATCTGTCTCTGTGACTACTATCAGTGCTTTCCCTCTAGTCACAAATATTAGCATGAAACTTTCACAGTGCTGGGGAGCGGATGAGAGTGTAGGGAAATTCTAGAATTATCTTAAGGATACAATGGTCACATTTGTCCTGAGCTCCAGGCCAAAAGCCAGGTTGCTTAGGTTGCCCTATTCTGGGTCTCTAAACCTCACCCACTTTGATGTAGTCTGCTTCTTTGACTATCTTCCTTGTTCCCTCTTGAGGCTGTTGTTCCTTGAGATTATACCATGTTCATCTTAGTGACCCCAGTTCCTCTAGCCAAGAAACTTCTCCTGCACCTACCCCATACTGCCATTCTGTCTGATTCCTACTCACCTCAAGATTGATGTCCAGTTCTCCACTCTGATGATCTCACGGCCACTCCACCTCCAAAGACTCTCTCCTTGGGTCACTTAGAGCACTTGATTTCCTTGTGGTTTTGCAAATGGATTGTGCATCACTATGCATTCCTAGTTATCTGTGGTAAGCATGCTTTATTCCTCAATCTGTATTAATCCTCTTGAAGGGAAAAAAATATACCTTGAGGGTTTTATCACCCATAGCACTTAGTACAGTGTCTTGCTGGTGGACATATATAAAACAGATATTGTTGACTGATGGCATGCCAGTTAGAAACATCAGAAATTATTATTATTTTTTGGTGTGTGGTTTATATTCATCTTTGATATTTCCATTTATAAATGAGACTTTTTCTTTTTCAACTACAATGCAGAAAGTAAAATAATTATAGTATGAAATTTGTTGAAATGACTCCTCTTTCATTGAAATACAATTATACTAATGCCACTCTGGCTGTTTTCTTCTGAAATGAATATATCTTCTTTTTATTAAAATATCACTTTCTAAAAACTCTATCGGCTCCTGAAAAGATATTTTTTATCCTTTTTTCAATTAAGAGATTATATGAGAAAGCCTCATCTCTTTCCCCTAATACTATTGTTTAAGGAGGACATGAAGCTACAGGGTTGCAAGAGTTTTCAAAGTATAAAGGAAGCAGCTTCACAAAAGACAAACTTTTAGAACTAATGCTTTTTATGGAACTTTAAGGCTGGAGTGCATATTCTCCATTTCTGAAAATGAGAATTATTTTAAAATAAGGATAAAATATGTTCTTCCTTTAAATAAATGAATGAATTACCAATCATCATTTTATTGCAATCATCTTTTTGTTAGTTGTACAAGAATAATGAATTGTTTCTCTTATGCGAGTAAAATAATTAGCCTCTGTAAATGGAATGATTGCCCTTGTCAGAAACAAATCAATTTTCATAAGGACCCTTTTAAAGACCCTTTTCATAATTCAGTTTGGCTGAGCATTGTAGATGAAATTAATTAAATGAGAATGTATGAAAAGTACCTAGTGCAGATATTGATAATCATCATTATTATTACTACTAATAATAATACAATTTACATTAAAAAAAATATACAGAGTGAAAAGAACCAGACCAAAAAAAAAAAAAAAAAAAGAGTATTTACTATGATTCCATTTATGTAAAATTCTGGAAAATGTGAAGTAATCTTCACTGAGCAAAAGCAGATCACTGGCTCTCTGACGACAGATGCTGGAGTGAGGAATTACAAAGAGACATAAAGAAAACTCTGGGGAGTGATAGATATGTTCACTACCTTGATTGTGGTGATGGTTTCACAGGTGTACACATATGTCTAAACCTTATAAAATTATATACTCTAAATGTTCACACAAATATATTGCATTCATTACAGTCCAACAAAGCTGTTAAATAGTACTCTTAAATTATTTTCAATGATACTATTTACAGTTATAGGGTTGTGACCATCTGCCTCATAGCCCCTAACTCTGCTGCCTGCACAGTATTCCCTGCTCAGATCCTCAAGGACTCTGGCTCACACTCTGTGTCCAAATGAAGCTGTGACCCATTGGAAGCATTATCTTCCCTTTTTAAACTTCAGAGCCCTGACTCAGGCCCTTTTTCTATTCAAACCTGTTCTGAAGCAAGTATCAACATTATAGTCAACACTCAAAAAAATTCAGAATACAAAATACATTCACACACACACATGCACAATTATTTTGTTTCAAAGATATCAAGATGCTCAGTCAAAGGCATTGAATTACCTAACTGGACTGTCAAGCAATAGGATGGATGGAAAGGTTACAGTATGGTAGAGTGTGGTATCACATGATATATTACACTCAAGATCAGCTCTGCTTAGATCTTTGTCATGCATTTATTCACTTATTCACTCATTTATTTATTCATTTATGCAATATATATTATTCAACACCTGTTATTCAATACCTAATAATGCCTGTAGCTCAGTCCTGAGAATTCAGACAGGAAGAAAATAATCCCCCTATCCTTCTGCTCTCATAGAAGAAGAGGGCAACAAATAGATAATATTTATAATATAATGTGAGTTATTAAAAAAAGAGTTCTGACAAAAGTCATATCTTCAACCAAATGTGTCCTTTCCTGTTTTTCATTCACATACACATCATTATACATTTTCTTAGACTTGCTTTATGTTTTTAAGATTTATAGGAAAAGAATATGGAAATATCTGGAATAAGAATTTCAAGCACTCGGGGCACCTGGGTGGCTCAATTGGTTAAGTGTCTGCCTTTGGCTCAGGTCATGATCCTGGAGTCCTGGGATCGGGTCCCACATCGGGCTCCCTGCTTGGCGGGGAGTCTGCTTCTCCCTCTGACCACCCCCTCAGGCTCTCTCTCTCTCTCAAATAAATAAATAAAATCTTTTAAAAAATAAATAAATAAAAAAGAATTTCAAGCACTCAATTCTTTTACAGAAGTCATAGAGGCTTTCTGGAGCAGATAATATTGAATGTGACGCTGCAATCTTCAATGTCACTATCATTAACCTGTATGTGTGGTGTTATTAACATTTTTTTTCCTCATAAGAGTAAAACTTCTAAATAAAGGTCCCCATGTCACTATCCATATTATACATAAAGTTGCCCATATCACCAATTATTTACATTGATTCATATTACTTTACTCACAAATTTTTAGGAACCTTAAGACTACCAGAAAACTGCTGAGTTTAGGGAAATAAAAACAAAAACAAAACCAGCATATCACTTCCCACTTGGGTGAGGATTTTAAGTCTGGGAAGAACTGAAGTAACATCAATAAATATGAATCAGAAATGGGCATACACCTTCTTTTAACTTAGGTATGTTCTAGTCTGCCTAGCCCTTTTATCATATAGCCAGAAAATATTAAAACTTTGTGTGTGTGTGTGTGTGACTTGGCTATCCAGGTATAAAAAACCTGCAAAATTATGGGCATGCCTACAAAAATATGATAATATGACAAGCTTCTTTCTCAAGACTCCCATTTGGTGAAATCTACTGTGAAGAAAAAAAAACACCAAAAGCAATGTCAAAAATATACTATATTTATAGCATCAAATGCAAATTTCCCCAAAAGAAGAAAGATCAAAAATCAATAATCTAAGTTTCCACCTTAGGAAACTAGAAAAAGAAAGAAAGCTTAACTCTAAAGTGAAGGAAGAAAATCAAAATACAAAGAATTAGAACATAAGTCAATGAAATTGAAAACAGGAAATAGCTAGAGAAAATCAATAATCCCAAAGCTAGTTTTTTTTTTTAATATATATTTATTTATTCAAGAGAGACAAAGAGCATGCACACAAGTCGGGGGAGGGGCAAAGGGAGAGAATCTTCAATCAGACTCCCTGCTGAGCAAAGCACAACAAGGGGCTCAATCCCAGGACCCATGAGATCAGGACCTGAACCAAAACCAAGAGTCAGTCACCCAATTAAATGAGCCACCCAGGCACTCCTCAAAAGCTAGTTCTATGAAAAGATCAATAAAATCAATAAGCTACTGGGCAGGCTAAATTATTTATTTATTTATTTATTTATTTATTTATTTATATTTTTAAATTTTCATTTATTTTTTTAATGTCTTCATTTTTAAGTAGTCTCTACATCCAACGTGGTGCTCAACTCACAACCCTGAGATCAAGAGTTGCATGCTCTACTGACTGAACCAGCCAGGTGCCCCAGGCTAAATTTCTTAAAAAGTGAGAAAACACAAATTATTAATATGAGAAATGAAAGAACGAATCACTACCAATTCCATGAAAATCAAAAAGGATATTAAAGGAATACTATGAACAACTCTACACCCACAAACCTGATGAAATTCCTTGAAAGACAAAAACTGCCAAAATGCAGAAAAGAAAAAAGAGATGATTTGAATAAGCCTATATCTATTAAAGAAATTGAATCAATAATTAATAACCTTCACAAACAGAAAGCATGAGGTTGGGATGGTACAATGGTAATTCTACCATATATTTAAGAAGGAATTGTATCAACTCTCTACAATCTCTTTCAGAACACAGAAGCAGAGAGAATATTTCCTAACTTGTTTTATGAGGACAGGATTACCCTAACGACAAAACCAGACAGATATTATAAGAAAACTATAGACCAACATATCTCATAAACACAAATGAGGAGGGCGGAGCAAGATGGCGGAGGAGTAGGAGACCTGGATTTCGTCTCCTCTCAGGAATTCAGCTGGATAGGGATCAAACCATTCTGAACACCTACAAACTCAACAGGAGATCGAAGAAAAGAATAGCAACAACTCTCTGAACAGAAAAGCGACCACTTTCTGGAAGGTAGGACGTGCAGAGAAGTGAATCCGAGGCGATATTCGGGAGGATAGACGGCGGGGGAGGGGCCTCCGTTGGCTGCTTCTGGCAAGTGACAGAGCCCTGGAGCACAAAATCGGAACTTTTAAAAGTCTGCTCCACCGAGGGACATCACTCTGGTGGCTAAGCCGGGGGTGGAACCCTCTGGGACAGTGTGGTCTCAGGACCCTCGGGGTCACAGAAAGGCCGGGGGTGCCTGAGTGTGGCAGAGCTCCCAGGTAACGGATCAGGGAAGCCGGCTGCAGAGGCGGAGCCCAGGCGCGGGCTCTCAGCTTGGGGTTGTCATAAACCGTGATACGCGGCACAGTTGGGCCACTGCTCCTCCAGCAGGGACCCAACAAGCGGCAGATCCGGGGAGACTCACCTTCCTCCCCCGGGAGGAGCTGCGCGGGAGTGCACCGCAGAGATCTGCTGGGTTTGGAGACTCCAAACGGGGTCGGGTGCCAGAGATAGAAACGCGTGGTCACAGGTCAGGTGAGCACGGAGTGCGGCCTGAGACCGGGGAGACGGGAGTGACTGACGGCTTTTCTCTGGGGGCTCACCGAGGAGGGGGCCCGAGTTCTCAGCTCCTCCGGGGCGGAGATTGGGAGGCCGCCATTTTCACTCTCCGCCTCCAAAGCTGTACGGAAAGCTCGCAGGGAAAAAAAGCCCTGGAGCGCAAACCCAAGCAGATTACTTAGCCGGGAGGGGGCAAGGGCGGGGCAATTCCGCCTCTGGCAAAGACATTTGGAAACCACGGCAACAGGCCCCTCCCCAGAAGATCAGCGAGAACAGCCAGCCAAGACCAAGTTTATGATCAGTGAGAACAGCAGAACTCTAGCGCTAGGGGAATAATGCACATAGAATCCGTGGCTTTTTTTTTTTTATCATTCTTATGTTAATCCCCATACATTACATCATTAGTTTTAGATGAAGTGTTCCATGATTCATTGTTTGTGCATAACACCCAGTGCTCCATGCAGAGTGCGCCCTCCTCAATACCCACCATCAGGCTAACCCATCCTCCTACCCTCCTCCCCTCTAGAACCCTGTTTGTTTTTCAGAGTCCATCGTCTCTCATGGTTCGTCTACCCCTCTGATTTCCTGTGGCTTTTTCAACATGATTCTTTAGTCTTTCAAAGTTATTATTTTTCTTAACTGTCTTTTTTTCTTTTTTTTTCTTTTTGAATTTTTCTTTTTCCCTTTTTCAACCAACATCTTATCAATCCCTTTTTTTAAAAAAAAATTTTTATTTTTCATTTTTAGAGTCATATTCTATCCCTTCATAGTACTTACCCTTATTTTTGGCTTATATATATAAGTTGTTCTCTCTTTAAAATTTTGAGATAGTTTCTTCTAACAGATTAAAATATACCCTAAATCTCTAGTATATGGTGTTTTCTATTCCCCTGCCTGATCACATCCTCTCCCTTTTTTTTCTTTTTTTTTAAATCCTCTTCTTTCTTTTTTCAAACAACTTCTTATCAATTCCTTTTATAAATTTTTCTATAATTTCCATCTTTACAGTCATATTCCATCCCTTCATCATATCAACCTTTATTTTTGTACATATATAAGTTTTTCTTTCTTTAAAATTTTGGGAGGTACTTTCTCTAAAAGACCAAAATACACCCCAAATCTAGTGTGTGGCACTGATCTATATACCAGCCTGATCATATTTGATCATATTCTGGTTTTTGTTGTTGTTGTTGTTGTTTTGTTTTGTTTGTTTTTGTTTTTATCTTTATCTTTTTCTTTTTTTTCTTTATCTTTTTTCTCTCTTTCCCTTTCTTTTCCCACTGCTTCAGGTCTTTTCTGATTTGTTTAGAGTATATTTTCTGGGGACGTTGTTACTCTGTTAGCATTTTGTTCTCTCATTAATCTATTCTCCTCTGCACAAAATGACAAGATGGAAAAAATCACCTCAACAAAAAGAACAAGAGGTAGTACCGACTGCCAGGGACCTACTCAACACGGACATTAGTACGATGTCAGATCTAGAGTTCAGAATCATCACTTTAAAGATACTAGCTGGGCTTGAAAAAAATATGGAAGTTATTAGAGAAACCCTTTCTGGAGAAGTAAAAGAACTAAAATCCAAACAAATAGAAATCAAAAAGGCTATTAATGAGGTGCAATAAAAATGGGGGCGCTAACTGCTAGAGTAAATGAGGCAGAAGAGAGAA
>NC_058405.1:86376482-86400482 GCF_002201575.2 Neomonachus schauinslandi
ATAGACACTGGGGAGGGTATGTGCTCTGGTAAGCGCTGTGAATTGTGTGAGACTGTTGTATCTCAGATCCGTACCTCTGAAACAAATAATGCAATATATGTTAAGAAAAAAAAAAAAAGAAGAAGAAGGAGGTAGCGGGAGGGGAAGAATGAAGTGGGGGAAATCGGCGGGGTAGATGAACCATGAGAGACGATGGACTCTGAGAAACAGACTGAGGGTTCTAGAGGGGAGGGGGGTGGGTGGATGGGTAGCCTGGTGGTGGGTTTTGAGGAGGGCACATTCTGCATGGAGCACTGGGTGTTATGCCCAAAGAATGAATCATGGAACACTTCATCTAAAACTAATGATGTAATGTATGGGGATTAACATAAGAATAAAAAAAAAGAAAAAAAAAACAAATTAAAAAATTATCAACAAAATATTAGCAAATTTATTCCAAAAAAAATGTATACAAAGAATTATGCACCTGGCCAAGTGGGATTTATTCCAGTTACATAAGCTGGTTCAACATTTGAAAGTCAATTAAGGTAATTCTTCACATCAATAGTCTGAATGAAGAAAATCACATGAGCTTATCAATACATGTGGAAAAGTATTTTAAAAATTCCACTACCTATTCATGATAAAAACTCTCAGTAAACTATGAATAGAGGGGAACTTTCTCAACTTGAAAAAAGTTATTTACAAAAAGCTACAGCTAACATACTTAATTTTGAGAAACATGAAGCTTCCCCACTATGATCAGGTACAAGGCAAGGATGTTATCTCTCACCACTCCTTTTTTAATATTTCTTCTGGAAGTTCTTGCTAATGAAATAAGGCAAGGAAAGAAAAACAAGATATGTACAGATTTAGAAATAAGTAAAACTGCCTTTGTTGGTTGATGACATGATCATCTACGTGAAAATTTGAAAGAATTAACCAAAAAATTCCTGGAACTAACAAGCAATTATTTATAGCAGGGTTACAGGATATAAGACAAATATACAAAAGTATAATTCTTTCCTATATAATGACAATGACCACATGGAATTTGAATTTAAAAACACAATATCATTTATGTTAGCACCCCCAAAATGAAATAGCCATAACTATATTAGGAAACCTATATTAGGAAAACTGCAAAATTCTAATAAATCCAATCAAATAACTAAATAAGTGGAGAGATATCCATGTTCATGGAAAGGAAGACTCAATGTTTTCAAAATGCCAGTTTTTCCCAATTTGATCTATAGAGTCAATGTAATTCCAAACAAAATTCCAGCAAGGGATTTTATGGATATGAACAAATTGATTCTGAAGTTTATGTGAAGAGACAGAAGTCACAGAATAGCCAACACAATTTTGAAGGAGAACAAGGTTGGAAGACTAATGTTACCAAGATTTCCTATGAAGCTACAAAAATTGAGAATTTGGTATTGGCAAAAGATTAGACAAATAGATAAATGTAATGGAACAGAGAGGAAAGAAATAGACCCATGTAAAAACAGACAACTGACCTTTGACAAGGGAGCAAAGGCAGTACAATGGAACAAAGGCAGTTTCTTCAACAAATGGTGCTGAAAAACCTGCAGCAATAGGAACTCTCCAAACTTGCTTGTGGAAATGCAAACTGGTACAGTAATTTGGAAGACATTCTGGCATTTCTTACAAAACCAAATCCCCTTACCATACAATCCAACAATTGTATTCCTTGATATATTCAAAGGAGTTGAAAATTTATGTTCACACAAAACTCTGAATATAAATGTTTGTAGCTTTTTTAGTCATAATTGCCAAAACTTAGAAACAACCAAGATGTCTTCCATAGGTGAATAGATAATCCATCCAGATATTGAAATATTATTCAGCACTAAAAAGAAATGAGCCATCAAGCCATGAAAAGGAATTGAAGAATATTATTAAACTCATGCTTTTAATTAAAAGAAGCCAATCTGAGAAGGCTACATACGTGGTATGAATCAAAGTATATGACATTCTGAAAAAGCAGTACAGTGCAGATGGTAAAAAGATCAATAGTTGTCACTGAGAAGGGGGGGATATAAATAAAGCATAGAGGATTTGAAAATACCCTGTATGATATTATAATGTCAAATATGGGTTATTATATATTTGTCCTAACCAAAAAAATGCACAACACTAAGTGTGAACCATAATGTAAACTATGGACTTTGGGTGATTATGATGTGCCAGTGTTGGTTGATCAATTGTAATTGATATATCTGTACCTTCCTCTCATTTTATTGCTCTAAAGAAAAGACTCTTTGAAAATCTAACTACATGCTATATACTTCAGAATATTTGGATTTTCAAGTTGTGGCACATTTTATGTGGATATTTAGGCCTTTATTCATGCTATTTAGAGAGAAGAAAGTTTGTCTCCCATTGGCATTGACAAATGTTTTTTTAAGGGCACAATGTGAAACTCTTTTCCTTCCCCATGCTTTTAACTCATATATTCTTCTAATAAAGGATGTTGTGAAGTATTTTTTGTTTTTATTTTTTCCTTCTCCTGTGGCTGCTGTGGGCAAAAGCACTCTGACATTGATCTCATTTCGGAGATGCCCTGTCCTAAGGCTTCTAATCAGCATGGAGCTGTCAGTTTAAATTCCCCAAGAAAGTCTCCTATGTTAGGAGCTTGTTGTAAGAAATGGCAGCAGGAAATGGAGAGCTCAGAAAAAGAGACATACTGTATTTCAGACTCATCAAGGAATCATTTTCCAATCCAAATCTCTCATCAGGTGGCCTGGTAATTTCTCATGGGGTCTTGTAGTGTCCTTCACTAAGTGACCTCTTATTTAGGTTTCAGTTTCAATTTGCTTTTCCGGATAAAACAACAAAAAAAGTCGTGGTGCAATCTAGAAAGAGTGTAACTACAGTACTAAGAGGGAGAAAAAAACATGGCCTTTTATGTATTTTCCTTCTATTTTGCCTTCTTATCTCACTTACCTATAACCAAAGGTAGTTAAATAAATAATTAAAATAATTATTTGAGAACCAAATATAAAGACCTATGCATGACTCTAGCTGAAATTCACAGTCCCTGCTTTCCTTTTTTTGATGAGCTTAAGATCCACTGAGGAAGATAAGTATACACACACACACACACACACATATATATAATGTATAGTGAAGTCAAAGTTGTGAAAGGTAATGGCATGAAGTCAAGATTTTAGATAGAGATAAGGATATAGAGATATAAAAATATTGATAACTGTCCATCAGTCTGTATTTCCTAGGTCCACTGAATTTAGAAGAGTGGCACACCACATGTAATAAAAGACTAAAATCCCACATCTTTTTTTTATTACATTATGTTAATCACCATACATTACATCATTAGTTTTTGATGTAGTGTTCCATGATTCATTGTTTGTGTATAACACCCAGTGCTCCATTCAGTATGTGCCCTCTTTAATAAAATCCCACATCTTGGTTTCTAAATACTTCTCTCCATTAAAAGGAACTAGAGTTCCTTGGGATTCTTGTAATTTTTTTTTATCTGATTTCAGATCTAGGACAGAGAAAGTCCGAAATGTCTTGTTGGGCAAGAAATATGGAACATCTCAAGAGTGGTTGGGGGCACACCATAAGGATAGGAGCTTGATTGAAAAAGCTCTCTGTGGACTAATGTGGGCAATTCAGCCATCAAAGTAGATAATGATAGCCACAGATTATAACCCACTTAATACAATGAAAATATATGTGTACATTCTGATATAAACAGAAAATAGCTTCAAACAAAGACATCAATATATACTAAAACTAACTGGTGCATGGTCTCAAAGTATACTCTTATAAAGTACCCATTCATTTCAAAGGGAAGAATGGCAACTTTTCTGCTGGAATCCTGGTAAACACCATCTTAACTTAAAGTTAACTTCACCAACACTTGAACCTGTCTATACTTGGGTCTATAACAGTCCCCAATTCCCAATATCTTACTACGAAAATGTCTGGAATCTCATCCATGCCATGTCTGCCATTGTGGGTCTCCTGTGACTGCTCCACATGACTTTTTCATTCTGAGATCCACATTAAAGAAGAAACATCTTGTAGGGACATTGCAGTTCTAGGACCTATGAGAATGGAAACAGAGTGGAACCACATAGAGGCTCCCATAAGTCCTCCTCAGCAATGGCACCTGCCACTTCTGCTCTCATTTCATTAATCAAAATAAGTTACATGCACAAGTGTGGCATCCAGTCAGCAAATAATTAGGGACAAATATTGCTGAACTTTTTCTAAGTGTAAATGTGTAAAATATTCATGGTAGATAATTTGAAAATCAGGAAAAAATTGTTAAAGAGAAAAAAAAAACCAAAAAGCTTAAGCATTCATGCAACATTGTTGCTAACAGTATGTTGGTTCATTTCCTTTCATTCTTTGTCTCCATATACACGTATTCACATAAATAACATATACATATTTATAAAGGATCAAATTATACACATAAATTTATATCTAGCTCTTTACATGCAAGATTATATTTGTAAAACACTTGTAAGGTCATCAGTTTATAAAGATAATTTTAAATGGATGCACAATAATCTACCATAGTGATGCAATACTATTCATTAAAATTTTAAAATTACTGGATGTCTGAATTATTTCAAAATTTCCTCTTTAAAATAATGTTATTATAAACAAATTTTGTGCTTGCATTTTGATTTTTATATATGATTATTTCTTGAGGATTAATAAATGCAACCTTCAAACTATTTGAAGATTTTTGATGCACATTACTAAATGGATTTTCAGAAAAGAATTGCCCAATTTATTATGTCTTTGTTCCCAGATCTGCTATTGATCCATTTCCCTGAGGCTAAATAAGTTCCATTCTACAGCACTTCTTTGTTAAAATACCCATGGCCTCTGAGATGAGACCAAAAGTTGGGGATACTCAACTCCTACTGGGATTATCCATACACACAAAGACCAATACTTCTCCCTTTAAGTGGACTTCTGTCCTTGAATTTTCCAGGACATAAAAAGTATCTTGCCCTTAAAAAACATTTGCTTTTGCTTGTCTTAAAATATCAGTTCAAGCTTTGAAATGTTGGAGTCTTCCGTGCCTCATGCCCTTCAATAAAAGAGAAATGTATATGCAGAAGTCCATCGACACGTTTGATGAGTTTAGTGATGGGACAATAGTAAAGAACATACTTCATACCTCTAACTATCCAAGAGACATCTAAAGGCACCTGAGATCCAGCATCTTCTCCTGCAACCACCTATCAAATGAGCAGCAGAGAAGGAGAAAAGGGAAGTGTATAATATTCTCCCAGCTCTTCATTCACCCTTCCCTCCAAAACCAGCTGCCCTAGCACTCCTCTTCCTGTTGTGATTATTGATCTCATTTGTAAAAAAACAACATTTGAGTGATAGTGGACATTGCATGGTGCGATTCAGTATAAGAAAGGATTTCTTTCCTGAAAGTAATTGACCATAACAGGAGAAAGGAGATCTTATAAGAGGCAAGGGTCATAATACTAGCTTTAAAATTAGGTACTTGAAGGACACATATTTGGTTCATTAAATTATTTGTGCATGATTGTCTTCAGGAATCTCATTCTCCAAAAAAACTACTCAACAAAGTTCAAATTTGATGAGGCTAATATGCCCAGCAGATCTCATCAGAAAGTACAAGTTTTCTCTTTTTAAAGGCCCTTGGTAACATCTCTCTTTGGGACATATGGTTACATACTGTTAGCGAAACACTTGTCCAGTGGGATATGATTTGGGTGGTTGTTTCCACAGAATAACGTCCTAAAGAGTTGCTTTTGTTTTTTATCTTTGTCAGTGACTGGAGAATGACACATGATTGACTACCACTCTCCTGCCCACTTAAGGAAATATATTTAATTCCTATCTCTATCAATAATCACTGAAGAGGAAAAATAGTCAGACTTTGAGTCTCTATATCAAAATCTATTTATGTCAAACTCAATCATTAGCATTTGCCCCTTTCTTCCTCACTTTTCATACTGGCTTCAATTCCCTGAAATGTATTTTTCTACCTTTGGGGCTTAGATAATTCCTTCTCTCTTCTCATAATCATGGTATGCATCACCTCTAACAGCCCAGTACATTTAGGCATTCTTTTCTGTCTGCTGCACTATCCTGTTTGTGATTCTATCAAAACATTCATCAGGCTGTTGGTAGAGATCATGTCCTGTTCACTTATATATCTTAATCTACTGACTTGAAATCAAGCAAGGACACAATTCTAAGAATCAATGTGCATCTGATCACTTATTAAATGGCCAAAAATAAATAAATAGAAATAAAGATGTCATATGTCAACACCCGCACCCTGGACATTCAGATTTTTATATATTGAATGAGACTCAAGTATCCAAGTGTCTGTAATTTATGAAGGATCACATGGAAGGAAAATGCTGTATGGTCAGGTTGGAATAACCACAGCAAGCACATAACAGGTGTATGTGGAAGGACTGATAATGTCTGGGTCAGGTACAAATTTGGTCCAAACTTGTCATAGATACCAGTAAGATACTATGTTGGACATAGGCTTGTATCTGCCAGATAATTTAAAGATAAAGCGTTTGTAAAGCATGTGTTTGTAAAACATGGAGCTGGCTTAGGTTGAAATCTAACCCACCCTGCTGGTTCATTGCTTGGGTGGTTTAATGTAGGGAATTTGACATGGAGTGGATAGCCCAGGCAGAGAAAGCAATCTAAAGACAGAAGGAAAATAAGAATTTTTGTTTATTTTACTGGCAAAGCTGTGAATTCATTCTTATATCCATGGACATATTAGGTCTTACCTCTCTTGCAACTAGTTAAATGGCACACAATGTTGGGTTTTTGCATATGATTTTCCTATGTTTGATTGGAAAGCTTTGGTTTGATTCCAAAAGGAATTAGAAATACCTCCATCATGATAGAACAGACACTTTTGGGAAGTGAATTTTATGGTGAATTAAACTGCCACTGTTAAAAAATTAATACAAAGACTTATACCTAGGAAATACAAAGCAATACATGTCAGATAAAGTCCCAAGGGAAGATATGACACTCAAGAGTCTAGTCTTCAGGGGCAAAGGGGAATTGGCAGAGCACAATTGTGAAAGTTACTGGAAAAATAAAACTATTTATAATTATCCATCACATATTGTGACTCCTCAGTCAAAACATTTGAATGTCTTCCCCACCCTCCCCACCACCAGATTCTAAATATAGCGGGTATGTATTCCTTGTCTTTATAACTTCAGTGCCCAATATGGCCTCACAGTACTCAGACTCAATGCTTATTGAGTTGAAAGATACAGACATTATTTCCAAAAATAACAAGCTACATCAAAGAGGGCTCTTTGTAAATGATTTTTTCTTATAAAGAATGCCACCCTACATGGGTTATTCTTGTTAACTGTGAGTTGGCAAAAAGAAGAGGAATAACAAACAATAGAAAAAGAAGGAGTAAGTAGAAAAAGGAGAAAGAAAGAGGAGATAATAGAAAGAAGTCAAGAGGAATTGGGAGGAACAGACAGATGAGGAGTGAGAGAGGCATGGAGAGGGAAGGCAGGGAGAAATGGGAGAGAACAATGGCTGATAAAGTGACAGGTGCAGGGGCAGAAAGGAGGGAGCCGGGCACCAATGGTAAGGGAAAGACCAATGGTAAGGGGAATACTCCAGACACCAAAAGCTGCCCCAGATTCTATGAAACACATGGCTTATGGTGTCTCTAATCACTATTAAAACAGAATCTAGAAACAATTGAAGAAAAGTTAAATTGGAGTAAACATAAAGGTATGGGGCATGCATAATTACGTGCATATTGAAGAATCATCTCCAATTTCCGGCTTGCTGGTTTTGTGCTTTTTCTTTTTTCTTCTAAACACTTGGATATCTTCCAACCAAACTTGGAAAATAAAACCTGGGAAACAGGTTTGAATGAATTGTAAACACATCATTTTTTGCTAATTTACTAAAATAGCACATTTACAACTAAAATGAGAGAAAATGGTTAGAGGCAAAAAAATGGCGATGTATTTCCATGGCCCTCTGAGCATTTCAGCTTGTGTATAATCAGCTCACATTCAAGAGGAAACAGTGTTCAGCTATTTAGTTGGCTCTCTATTTCTTGAAAATCTTGGTTATTTTGTATTTTTTTTTCTTAACATAGACTTCAGGCTGCCCTAATTAAATAAGAGAAGTTTTATTATCAGCAAAGATGGCATTAGACCTGGGGCAACTTTAGATAATAGAGTTGTTTTTCTTCACTTGGGAAAAGTAAGAGTAGGGCTAGAGGAAAAGAAGGGATTGACATTTTACTTAAAAACATCAAGGATCATATGGTAGCTCTATTTTCAACTTTTTGAGGAGCCTCCATACTGTTTTCCAGAGGGGCTGCACCAGCTACCATATGATCCAGCAATTGCACTACTGGGTATTTACCCCAAAGATACAAAAGTAGGGATCCGAAAGGGTATGTGCACCCCAATGTTTATAGCAGCAATGTCCACAATAGCCAAACTGTGGAAAGAGCCAAGATGTCCATCAACAGGTGAATGGATAAAGAAGATGTGGTATATATATACAATGGAATATTATGCAGCCATCAAAAGGAATGAGATCTTGCCATTTGCAATGATGTGGATGGAACTGGGGGGTATTATGTTGAGTGAAATAAGTCAAACAGAGAAAGACATGTATCATATGATCTCACTGATATGAGGAATTCTTAATTGCAGGAAACAAACTGAGGGTTTCTGGAGTGGGGGGTGGGGTGGGAGGGATGGGGTGACTGGGTGATAGACTCTGGGGAGGGTATGTGCTTTGGTGAGCGCTGTGAATTGTGTGAGACTGTTGAATCTCAGATCCGTACCTCTGAAACAAATAATGCAATATATGTTAAGAAAAAAAAAGAAGAAGAAGAAGGAGGTAGCGGGAGGGGAAGAATGAAGTGGGGGAAATCGGCGGGGTAGATGAACCATGAGAGACGATGGACTCTGAGAAACAAACTGAGGGTTCTAGAGGGGAGGGGGGTGGGAGGATGGGTTAGCCTGGTGGTGGGTATTGAGGAGGGCACATTCTGCATGGAGCACTGGGTGTTATGCACAAACAATGAATCATGGAACACTTCATCTAAAACTAATGATGTAATGTATGGGGATTAACATAAGAATTAAAAAAAATAAAACAAAACATCAAGGAAACTTTCAAAAACACTACTCCAAGCACCAAGGCTCCTGGAGAACAAAGGCAAGAGTTCAATGTCTATGTCTCCTTCAGCCTATCACCTAATTTTTAAAGTTCCCCAAATTCACCTGACTTTAGGAAATCAGCCCATCAACCACATTGAAATCAATGGTTGTCATGGTGAGAATATTCCTAGAGTTATTTCCAGGACCTTTTTAGGTCACAGCAGCAAAATTCCTCACAGACAACAGCTAAATGTTTCAGCATGGGCAGCCTTGAAGACTCTTTGGATCATAAAATATTATATTTAAAGGAAATTTTAAAGATTAATTCATCATCTCTCCTGAGAGTTTTTTAAAGATGGGGATATGGTGACCCAGAGTAAAAGAGAGACTTATCCCAGGTCCCAGGAAGTTGGTGATCCATCCAGGACTGCTCATATCTTCCAACCTCCGCTCCCCTTTCATGCTTTCAGACTGACTGGAAAGAGAACACAAAGCAGACGAAGAAGAAGCTTTCTAGCATTGAGACTGTCTTCCTTGGACATAGACCAGTAGAGTGCCTAAAAGATGATTATTTTCTTTTTATACTTCATAAGGCCAAAGGAAATCAGTTCTTCAGGTCTGCATGGTGACCCCTGTGTCTCCCAACAGGCAATTTTCCCCCTTTCTTTGAGTTTCCTCCAACTGGCTCTGTGTCATAATATTTCACATGGCCGATGCAATGAATTTTGACCTTTGTGGAGGTCTGTTTTGAAGAGGACTGTGAGACAGGAAGAGGCAACATAAGATAAATAAACAAATATCTGAGAAGAGGTTCTCTATCTCCCCCTCTAGATCTGTTAAAACTTTTTCATTTTCTCTCTTATTAGAAACAGCAGCACACACTTTATCCTCTCTTTCTTCTCCAATTCTATCAAATGCCGTCTCAAAATGAGTCAGATCAGAGTGACAAACAGATTTGGAATTCATTTATGAAAATCATCCTTTGGAAAATGTACTCCAAAAATGCAACAAAGAAGAAAAGTGAAAGTGGTATGTGGTATACATCTGTCCTTGTATTCACTTCAATAAATGTTCATGAGGACCCACTCTGTGCCAGGAGCTCTGCTAGAAGCTGAGAGCGCAAATTGTACTTCTGCACATTGCCAGCTGTGTAAATTCTTTGGGCTTCAAAAACTGGGTCTGTAAAATAGGTTAATGATATTTCTGTCATGGAGTTATGAGGATTAAAGGTGCCAATATTCTAATCTATTATATTTCAGGGCTTTTTTTTTTCTTTTTTACTTGCTTGCTATCTAGCTTTGTTCCAATGGGTCACGTTGCAATGGTCATGTTCATGAGTCTTCACCTATCTGCACAAGCCAGAAGATGTCTGGTTACATTAATTAACAAATGCTCTAGTGAGGATAATGAGTACGATTGATTCCATGTAGAGTGAGTATATGGCTGGGACTTGCAGAGTTTCATATAGGAGGTGACAGCTAATTCAAATGGACACTGTGACAGGAATGAGAGAATTCAATTCTGATGTTATCAAGTGTGTGGGGGCGTGTCTCAGCCTGTGCTATCACAGGAAAGATTTGAAGTATAGAAGAACCCAGAGACAAAGACTACCACCTCATATTGCCATAGCTCCCAACGATGATAAATTGGAGACAGCATGGAATTGGCTTTAATCAATCAGTGTATACTGGTAAATGTTTAACAACTAGCCCTTTGAAAAAAAATAATAAAAACACTGATTTATAATATTTTTTTATTTAAATAGTGTAAATCATTCCACCAAGGCCAATTTTGAACTACCAGTGTGAGGCCACTCTGGGTGGATTTGGGTAGAGAAGCACCAACCCTTCCCTGTAGAATCCATTGGGGCCAGCTTGGGCACATCACTGTGGCGCTGTCACACTGACTCTCCCTCTGAACTTGGTAAATTAATGAACTCAGTGCTTCTACTCCTCAGTTTCGTGGACTGTAAAGTGTAGACTATGAAACCTACCTAGGGTATTAACAGAAAGGCTGAATGAGTTAATAAATAAAAGTTCCCAACATAGTATTTTGCATGCAATAGAAATTCAAAAATATTCCTTTTTCTCCTTAGTTGAAATCTGGATTTCATAAATCCTTTGGCTACTCAGAGGAGGAAATGTTGGCACCAAGGCAGAACAATACCAGAAAAGGGTCACAGACTTCCAAGGATTCACAATCAGTTACCTAATTGGCCTAGTTGACTCTAATTTGTATTTGAACAGAAAGCACCCCAGCAGAGGCTCTTTTGTTTGAAGTGTCTTTACATAGGAATGTTTCATCTACCAATATAGTAGAATATTTTCTCAGGGCAAGGACCACATAGCTTTCTCTTTTAAAAGCCTGCATATATTAAATCCATAACCCATGCCTTTGAATGATTGATTAATTGGCTTGGAAAACAAATCATATATACTAATAGAAATATTTTATTTCTGGGTTTGTTTATTTTTCACTTGATTTTAAATGAAGACTGTTCCACTTCGACATTAGTAACAGTGAGCTGTCCATATCCTGGGCTGCTTATTCAGATGCACTGGGACCCTTACTTTGCCCCAACTTTGCTTTGCCTCTTCTCCATTGCCCTTGTATTGTTTTACACTGTACCAGGGTCTCCCATTCTCATCCTAGATTGCCATTGGGAATATACATCTAAAAAACCCTTTCTAGATTTGATCCATGTTGTTCTCTAGTGAGGAATGGGCTTGATACAGACTGACTTTCCATTTCTTGCTGCTCCTAAACAGTTTGAGTACAATGCTTAAAGTATTCCAATGGGTTGCTAGAATAACACCCACCAGATTTTTTGGATATGTGTGCCAATCATATAATCTCAATCAACCATGAGATAGAAATTATCAAATTTATTTTACATAATCTGGAACTGAGGCTCTGAGATAGTGATCTCAAGTTGGCACAGATATGGTTAGCCTATTCTATAATATTCAGCCTCATCTTGTCTTCCTTCTCTTTCCTATAGAGTCAAAACTGGCAGTATATACATACATACATAATTAATAATGGCTACTATATGCCAGTCACTAGGTTAGACACTGAGTAGATAAAATAGAAGGCAAGGTTCCTTTTTCAGTCCTTATTTCTTTTGATCTTTAATCTTCTACACTTTTCACAATTGTGTCCTTGTCAAGACATTCAATTTCCTTGGCTTCTCTAACCTAGTTCTCCCCTGGTTCCTCTCTATGATTTTGGTTCCTCTTTCACCTTCTTCCCTGCAATGTTGGGTTCCTCATGTTGCAACCTAGGCTCTCTCCTCTTATGTATTTTTCCTTTAAGCAATATCATACCATATCCACAGCTTTCATTACCCATCTATCATAGACTGAGTTGTGTCCCCCCACCAAGTTCATATACTGAAGTCCTAACCCCCTCCCAATACCTCTGAATGTAGCTGTATTTGGAGATAGGAATTTTAAAGAGTTAATTAAGGTAAAATGAAGTCAGCTGGGTGGGTCCTAATCCAGTAAGATTTGTATCCATATAAGAATATGGGTTAAGATTCAGACATGCCCACTGGAAAAGACTATGTAAAGACAGCTGACTCCCGGGGCACCTGGGTGGCTTAGTCCTTAAGCGTCTGCCTTCAGCTCCAATCATGATCCCAGGGTCCTGGGCTCGAGTCCAGCATCGGGCTCCCTGCTCCGCGGGAAGCCTGCTTCTCCCTCTCCCACTCCTCCTGCTTGTGTTCCCTCTCTCGCTGTGTCTCTCTGAGTCAAATAAATAAATAAAATCTTAAAAAAAAAAATGCTGACTCCTGCCAACCAAGGAGAGAGACCTCAGAAGAAACTGATCCTACCAGCACCTGAATCTTGGATTTCTAGACTCTAGAACTGTGAGGACATAAGATTCTGTTGTTTAAGGCCCTAGTTAGTGGTATGTTATGGCAGCCTGGAAAAACTAATATATACTAATTATATGTGTCTGAGACCCAAAATTATGTTTCTAAACCAGATCTCTTGTCTGAGCCCTTGATCTGGTTATACTACTGTGAGATATCACCTCTTGGATATTTCAAAGGCACATCTACAAACAAATGGCTAATCTCTCCCAGTCAAATATGGTCATATTTCCAGTATTGTTTTTCAGCATCTATGTAGCTGCAAACCAGTTTTATACAACCAATTCCTTTACTCTCATATATACTACATGATTGAACCCTGTCAATTTTCCTTCCTAAATATCTATTGAATCCTTTCACATCTCTCTTGTTTATGGTCACAACACGCTGACCCTGGAAAACATACGCAGGCAGGTAAAACGCAAGGGGGGGGATGAACACAGAGACAGGGACAGGACTAAGCATTCAATATGCTGACGGTCAGCACATCTATTTCAAAAAGTCAATTCCGGGAATTAATTTCTGGAGATTTGTCCTATTTCCTCTGTCCCCTGAGGCTCTGACAGATATGGGCATCACCACTGTTGTCAAGTTCATGTCATTCCAGTGTTTCCTCCACCACTCTGTCCATCACAATTAAATACAAGAACCTTTATTAAGCCCTACATAGTGGTTCTTAATTGGAGGTATTAGTCTGGCTTATAGATTTCACAATATGGGTAGGAGGCTCATTTGGCTGAGCCTTAGATCCTGGCTGTTGGTAGATGAAGGCCATAAATGCCAAACATTTTCCAGTTCAGGCAATAATTCCACCCAATAGCACTTTATTGATAAGAGTATATTAGGAGATTAGGAGTATTTTAGCCATATCACCTTAGGCCTTCCCTTTTGGTCCTCTTTTCTGCTCCAATGCTATTCCCTCCCCTTTCTTTTTTACCAACAGAATTCCTACCCAACTTTCAGACCTTGGTAAGCTGTTACTTCACAGGAAAGTCTTGACCTCTCTAAATATAGGAAATTATACCCTCATAGCACTGTGTGCTCACAGTTTTATAGTTAGATATTTATTCATGTGATCATTTGATAAATGTCTGTTTTGTCCAAAAGTCTGTATAGCTCCATGTGGTCAAGAACTGCATCTGGTTTTGGTAACAACTGTATCCCTGGCACCTGACAGTACCAGGAATATGGAAGCATTTGGTGAGTGTTTATTGAATGTGCAAATGAATGGGTGCATGAATGGTGTAGCCCCTGATCTCGAGGGACTTGCTGTATGACTGAAAATAGGGAACAGTGCATGTGATGAAACACCTTAGAATGGCCTGTGGGCAGAGGTGAGGCACTTATATCTGTCTTGGCACAGTGAACACACTCTGTTGAGAGAAGAGCTAGATTTCACATAGACATGTATTTTATTTAATTTATTTATTTATTTATTTATTTATTTTTTAGACATGTATTTTAGTGCCCAGAATCCCTCAGGACTAAAATTTTCTTTTGGAAAGGTGACACTTGAGGTTACCTATTTTAAGCCTCTGTCTTGCAGGGCTTCCAAATGAGCTCACTGGCAACCACATACACCTTATCAATGGAAGGGCTGGAACACCCATGGACTGTGGAATTTTGCTTTTTCTTTGCTTCCATAGCAAAAGGCTAGGGGTCCCTTAGAGAACAAAAGAAGAAGGTACCCAGAGGTCAGTCAGGCTCTGGTCAGAGCAGGCTTCAGAGCTGGAGAGTGAAAGGTCAGAGAATTATGGAGAAGAGAAATTGAAGCAACTGGAGATGAAGAAGAGCAGGGAATAAAAGCAGAGTCAGCTTTAAAATTATTCCCCATAGTTGAAAGAAAAAATCTATTCCTCTCATTTGCAAAGAAACCTGGGGCAGACAGATACCTCAGGATATTCATTATTTCTTTAAATATTTAATTGGGCACTTCAAAAGAGCACAATTAAACTTTTTAAAAATATAAAGTTTAGGTTGAAAGGAATCCGTGGAGACCAATGCTACTGAATCTTCTGGTGTGAACAAGTGGCCTTATTAAAAACAGGAGGGGGTGATGGTACAAAGACAGTTTCCTGAGTCATTGGTTAAAGGAAGCATCCTGACTTTCCTCCCTCTGTTAATGGGCTAAGAAAGGACAAGGAGAGGCAGGAGATTCTACTCTATTCAACTCTAACTCCACCATGGAGATATGCACTCTGAGGCAATGATATTCCAAATGCTTCTGAAAATAAAAGTCAAGGAAATCATGGTCCATGCCTTGAGTTCTGCCTCTGTGCTTGCACACATGAGTCCTTCCTATTAACACATGAATTCTCTGTGAATTGTCTCATCCATTCTTACTTTCTAAATCTAGATAGCTCACATCTAACACTGGCCATGGCTGCCAAGGCCTCAGCTTCCCAATATCCTGATCAATGGCACTGCCCTCTGCTGGAAACTTTGCCTTGTTCCTGATGTGATGCCATGGTGTCAGCCTCTGCTCTGGTGCTCCCTAGCTGGTGCTTACTTTTTTTTTTTTTTAAAGATTTTATTTATTTTCTAGAGAGCAAGCGAGAGAGAAACAGCATGAGAGGGGAGAGGGTCAGAGGGAGAAGCAGGCTCCCCGCTGAGCCAGGAGCCCGATGCGGGACTTGATCCCAGGACCCTGGGATCATGACCTGAGCCGAAGGCAGACGCTTAACCATCTGAGCCACCTAGGCGCCCCGCTTACATTTATAACATCTATCTTTTCTCCCTGCCTTTGAGTCCCACTAATTCTCACAACCAGGAGCACCCATTTCCCTTCTAGTGAATAGAACTTTGCCCAGCCCTGACAAGGCAAAGGCTTGAAGGAATCTCAGTCTAGCAAATTGGAATTCCAGCACTGTCTCACTTGCTGTCCATTGTGTTTGTTCTGTCACGTCTGTTATACTTGTGTCTTCCTCAATGTAACCAAGCCCACAGTGGGTATTCTAGGGCTCCTCTTCCCACCCAGTGCTCTAGATAAGGTAGGGCAGAGGCTCTGTATTGTTGTTAAAATATTTTTAGGTTCAAATTCCTAATTCTGAACTGTATACCCCAGAGCTGAGCAATCTCCACTTCCTCGGAATCCTCTTGAATCTTTGTTGAGACTTCTACTGCTTTCTGAGGCCAAGATGGCCTGGCGTTGTGCTCTACATGGGCAGCCAGTGCAGCCTGATGTCAGAGCCCCATTACACTGAATTACAGCTTTCTTGGATATCCTTTCAAGGGGCCCCATAAGCCTCTTTGACCCCCACCTATAAGCCTAGTGTTCTCATTATGTGGTTTTCCAACAAGCCTGATACAACTTGAGCAGCTTTACAATCAAAGCTCTGGCACTCACTGGGTTTCTAATGGATACCTCTTGGCCCTATACAGGATTGGGTGATTATTTGGTATAGTCTAATTCTATTCATTGTCTCTAGCTTTTTTCTTCAGTTTTGTTTTATCTTGGTTGACTTTTTGTGCTGCCATCTATCTATATAATTCAGCACAGCTAACACTTCCAGCATGACCCTAGGGTATTACTTGAAAGTAGTGAAGGGAAGCACATGTATTGTAAATTTGCCTGAAGACAGTCATGGCTTCTTTAGGAATATCATATTATCATTATCAGGAACAAAACAAACTAGGTATCCAGTGAACCTTCTTCCAAACTCATTAGGGATAACTCTTCCTTAGAATCATTTTCTTTAAGGTTCTTCAGATTTCTCTCAGTGAGAAATGTCACAAGAAATTAAAGTTTTATTGTTACCACACATGCACCAACAAGAATGGAGATTAAGAAAGCTAGTTGAATATCCAGAAGGTTATCCCTTACAGCATTATTGCAATAGAAACTATTAGGCACAAGAAACAAGACTGATTTCTGTCAAATGATAGAGCATGATTTATTGGATGTATTTTTTTTTTAAGATTTTTTATTTATTTATTTGACAGAGAAAGACACAGTGAGAGAGAGGGAACACAAGCAGGGGGAGTGGGAGAGGGAGAAGCAGGCTTCCTGCTGAGCAGGTAGCCCGATGCGGGGCTCGATCCCAGGACCCCGGGATCATGACCCGAGCCGAAGGCAGACGCTCAATGACGAGCCACCCAGGCGCCCCAGGGATGTATTTTTTTTAAGATTTATTATTTATTTTGGAGGTGGGGGGAGGGGCAAGGGGAGAGAATCCTCAAGCAGACTCCACACTGAGCATGGAGCCCCATGCAGGGCTCGATCCCAGGACCCAGATGTCATGACCTGAGCCAAAATCAAGAATTGGTGGCTTAACTGACTGAGCCACCCAGGTGTCCCAATTGGATGTATTATTAAGTGAAAAAAAAATCAAAGAGAAACAGAGTACATATAATATGCTATCTTTCGTATAAAAAGAGGGGAACTGATTATATACACATATTGTAGATGCTTATATTTGTAAAAAGAAATATAGGAAGGATAAGACAGAATCTAAAGAAAAAAAAATTACCTGTGGGTGAGAAAAAGTAGGGAGGATAAGAATAGAATTAAGAATTTTCTGGGTATAACTGTATATTTTGTTTTGACTTTAGAACTATGTGTATTTTAACATAAAGAAAATCTTAAAGCTAAAAGCATGAAAAGGCGAACTCACAAGTAGATTTTTTTTTTAAAAGATGGGAAAAGAAATAAAAGAAATAAAACTATAAGAAATAAAAAGAAAATTATAAACAAATTTTCAACATAATCACAAAAGGAAGATCAGTGATCACTCTAGTAACCTTTTTTTTAATCGCTCTAGTAACTTCTTATCAAATTTTTTTTTAAAGATTTTATTTATTTATTTGACAGAGAGAGAATGAGATAGAGTATGAGAGGGGGGAGGGTCAGAGGGAGAAGCAGACTCCCCGCTGAGCAGGGAGCCCAATGCGGCACTCGATCCCAGGGCTCCAGGATCATGACCTGAGTGGAAGGCAGCTGCTTAACCAACTGAGCCACCCAGGCACCCCTTATCAAATTTTTATAAGTATTTTTTCTTCATTGAAAAAAACTTAGGGGCGCCTGGGTGGCTCAGTCGTTAAGTGTCTGCCTTCAGCTCATGTCGTGATCCCAGAGTCCTGGGATCGAGCCCCATATTGGGCTCCCTGCTCCGCGGGGAAGCCTGCTTCTCCCTCTCCTACTCCCCCTGCTTGTGTTCCCTCTCTCGCTATGTCTCTCTCTGTCAAATAAATAAATAAAATCTTAAAAAAAAAAAGAAAGAAAAAAAACTTAGAAATGAAGACATCCCATTACCAATTAGCTCATCTAGCCCTCAGGTCTTAGTTTTTAAATATTTTTTTCTTATTAAAAGAACCAGGGCTTCTTAAAAATAATCTGGTTTTTTGGGTCAAAAGAAACATAACAATATGAATTTGGAATATCTTATTGTGTTAGAAAACAAATCAGCCAAGAATGGTGTAGAATGCCAACAGGTCAAAAGAATTGGCTTTAAAGGCCATTGGACAAAGTTTTAACAATTTGAGGAAGAAAAAGAAGAAAAACGAGGAGGAGTGGAGAATGCCAGTTAAAAATTTAAAGGCAATGATCATTTTTCTTTTCTTTTTTCTTTTTTCTTTTTTTTTCTTTTATTTATTTATTTATTTTTTAAATGTTTTATTTATTTATTCATGAGAGTCAGAGAGAGAGAGGCAGAGGCAGAGGGAGAAGCAGACCCCCTGCGGAGCAGAAGCCCTATGCGGGACTTGATCCCAGGACCCTGGGATCATGGCCTGAGCCGAACACTTAACCATCTGAGCCACCCAGGCGCCCCATTTTTTTTAATGTTTTATTTATTTATTCATGAATTCTTTTCTTTTTTAGAGAAGGGGGTAGGGGCAGAGGGAGAGGCTCTATGCCCATCGCAGAGCCCAATGTGGGGCTGGATCTCACAACCCTGAGAACATGACCTAAACCAAAATTAGGAGTCAATTGCTTAACTGGCTGAGCCACCCAGGTGCTCCAACAATGATAGAATTTTTAAAAATCAGAATTTTGCAGCCCCACTATACTAATTGACTAAGCAAAGATTCATAAATGCTAAAAACTATTGGGTGTTTCAAGGACATCATGAATCACCAGTCCAGAAAGTTGATAAGAAAGTAAGGAAAGATGAGGACTAAAAATATGTTACTTTATTTTATATAAGGCATCTGTAATAGTAGCAAGATCCCTGTCAGCAGAATGATGGGAAATAAATTACTATTGACCTCCATCCATCCCTTTGCTTTGTACTGCCTAAGCTGTCTTTGTGTTGTTAAAAAACAAAAACAAAAACAAAAAAACTTTAATTCAAGTTTTAAATTTTTCACAGAATTATACGTCTTTCCAAAGTTTTGCTTTGATCTAACCTAAGGACTTGGCTTTCTCATGATTTCACAAGCAGGAGATGTTCAATTTCCACAACCCTCAAAATGTGATATTCTCTTACAGACTTGTTCATGTTTCAGATCCCAACATGACCAGGTTTCAGATCCCAACTTATCCAATCTCTTTACTATTGTATTATTTATTATTTTCTCTTTACATTCACCTGGTTAGTCTAATTGTTGTATCTCATCATGAACAATGATGGGCTAAGTTTTGGTGCCTCCTGTATTTCATAGTTACCAGTTCAGTTATTTCACAGGTAACTGGCTTGTGTCTCACAGTATTTTTCTCTTAAATTCTTACCATTCTAAAGGGGAACTCCAAAATCCATATGGGTGAGCTGAACATAAGGCTAACCATAAAGATTCTTGAGTTGTTCAAGTCCATAGATATTATAGATAGTCTACTTGGTTAACCTGTTTATAAAATAGTCACTCTCATAAAAAATTAACTCTAAAATTTTACTCTAATATTCAATTGTCTGACCTTTGTCTTTTATGTTCCCTTAATTTTCATTACCTTACTTCAACTTCCACCTTTCAACTACCAACACATGGAATTCCTCCTTTCTTCTCCAGTCTATATACCCTGTGGTGCATGGCTTTACTATTTTTTTATCATGGTTCTCCATATATCTGGAAGACTAGTGAAACAGAACAACTAATAACCTAATGGTTGCACTGTAATTCCTAAAACTTTTCCAGTGTTTTGCTTGTTCTTGCCTTTCTTCTTGCTTTGGCAGTTCACAGTAAGCATACTAGTTTCCAATCTCAGAGGGTAACCTTCTAATATTTCATCACTATGTATGTTGTACACATAGATTAGTAAACACTCTTGATTATGCTAAAGAAGAGCCCTTTTATTCCTGGGATTCTAGGAGATGTTATCAGGAATGGCTCATGAATTTTGTCACATGATTTCCTGTATGTATTGATTATTGTCCTTTATTCTGTTAATGTAAAGAATTGCACCAATTACTTTCAAATACTATACTAATTTCACATTCCTAGATAAATCCAACTTGATCATGATTTATCTTTTTATATAGTTTACTGAGTGCTTGCAAGTTTTTAAAAGGATTTTGCATCTATCTTCATGCAAGAGATTAATTTACGATTTGTTTTTCTTATGATGTCCTTGACAGATTTTTCTAACAAAGCTCATAAAACATGTTGGAAATGTTCTTTTCCCATATTTGCAAATGCATTTAAGATTGGTGTATTTATTCCTTAAATGTCTGTTAGAATTTACTAATAAAGTCATCTGGGCATGGAGTTTTCTGTGGGAAGTTTAAAATACTTGATTAATGTCTTTAATAGATATAGGATTATTTAGTTATTTATTTTTCTCATGTCAGTGTTGATAAAGTACATTTTTATAGGAATTTTTCCATTTGTTCTACATTCTAAAACTTAATAGGCAAAGTTTTTATAATATTCTCATAATATGTTAATATCCACAAGATCTATAATGGTGTATATTTACTCATTTTTTTAAAGATTTTATTTATTTATTTGTCAGAGAGAGATTGCATACAAGCAGGGGGAGTGGCAGGCAGAGGGGGAAGCAGGCTTCCCACTGAGCAAGGAGCTTCTTGTGGGACTCTATTGAGGACCCTAGGATCATGACCTGAGCCAAAGGCAGACGCTTAACCGGCTGAGCCACCCAGGTGTCCCTATACTTATTCATTTCTCATATTTTTCTTTTTTTATATTTACAGAGCGAGAGTGAGAGTGAGAGAGAGAGAGAGTGCAGGGGGAGAGGAAGAGGGAGAGGGAAAGAGAGAATCTCAAGCAGACTCCCCGCTGAGCACAGAGCCTGAGGTGGGGCTCCATCTCACCTCCCTGACATCATGACCTGAGTTGAAATCAAGAATCTGATGCTTAACCAACTGAGCTACTCAGGTGCCCCTCATTTCTGATGTTTATCTTGAGCACTTTCAATAGTTTTAATCAATTTTATTAGTTTTTTCAAAGAAGTGAAAACTGGTTTTATTGATACTTATTTTAATTTAATTAATTAATTTATACTGTAAAATATATTGTTTACTTTTTAAAATTTCAAATTTATTGAAGTATAACTGACACACAAAATTATAAAATATTTTAGGTGTACATATGATTTGATAGAGATATACATTATGAAAGAGTTCTCCCACCTAGCTAATCAAAAATCCATAAGATATGAAAATATTTTTTCCCATTCTTAGGTTGCTTTTTCATTTTGTTGATGGTTTCCTTTGCTGTGCAGAAGCATTTTCTTTTTATTTTTTTTTTTAAGATTTTATTTATTTATTTGACAGAGAGAGACATAGCGAGAGAGGGAACACAAGCAGGGGGAGTGGGAGAGGGTGAAGCAGACTTCCCACCAAGCAGGAGCCCGATGCGGGGCTTGATCCCAGAACCCTGAGATCATGCCCTGAGCCAAAGGCAGATGCTTAACGACTGAGCCACCCAGGCGCCCCATGTGCAGAAGCATTTTAGTTTGATGCTGTCCCACTTGTTGATTTTTGCCTTTGCTACCTTTGCTTTTAATGTTAAAAAATAAATAAATAAAAACATCATCAAGACTGATGTCAAGGACCTTATCCCCTATATTCTCTTCTAGTAATTTTATGGTTTCAGGTCCTACATTCAAGTCTTCAATCCATTTTGAGTCTATTTTTGTGTATGGTGTAAAATAAGGGTCCAGTTTCATTCTTTTGTATGTGGCTATCCAGTTTTCTCAGCACCATTTATTGAAGAGACTATCTTTTCCCAATTGTATATTCTTGGCCATATATGCGTGGACTTATTTTTGGATTCTCTTCTTTTCCATTGATTTATGTATCTTTTTTTATGTCAATACCAAATTGTTTTGATTACCAGAGCTTTGTAATATAGTGTGAAATCAGGACGTGTGATGGCTCCAGTTTTGCTTTCCTTTCTCAGTGTTGCTTTGGCTATTCAGGGTCTTCTGTTTTTCCATACAAATTTTAGATTTCTTTGTTCTATTTCAGTGAAAAATGCCACTGAAATAGAAATTGCATTGAGCTTGTAGATTGATTGGGGTGTATGAACATTTTAACAATATTAATTCTTCCAATGCATGAGCACTGAATATCTCTTCATTTATTTGTGTCTTCTGAGATACATTATTTTCTTATTTCATTTGTTTTTAATTCGATGTTCAGTTTCTAACTTTTTGAGATTAATGAATAGTGTATCAATTTTCAGTCTTGTTTTCTAATGTATGCTTTCTGAGGCCAAAATTATCCTTCAAAGTTGTATCCCACAATTTTTGGTATGCATTATTTTTAATATCATCTGGTACCAAAGATTTTTCTAATCTTCATTTAAATTTCTTCTTTGACTTGGTTTATTTAGAAGTGTATATCTTAGACAAAGTTATGGAGATTATTTTTATTTAGTGATTTTTTTTAGTGACATTTTGTTCAGAGAACATACTGTGTGTGACTGAAATCCTTTGAAATTGTTGAGATGTGCTTAATTAGTCATTATATGGTTAATTTTTGTAATTGTTCCATGTCACCTTGAAAATTCTATGGACTGACATTTGGCATTTCAATGTTATATATATATATCAATCAGAAAAAATTTGTTAATCACATCTTTCAAATTTTCATTTTTCTTTATTTTTTGACTTCTATCAGTTACTGAGAAAGATTTATTCAAATATTCCATTATGATTGTTGGATTCATCTGCTGTAAATTGAAGTTTTATCATCTTTTACTTTATATATTTTGAGGCTATATTTTTGTTGCATATAAATATAAAACCATTTTACTTGCCTGGTAATTTTAACTTTTTTCATCAGGAAGTTTATTTTTTTTTAATCCCCAGTTTTCTTGTGTCCTTTTTTCTTGTTGAATATTCTCTAGTGGTCCTTCTAGATTCACTTTACTTCCCTGCAGTTTAAAAAGTTGATGCTATGGACTACACCAACCTGGCTTTCTGTTGGATATGGCCAAAAGGATGCACTGAAAGGATATGGAAGCTTGGCAAGAGAGAGATCAGTAAATCACTTCTCCGCTCCTATATGGCTAGACATTGGGTGGTCACACCTGAAATCCTCTATCTCTTTTGTATAGCTATTGTTATAGTTTTCTTCAAGTTCTAATAACCATGCTCTTCCCTTGATTCTTCTTTTTTTTTATTATGTTATGTTAATCACCATACATTACATCAATAGTTTTTTTTTTCTTTTTTTTTATTCTTATATTAATCCCCATACATTACATCATTAGTTTTAGATGAAGTGTTCCATGATTCATTGTTTGTGCATAACACCCAGTGCTCCATGCAGAACGTGCCCTCCTCAATACGCACCACCAGGCTAACCCATCCTCCCACCCCCCTCCCCTCTAGAACCCTCAGTTTGTTTTTCAGAGTCCATCATCTCTCAAGATTCGTCTACCCCTCCGATTTCCCCAGCTTCATTCTTCCCCTCCTGCTACATTCTTTTCTTCTTCTTTTTTTTCTTTCTTAACATATATTGCATTATTTGTTTCAGAGGTACAGATCTGAGATTCAACAGTCTTGCACAATTCACAGCGCTTACCAGAGCACATACCCTCCCCAGTGTCTAT
>NC_058405.1:86410482-86447863 GCF_002201575.2 Neomonachus schauinslandi
TTTTTGATTGCACCTCATTAATAGCCTTTTTGATTTCTATTTGTTTGGATTTTAGTTCTTTTACTTCTCCAGAAAGGGTTTCTCTAATAACTTCCATATTTTTTTCAAGCCCAGCTAGTATCTTTAAAGTGATGATTCTGAACTCTAGATCCGACATCGTACTAATGTCCGTATTGAGTAGGTCCCTGGCCATCGGTACTACCTCTTGTCCTTTTTGTTGAGGTGATTTTTTCCGTCTTGTCATTTTGTGCAGAGGAGAATAGATTAATGAGAGAACAAAATGCTAGCAGAGTAACAACGTCCCCAGAAAATGTACTCTAAACAAATCAGAAAAGACCTGAAGCAGTGGGAAAAGAAAGGGAAAGAGAGAAAAAAGAAAAAGAAAAAAAAAGAAAAAGAAAAAGATAAAGATAAAAACAAAAACAAACAAAACAAAACAACAACAACAACAAAAAACCAGAATGTGATCAAATATGATCAGGCTGGTATATAGATCAGTGCCACACACTAGATTTGGGGCGTATTTTGGTCTTTTAGAAGAAAGTGTCTCCCAAAATTTTAAAGGAACAAAAACTTATATATGTACACAAATAAGGGTTGATATGATGAAGGGATGGAATATGACTGTAAAGATGGAAATTATAAAAAAATTTATAAAAGGAATTGATAAGAAGTTTTTGAAAAAAGAGAGAAGAGGTTTTAAAAAAAGAAAAAAGAAAAAAAAGGGAGAGGATGTGATCAGGCAGGGGAATAGAAAAAACCATATACTAGAGCTAGGGTATATTTTAATCTGTTAGAAGAAACTATCTCAAAATTTTAAAGAGAGAACAACTTATATATATAAGCCAAAAATATGGGTAACTACTATGAAGGGATAGAATATGACTCTAAAAATGAAAAATAATTTTTTTTTTTAAAAAAAGGGATTGATAAGATGTTGGTTGAAAAAGGGAAAAAGAAAAATTCAAAAAAAAGAAAAAAAGAAAAAAAGACAGTTAAAAAAAAATTAACTTTGAAAGACTAAAGAATCATGTTAAAAAAGCCATGAATTCTATGTGCAGTATTCCCCTAGCGCTGGAGTTCTGCCGTTCTCATTGATGGGTAAACTTGGTCTTGGCTGGCTGTTCTCGCTGATCTTCTGGGGAGGGGCCTGTTGCCGTGGTTTCCAAATGTCTCTGCCGGAGGCGGAATTGCCCCGCCCTTGCCCCCTCCTGGCTAAGTAATCTGCTTGGGTTTGCTCTCCGGGGCTTTTGTTCCCTGCGAGCTTTCCGTACAGCTTTGGAGGCGGAGAGTGAAAATGGCGGCCTCCCAATCTCCGCCCCGGAGGAGCTGAGAACTCAGGGCCCCGCTTCTCAGTGAGCACCCAGAGAAAAGCCGTCAGTCACTCCCGTCTTCCCGGTCTCCGGCCGCACTCCGTGCTCACCCGGCCTGTGACTACGCGTTTCTATCTCTGGCACCCGACCCCGTTTGGAGTCTCCAAACCCAGCAGATCTCTGCGGTGCACTCCCGCGCGGCTCCTCCCGGGGGAGGAAGGTGAGTCTCCCCGGATCTGCCGCTTTTGGGTCCCTGCTGGAGGAGCAGGGGCCCAACTGTGCCGCGGATCACAGTTTATGGCAACCCCGAGCTGAGAGCCTGCGCCTGGGCTCTGCCTCTGTAGCCGGCTTCCCTGCTCCATTATCTGGGAGCTCTGCCACACTCAGGCACCCCTGGTCTTTCTGTGACCCCGAGGGTCCTGAGACCACACCGTCCCGGAGGGTTCCACCCCCTGCTCAGCCACCAGAGTGACGTCCCTCAGCGGAGCAGACTTTTAAAAGTTCCGATTTTGTGCTCTGCGGCTCTATCACTTGCCAGAAGCGGCCAACGGAGGCCCCTCCCCCACCGTCTATCCTCCTGAATATCGCCTCGGATTCACTTCTCCGCATGTCCTACCTTCCAGAAAGTGGTTGCTTTTCTGATGAGAGAGTTGTTGCTCTTCTTTTCTTCGATCTCCTGTTGAGTTTGTAGGTTTTCAGAATGGTTTGATCCCTATCCAGCTGAATTCCTGAGAGGAGACGAAATCCAGTTCTCCTACTCCTCCGCCATCTTGCTCCGCGCCCCTACATCATTAGTTTTTGATGTAGTGTTCCATGATTCATTGTCTGCGTATAACACCCAGTGCTCCATTCAGTATGTGCCCTCTTTAATACCCATCACCAGGCTAACCCATCCCCCCACCCCCCTCCCCTCTAGATCCCTGTTTGTTTCTCAGAGTCCATAGTCTCTCATGATTCGTCTCCCCCTTCGATTTCCCCCGCTTCATTTCTCCCTTCCTACTACCTTCTTCTTCTTCTTCTTCTTTTTTTTTTTTTTTTAACATATAATGTATTATTTGTTTCAGAGGTACAGGTCTGTGTTTCAACAGTCTTACACAATTCACAGCACTCACCATAGCACATACCCTCCCCAATGTCTATCACCCAGCCACCCCGTGCCTCCCAACCCCCACCTCTCCAGCAACCCTCAGTTTGTTTCCTGAGATTAAGAATTCCTCAATCCTTCTTTTGTTTTTAATTTAATCCAGGTTTAGTTTTTTTTTTTTTTTTCAGGTGAAGAGTCTATCTGAAGTAGTATACCAATTTCTGAATGTATAACTCTTTTTCCACTTTGCATGACTTCAAATGAAATAGATATAATGCCCACTAATTCATAGCTAAATTTCAACCTGCTTCTTAAGTTATAGACCCAAATATCTAATTGCCTACTGGAAATCTGCATTCCAATATACTATGTATCTCCTCTATGTTCCAGACTGAACATATGTTCTAGACTAAATGTTCTATGTGTCATTCAAGTATGTTCTTTATCTTCAATTTCTTAGCAAGTCAAATGATTTTTCTCAATAAAAATATTTGGATTTATGTGGCATGAGTTCAGGACAGAAAGGGCTTAAGGTCAGTGAAGGCTTAATGGTGGTTCTCAGGTCATTTTTCCCTTTCCAGCCAAATAAAAGTATTATTTGATCCAAGTGGAGCAGTGAAGATAGTTCATTCTCCTGTATTTACTGTATGAAGTAGTCACTGAGAGGTAGCTGACCTTCCGTGGACTGACTACACATTCCAGGCTTCCTTACCACTAAGTATGGTCCTGTCATTTCTCACGGATTTGTAAGATGCATGTCTGCCTTCTTCAGTATTATTTTCTCCTTCCACCAGCTGCATATAAATGATTCTATGGCAATAAAGATAGCTCTTAATATCAACATTGTGTTCTTTGTTATTAACATTATGTTTCTCTAGTAGTGCTTTTCGGTTGATAGCATATTAAAAAAATAACTATGTGATGCCCATAGAAATTTGGTAGCTGACTAAGTTTATCTTCCTACTCTGATTTTATTCTATTATAAATCAGATACACACTCAGGCTTGGGTTCTCCTCCTCTCCAATGCCTCAGAGAATCTCTGTGGGCAATGCATCCTGAGCATTTGTCTTCATTTTATGTGACCTCTGAAGCAGTCTCTTAATTTTTACTGCAGTTTTTGTCCATGGTGTTTGGCTTGGTGTTTCAATTGGCTCTTGCTTCCCAGTAAATCAGAAATTCAGTTCAGCTTTGCACATTCTCTACAGATGCCCCACTCAGTCCTATGCCAATTTGTAAATCCTGATATTCAAGGACCCTTCAGGTCCCCAGAAACTTTCTTCAAGTGCTTCAAGCCACATCATCATCATGTTATATTTAATTAACCACTTATTACATCCCTAAGTGCCTTACAACATGCATATCTACCATTTATTAACCAATGACGATGACCCAGAGATCACTGTGATTTACATATATTGACTTATTGTATCCTCACACAATCTCTGTAAGAAAGATGTTGTCATTATTCCCACTTTTAAAAGATGAAGGACATAAGGTACAGAAAGGACAATTAACCTGCCTATGCTACCCTTATATATATATTACTACATTTTATCATGATTAAAAAAAAAATGTATGTGGGTTTCTATCCCAATTTTAAAGCTGAGGACAAGAAAACTCAGAGGAATTGAGCAAACTTCTCACAGTAGTATCCAGTAAGTGCTAGAATTAAGGTTTGGAATCTATCTAACACCTAAGAACATGCGCTTTCCATTGAAATCTGGAAATATTTCCCATAGTCCCATAACTTTGAAATTCATAGTTGGTATTGACTGTATTCTGCCTCTAATGGCATTTATCTCTCAAGTAACTGTAGGAAGCAATTAGCTCTCACCATAAGCCAAGCACTGGATAGATGGAGAGTTAGACAATTTCAGTCTCTGGCCTCAGAATATCGGAAATGGAACTATCACACTTTCAACAGAGAATCTGGACTATTGATGCACAGTGAATATAGGAACCACATTTCCTAGCTGCATTTGTGTAGGATTCTGTAGCTAAGAGTTACCAGAGAGCAAAGAGATGGAAAACAGAACACAATTCTTTCTACTAGCCCTTCCCACCTTATAAAATGGGAGTATACAGTTTTCTGTTCATTTATTGAATGTCTCAGAAAGAGAAAAATTTCAAAATTTTTTGAAAACTGTAATTTATGAATATTTTCCTCAAATCGCTTTTGTGGCTTTATATCTAATTTTTGATGTTTTGGAGGCTTTCATAATTCCTGGCCCAAGAGGCTCTCAAGGCTGACAGTCTGTCTTTCTGGCCTCCCTGCTTTCTGTTAGTCTAGCAATGCCAAATGTTTTATAATTGCCCAAGGGGCCACACTGTTTCACTGTTTCTGGGCCTGTGACTCTTTTTCCTTTATTTGAGGTAGGCTTCTCTTTGCCTAGGACAATCCTAGCCATTGTTTAGAGGCCAAATCAATTTGTTCCATCTGTAGAACATATTTTGATTTTTTTAAAAGATTTTATTTATTTATTTTTGAGAGAGAGAAAGAGCATATGAGCAGTGGAGAGGGGCAGAGGGAGAAGCAGACTCCCCACTGAGCAGGGATCCTGATGTGGAACTTGATCCCAGGACCCTGAGCAGAAGGCAGATGCTTAACCGACTGAGCCACCCAGGCATCCTGAGTATATTCTGTGTCTTAAGAAACTAGCTAATGAAAATAGAAAGCAAAATCAGTGGCAAGATACTAAAATATATATTGATTATTTCATCTTTAGCTAAAATCTAAACCTTGTTGATTTTACTTGTTTTATAATACACATAATGTAACTTGGCAGTACTATATATTTTTGGAGATCCTTGCATTTGTTTTTCTGATAGGATGTGCAATCAAAAAAATTCAGTGATCATTTGTCTACCTCCTGTGACTGTAGAGTCACAGGACTGTGACTACACAACTGCTTGTTCTACAAGATTGCTTGGTCTACCTCTATGTTCTCAATTCCACCTTGGACTTAATCCCTCTTCAGTTTGCAACTTTGATCACTTTAGCTATTTTGGCACAATTATGTTTTTCCCCTTTGACTTGAAATAGTCTGAAGTGACCCAGTTCCAAACCATTACTAGGATACGCTCACAAAAAGCATCCAAACACGATAGAATGGTAACAAGAGTGAAGGATTTAAATATCAAATCACTTAGGTCAAATGTAGGTTTTCCCTATCTCTAAAAATAGAATATAAATTCCTTAACAATAGTTAGTAAGTGTTTCTCACACACACACACACAAATTGAAAATTGCCAAGTCTCATTCACATTCATCCATTAAAGTTCTGGAGTCTCATTGTAAAGAAACACTGAACAGGTGTCATTTGAACACAATCTAGTGTTCCATAGGACACACTATGGTGGAGGGTGATGTAGATAGAAAGGTACCTGAGAGATGAGAGACTTTAGCATCGGTTGTTACAGTAACATTCCAATCATTCATCTTAGGGATCTGTATTCCTGAAGATTTTTCCAGGGTGAGTGTTTCATTATTCAGTGTAAATGATCTTTGTTTAGTTGAAACTGTGAGTGCCTTTGTACCCAATTAGAAATCTATATTAGAGAGGGATTGTCACTCTTGGTGATTTGTATCCAATCATTGGCTCATGGAAAGATGGTGCTGAGGTGCAGGGAAGATGTACAGTGTAGCACCCCAGAGCGGACCAGGCATTTGCACAGATTTGTCATCTCAGATGTGGGCTCCAGCTTCAGGGCTAAGTTTTGGCTTGGGACCTGGGCTTAAGACAGATTTGTCTGAGTCAGAGTTTAATTTCTTACTGGCTATGTGACTTTCCTAATATCTCTGAGCCTCAGTTTTAGCATCTAGAAAAGTAGGATAAATTTCTCCCAATGAAATAAGGAAGAAACCCCCAGAAAACGCCTCCCGTTAGGTTTCCTACCTACTTGCATTTCTGCTTCCTTCTTACTAGATTTTCAAGAGTTGACTATGAACTATTGTTTTCAATATGGTATTTACTTTATTCAATTTAAAACCTTTTCTTAGGAGTGCCTGGGTGGCTCAGTAGCTTAAGCATCCAACTCTTGATTTCAGCTCAGGTCATGATCTCAGGGTTGTGAGATCAATACCTGCATCAGGCCCAGCGCTGGATTTGGAGCCTACTTAAGATTCTCTCTCTCCCTCTCCTTCTGCCCCTCTTATTCTGCATGCACACACACTCTCTCTCATAAATAAATAAATAAATTCATTAAACTTTTTTCTCCCATAATCAATCCTCTCAACATTTGACTTGTCCTGTAAACTTCCCTGCATCTTCCATGGAGTAAATAACAAGACTCGTGGTAGCTGTTGAGAACATTCTCAAAAAATGATGTTAAAGAGGAAATAATCGTATTAATGAAAATAGCTACTATTTATTTATTTATTTTTTAAAGATTTTATTTATTTATTTGAGAGAGAGAATGAGAGACAGAGAGCATGAGAGGGAAGAGGGTCAGAGAGAGAAGCAGACCCCCCGCTGAGCAGGGAGCCAGATGCGGGACTCGATCCCGGGACTCCAGGATCATGATCTGAGCCGAAGGCAGTCGCTCAAACAACTGAGCCACCCAGGCACCCCGAAAATAGCTACTATTTATTATATCTTTATTCTGTGCCAAACAGTGCGCTGCTTTATCTAATTATCTCATTTAATTTTAATAGATTTGAAGATTGGAATCTAAAGGGTTTGAGTCAAACTTGCCATGTAAAATGTGTGATGTGATGAGTAACAAGTTAAAATATACAATGCTTACTGAGAAATAAAATATGGATGAAATTGAAAAAATGAATAAATAAAACTATTATAGTATTTTATTGCTACTTGTTGTGAAACCAATTTGACTAGCAATTTCAATGCAAATTAATGTGTTTTTGTTGTAATGTTGGTTAAAAATTATTTGCACTGGAAAAATACTGGACTGTTTAGAAAATAATTTCAGAATAAACAGATTTTGAGAACTCTGAAGAGTTTTATAAGAGGCAGGTTGGAAATCGTGTTGGTTGATAAAATAACCACTGAAATGTGAATTTTGATTTTATTATTGAATCAAGACTAGGGTGGACTGAGATTTAAAAAGAGGAGGGCACTGAAAATTCTAGAAACAAGGGGTCTAATTAAAGGAATAAGCACCTAGAAATTTCCCAAGATATAGAATCCAGTGTACAGGATGTAGTAGAAGAAGTACCTGTCCTGGTTTAATGGTTTTGCTAGTATGTCAAGAGATACAGAATTTGCATATGATGGAGATTCAGGTACATTTAAAGTAGTTCGAAAAATGTCTGATCAAGGAAAATGCCATTCTATGCTTTACTTCAATAGTGGAAAAAAAAAGTGGGATTATTAGAATGAATTGTGTCTTCAATACATAGTCCCAATTATAAACTGAATAGACTCTTTCTTGTTTATTTAGATAAATAGAAAATAAATATTAAAAGTCATTGAAAAGTAAAAAAAAATATTGTTCATATTATTCTTTTTATGCATAAATAATGTTTCTAGAAACTCAGAAGTAAAAGTATTTGCAGATGGTTCAGAGGATTATAACTCCTATTCTGAACTACACAGCATCATAAAGGGAGCAAGACAGACTGGGTCCATCTCCACAGCATCCCTGCTCCAAATTGTTGATTAAGAAATTTTCTCTCATTGTGCATCTGGGATAGATGATCAGGTGTGTACTTGTCTGTTCCCTGCTCACTTCACCACAAGCCACTCTCCTCTGGTACTTTCTTTGCTAGCCACCCGGGTCTTTGGAGAGATCAGAATTTGCCAGGCTCTTCTCAGACTCAGAGACTTGCATTTACTATTAATCTTGTTTAAAACAACCCTGTCCTGCTAATCCCATGGCTCTTGTAATTATGTCATTCAAATCTTAGCTTAAATGTAGGTCTTCCCTTGTTATTGCCAAATCAGCACCTTGATTATATTTTTCTTGGCATTTATCTCAACATGCAAGAATGGTTTTAACGTATTTCTGTTTTTGTCATTAGACTGTGAGCTTCATGAGGTCAGGAACACTCCTTTCTCTTTCACTTATATAACCACAGCTTCTGGCACAATATATGGCCAGCTGTTCTGCCGTGTGGCAGAGTGAATAGAGGGGACTAGAAGAATACACACAGAAACACCTTATAGAGATGCCAACCTCTGGTTATCAGGGCCACTGGGGAAGTTCTTAGACGTGTCATTCCTGGAGTAGATTCTGAGAGATTCTGACTCAGGAGGCTCATGGCTCACCACTCGGTGTGCTTCCAGTTCAGCAGCACACCAGTCTCCCTGAAGCTTGCTAGAAAAATAAAATACCAGGCCCCACCTTAGATCTACTGACTCAGAATATGCATTTAAACAAGATTCCTAAGTGATTCTTACACATGTCAACATCTGAGAAACACTGGTCAGGCCTGTTTCCTAAACAATATCCAAGTATTTTTAAACTTCAGACCTATCTGAGAACCACTCATCAAGAATATGGTTAAACCAATGAAAATAAGAACAAAAGGGCACCTGGTGGCTCAGTCAGTTGGGCATCTGCCTTCGGCTCAAGTCGTGATCCCGGGGTCCTGGGGTAGAGCCTGTTTTCGGGCTCCCTGCTCAGTGAGGTATCTGCTTCTCCCTCTTCCTCTACCTCTCCCCCACTTGTGCTCTCACTTGCTCTCTCTGTCTCTCTTTGCTTCTCTCTCAAACAAATAAATAAATAAATAAAAATCTTAAAAAAAAAAGAAAACAAAAATCACACCCCTCCCCATATTCCCGCAGAACAGATATTACAAATAGCACTTATTTATTTAACATAACATTTATAATGACCAACTACTCTCATGAGGCACCATGGTAGCCTCAGAAAATACAAAGTGAAATCAAACATATTTCCTCCTCTTGAGATGGTGTAAGTCCACAAGTGGGAGATACAAGCAGTTGACAGCAACAAAGTGCTAGACATCACACAGTAATGAACTCTTGACTTAAAGGCAAAGACAATAATTTCTACTTGGAACCTTATCAAAGTCCTTAGGTAAACTAACCTGGTGACAAATCTGGACCCATGAAGTAGTGTTCACCTGTCAGGCAGAAGTATGGAGATCCAGAGCAGCCTGGCATGATTGGAGAATCTTTGACATCCTGGTAGATTTGGTGGGAGATGATATAAGACTGGAAAGGCTCCAGAGCTGTATGATTCAGGACAGAGCTTTCACTCTGGCATGAACAGTTTTTGCCCTCAGGAAGCCCAAAACCCAGTAGAAGAGACTGGTGAGTGAAAGGACAATTAAATTATAGAATAACAAATGCACTGGCAAGCCTTGTGGAAGGTCAGGAATCAGCCCGGAGACCCTCAGCTGTGTTCTCAAGGGTACCCAGATGTCAAGAAGGTGAAGGAAAAAGGGGGGGGGTGCTGTTCTAGGCAGAAATCACAACATATTTGAAGGCAAGGCTTCGTTTTGCTTTTAAGGAAAAGGAAGCACTTTGCAGTGTTTTCATTAGGGTGTGAGGTACGTTTGACAGATACAAATCTGTAAGGGAGGAAATAACCAGAACATGTAGGACCTTAATTGTCATGCAGAGGAGCTTGAATTTTATTGTTTGTCAGAGGAAAACCTCCAAATGATTTTAAGTTAGAAAACACATGATCATATATGAATTCGCAGCCGCGCCAAGAAAAAATTACAGAGCAGCAAACAGATGTAGGGATGAGATGGGGTGGGGGGGGGTGTTCTCAACGGTCCTGGTGGGAGATGTGGAGATTTGAATCCTGGAGGTGAATAGGAAACAAATATCACTCAAAATAGAACTTGCAAAGTCTTTATTTAGAGGCTTTATTTCTTGTCTGATATAATTCTCTGGAGGTTGGTTGTTGGATTTCCCAGCTTGTGGAGTAAGTTACTAGAAGCATAAGTTAAAATGCAATGGGGATGAGTGTGAAGTAAACAGGGCTGCTTATTGGCAGTTCAGATTAAGGCAAGGGGAGGGGAGAGAAAGCTAAGAGGAAAATCTAATAAAGAGAAAGAATAACTAAATGAAAACAAACAAACAAACAAAACAAAGAGCAGATCCAGGGACTCCAAAAGCACATCAGTAGTGTACCATTTGGTCTGGGCAATCATCTCTGGCCAGCTCAGTGTATCAACATACATAGCACAGACAAGAAGAGCAGATATTCTTGAGGACCTCAAACATCTTCAGAAAAAGAGTGAACTGGGGCATTTGGGTGGCTCAGTCAGTAAAGTACCCAACTTTTGATTTCGTCTCAGGTCATGATCTCATGGTTGTGAGATTGAGCCTACCTTGGCTCTCTGCTCAGTGGGGAGTCTGCTTGAGATCCTCTCTCTCTCTCTGCCACACCTCAAATAAATAAATAAATAAAGTCTTTATAAAAAAAAAGAAAAAGAGTGAATTGTGTTCACAAATGCAAGGGGATACCTTATATTTTTCACCTTAAGCACATTTCCATTCAAAAGAATTCAAGTTGAAGCTTCTTTTGACTCCAGTGAGCCCTAAACTGCTTCATTTCCCTTTGACCCTAATTCTGGAAAACAGCACAGAGTTTGAGAGCAATCAACCAGGGGAACTCTGCTCACTGTTGTACCTCGAGCCGAGGCAAGAGTGAAGAAGGGGAAGGTTGAGATACACCTGTTGAGATACAGAAGAAACATTTCCCCCAGAGTGACCTGAGATGATTTTGTGATTATGGTCACCATGAACAGCAGTATAAACTTAGCAAAGAGGACTGTTGCAAATACCGGGCCTCCAATAAAAGACAATAGTCAAATTACAGCTTTTTTGGCTTTTGGATCAGAAAATAAAGACTCGTTGCATAGCTTTTGTGCTTTCTCAGGGCACTCGGGGATATGATTGCTGAGTTAATTTCCCAAATTAACAGAGTTTTGAAGCTTTGAGAGAGAAGTGGAGGTAATTTGGTAATATGGAGAAAAAAGACTAAGAACAAGGAAATCAAAATGTTACAAAAATATTTAAGTTAAAACTTTAAAATATCTAAAGCTTAGGAATTCTGGTATTTCTGAGAATGTATCTCTTCTTTTTTTATGAGAGAGAGAGAGAAGGGTAGAGGGAGAGGGAGAACGAGAATCTTAAGTAGACTCATGCTGAGCACGGAGCCCAATGTGGGGCTGCATCTTATAACCCTGAGATCGTGACCTGAGCAGAAATCAAGAGTCAGAAGCCCAACCAACTGAGCCACCCAGGTACCCCAGAATGTATATCTTCCTAAAACACTGTGAGTGGAGACCTAAATTTCAAACCCAAAAGACTATTTGGAAGGCAAATTTCCCTAAGAGAAAACCTTGTGGAAATACAGATTGTTGACTAGAAAAATTCCAAGATTGTAATACTATCAATACAAATATGAGCAGAGCTCTCTGCGCATTTACTGTGTGCGAGGCACTGTTATAGCATCTGTTGGCTAATTTAGCCTTCCCTCAAAAGAGAAGTGACATTAGCATTCCCATTTTAGACGTGAGAAAAGTGCTGTGACATCATGCAGTTAGTCAGGGCCAGTTCTTGGTGGCCTCACTCCAGAGCACCTTCTCTGAACAAGTAACTTGGATTCTAGTTAGCTTCTAAAAATTAACTGCAAAATATGATAAATGCAAGAGGAAGAAAAGCTCCTGAACTTGACGTTACAATTTCCTTGTGAGGCTGGGAAGTATAACCAGTTAATCTGATCAAACCACTGCAGATAAACAACCATTATCAGATTGAGTCTTCTAAAGAAAATCACTGTCATATTGTTCTTCTCCAGTTGAGAATCCCTTAATAGCTGTGACTTCACTGCAGGAGTATGCGTGCACATCGGGACCTGGCTTATATTCCCTCCACGGTCTGATTACATTCTATCCAAAATTCAATCCTCTGTGACCTCTTACTTTTTTTTTTTTTTTAATCTCTTCCTACACCCTCTCTCAAAATCTCTGCTCCAGCCACAATGAATTCCTCTCCATCAAATAGATTTTTTGGGGGGTGCTTTATGCTTACTGCCATTAATTGGGAGTCTTCTTGTTATGAAAAAATAAAGATGCATTTTTGTTTTCCAAAAACATCATGCTGGGCTAGAACCATGGTGGATACAAACATAATCTAATTCATAGGATTATTCTAAGTATTGGCCGAGAAGGTGCATTTCGTACACTACCTAGCCAAAAAGTGGTGGCTTGTTATTTGCAAACATTAAATGATTTCGTACACAAATTCTGTGTATATAGGATGAACATGGAATTCAGTTCAACCATCTTCTTCCTGAGCCTAAACTGTTTGGTTTTGTTTTTTCCATTAATGACATTCAGCATCTCATCACCCAACTTACAGGATGATTGTAATTTTGTTACTTTTCCCCTGGCCATGTCTGATTCTAGAATCTCTCTAGTTCCTCTAAACTGTCAATGATTTATTGAAGGGCCTGTGACCCACATACTGCGCTGAGACCCTCAAATGTACCAGTTCACTTAATATGCTCAAATATCATACTGTATTGATATTATGAATTCCACATTTTTACAGATAGAGAAAACTAAAGTTGAAATAAAACAAGTAACTTCCTCATTGCCATAATTTGTAAGTAGGAAAGCTAGCATTTGAAGAAAGCCTTTGTATCTCTAAAACTGTGATTTTCTAGTAAATCAGGTTGTCTTCCTTTGTCATACTACTTATCCTTGATTGTTATAGCACTGGTAAGTTCCAGCTTACCCATTCTGGAAAATAAGGCTCCTGGACAAGAAATATTTTCTAAGATCACTTTTTAAAGACAAATTTGTTTAGGTTTTAGATTAAACACGATGGTACTTGGGGAGATTATTCCAGCCCAAGACTCAGCATTTCTAGTGTCTTTCTTATAAGCCTATCTTCCAAATATGAATTGCTGAATAGTCGAGCCCCAAAAGCTTGAGAATAAAGAATTGTAGAGAACTAGGCAAATGTTAGTTTCCAATTCTGGCAACTCCTTGTAAGAACTATTTTTGGAGGGGCGCCTGGGTGGCTCACCTGGTTAGGCATCTGCCTTTGGCTCATTTCATGATCCCGGAGTCTGGGAGATGGAGTCCTGTGTCGGGCTTCCCACTCAGCGGGTAGCCTACTTCTCCCTCCCCCTTTGCCCTTACCTGACTTAAGTGCTCTCTCTCTCCCACTCTCTTTTTTCTTAAATAAATAAATAAAATCTTAAAAGAAAGAAGTATTTTTGAAGGACTTGCCCTATGCCAAACTTCTAAAAACAGAAATTAGAAAGGTTAACAACACAGAGTGTACTTCCTACAGGAGCTAACGGTCTAGTGAGGACCTTACTGCAGAAACCAACATGCTGCAAATTAGGATTGGCAAACAATACTGCAAGATGGTTCTTTAAAGGGAATTGTCATTGTCAAACAGTTTTGGGGAAACTACATGCTATTAGTCTTCCTCGATATTTTTGTGCTCATTAGCTTGTTAGATACTCTGTAGTGAGGAAATCTGGTTTACTTTATTTAGGTCTATTTAAAAAAAAAAATCTATGAATATAGAAACTTTATTTTTCCTCTTACACAGTAAAATTTTACATTTAGTAAAATTCTGTAAAATTAGAGTTCCTTCAAACACATTTTAAAAAATAATAGCCTAGAATATTTTATCATTTTCATAACCAATCTCTCTCTCTCTCTCTCCTCCCTTATATAAACGGTCTTTTACATGACTGTCAAGATTGTCTTCCTCAAAGAATAATCAGGTTATGTAGGTTATGCTAGTTTTCTTTTCTTTTTTTCTAAATCAAGCCCATTTACAAACAATCTAGAGTCTATCATTTTACAGTAAATTCAAAGGCATTATCAAAGCTTTTTAGTTTATTTTTTCCTGTGAAAAATATTTCCCCAGCTTTGTGGCCTACTGTTCTTTAACCAGTTAGACTCGGTGAAATGAAACTATCTGCATTCCCACAAAGCCACCACAGCATACTCATATCCTTGATATTGGTCACTAGAGTATTCCTTTCCTCTATCTCTGTCTTGAAACTCTCCTTACTCTGTTGCAATCCAGGCCAAGAACTTCCACGAAGTCATTCTTTATTTTTATGACCCTAAGTAAACACCACCTCCATCCTTTGTCTCCATAGCACATTTCTCAGATCTGCCTTCAATAAAGCAGCACATTCATGCTGTATTCTATTAACTTTTTGGCCCTTTGAAAGGATAAGATGATTGGGTAAGCACCATGGTATCCTAGTCCCACTGCCTGTCTTATCATCAAGGCTCTCTATCCTGGGGGATCATAGGCTCCATTGCCTACTATGCTTGTCCAGAATGAGTCTTGCCTTTAGGGTAATGCAGAATATCTTCTGCCCTAGGGAATATGCATCATCTCCTTTCCAATTTCCAAATAACAAAAATTACAACCCTTTAATCTCTAAAATAAAAAAATGAGTTATATTAGGTTTAATAAATAAGATATACTAATATAGGAATGTGATGGATATTAGCTTTGATCAAGTCAAGTCCCGATTGGCCAGTCAGTTCTGTTGCTCTCCTGGGAAGGCCCTTTTCTTCCACTGCTGTGCAATGACTCTCCAGTCCAACCTCTGCCTTTCAGACAACAGCCAGAAAGACAACCAAGGTCAGGTACCTATCAGTGAGACAGTAAGTTAAACATAGTTGTGCACAGAAACAAGTCCAAGAATAAAGAGATATGTCCTTTGTAAGGTGAGACTTCTGTTACTCAGCTGTCAGATCTTTCCTTCTCACAAAGTAGCCCACATCAGAAAATATTTAGTTTAACAGAAAAGTATAAGCTAGAGCTTATTGAGTGCTTAGTCATATCAGAAGTGGAGGCAGAAGAAGAAAGAACTCAAAACTCTTAGTTCAAAGAGCTTAAATCATTTCTTTAAGATCACAGAACTAGTGAGTGCCAAACTGGAGTTTCGAATCCGGTAGTGTGGTTCTAAATTCTCAAAATCGTCACCCTGCCCGTGGTTAGTACAAATCAAAGGGAGAAGAAAGGGATGCTCCAACGTATGCTGATTTAATCTGTGAAGACTTTTTGGAGCAAATTAAATTAAATATTACTTTCTTGAAAGTTGGCTAAACACAAGTTTTACTGAGTGATTTAGTTAGACACATGATTTTGCTTTGGGTGCTGTATATTATACTACCAAAAGGATAATAATAATAATAATAATGGATTGAAAATGTCAGTGGTCTGTTTCAATGTAAATGCTCCGTATGTTTGGAAAACATATTGATTTCCACATAATACTGTGCTTTTGACTTGATATGTATTGACATATACCTACTAGGGACTTATTGATTGTTTTCAGTAAATACTCTGAAATGTTCTCACATTTAGCTAAAAAAAAAAAAAAAGCTCAGCTTTCAGCAAGATTTTTTTTTTTCTAAGTAGAAAACTTTGTTGATCATGGTGCCTATTTTCAAAATTGATCTGAAACCATTACTTTTTAAGTGTGTATAATCTGAAGACCTGAGAGAAAAGTCTTATTTAAAAAGCAAATAATGATAATTTAGAAGAAAACACCACAATAATATAAGTAAACTTATGTGTAGTATTATCCCAACTATATAAACTTAGCAGATAAAAATGGATTAAAAAAAAAGAAAAAAGATAGGAAATTGTGGATCAACCTCAACATTCATCAGGATTAGTATCTGATTAGTATCAATTCATAAAGAAACATTTAAACTAGATCTTGGCTTAGTTCCAAGGTGTGTTTCCATCCAGAGTTTTGTTTCTTTTGTTTCTCCTCATGCAACATGAACCACCTTCAAACATTCATTCACATTGCATTGATTGTGAAAATACTATATTTTCCACAATTAAATAAAGCTTCATTTTTTCATATTGATATAACTACAATTACTCTGTGTCTGACATCGAATAGACAAAAAATAAATTACCATATTTAAATAAGCATGTCAGGGATTGGTTCAGCGTCCATGACAAAAATAAATTGTGTCCCCATATTGTAGCATAATTCAAACTCAAATCCCAGGAAAATTACAATTATTAAGTCAGGATATTATGTCATATACCCAAGTAGCTACAGTTATGTAAATTTGGGAATTTCAATATCTTCCCTATATTGCTATGTTAATAGTAGCTCTCTATGAATAATGCAGGAATGGAATAGATAGATAGATTATATATATATATATATAATTTTTTTAGAAAGGTCAGACCTTTCTGAATATTCATTAATTATCAATTGATTTAAATGAAGGCATTTTTAAATAAAGATTAAAAAAAATCCCTGAAGACCTTACATTTTAATTAGGAGAGAACTAAGGGCTTCTTCAGTATGGCTTATTACTGTGTATATTACTGCATTGTATATAACACTTATAGACCATTGCATTAGAAAAAGATATTTTACTTACATATTACAGCTTGCGTTTTTGTGACTGCTATGGAGATGGGGTGCAGCCTGCAAAATGTACTTGTAGCTCCTAATGAGCACAGAGCTTCAATTAGCATCTCTACTTCTATTAAAAAAGGATTTTATAGGTGTTATTTGTGAGACTGTTCTCAGCTTCTTTCCCTGAATTTCTGCCACTCTGTTCATCACAGAAACTGTATCTCTCACGATGTCTTACCACTTGGTTCAGCCAGTGGGAGGCATAAGCAGGTGATTTGAAGGCTGAAGGAAGGGAGAACACATGTTTCCTTCTCTCTTTCTCCACCTGTGTCTTCTGTAAAAGAAGCTGTGAGTCCTCTACTGTGACTCCCAGACCTGCCAAAAGACCGCACTGCAGCCTGGTTTCCACCAGGTTTCATTTAACGCTGTCTCCTCTCTTGGGACCTCCATTTTTAGCAGCAGTGGTTTCATGTTTTGTTAATAGTGAGGTCCCTCTTTGTTTTCTCAGGTCTTCCATCACTATATGACCAATTCTCTGCATTTTTTTTTCTATTTGAAATACATAGATTGACTTCTATTTACTGGACTGGACCCTCACACCTATAGTGGTTATTTGTGTCACTCTCCACAGCACCCTAGAAATCCTTCCAACATTACTTTCTTCTGAGTTTGTGAAACTATCTTGAGTGTTTGCATTGGTTATTTTAAGGCTACTATTTATTGGGCAGCCACATGCCCCAGACATTGTCTTAGATGTCCTCCAGCCTCCCTGTTTGTCCGGCATTATCTTGAGAGACGTCATCCTCATGCTCTTGACTCCACCCATGCTGGTTTTCTTTCAGGTCACCAAACACACAATTTATTTTTACCTCAGTGCATTTATACATGCTCTTCATTGTGGGCAGTTGGTCCCTCCCACCCTTGACTCCTGATGGCTCAAGTTAAACATCGCTTCTTTGTGAGCCCTTCCCCGAGTCCAGATCATCAATGTTTCCCCGTCACACACTTTCAGTCCACCATTTACTTCCTCCTTGTAGTACATGACAAAATAATTTATGGTAGAATATGTTAGGGAGTATTGATTTGTAAGCAGGTCTGTGTGACCCCAGTCCTATGCTCTATTTAACGCATTACAATTTCACATTCTAGTATCTGGGATATAAAAGCATTACAAAAAGTTCACCACAACCTACATCAAATTAAACCATTTAGCCATGTTCAATATATCGGCGTTCACTGTGCTAACCATATGTCACAAAAAAAGCAGCAGGTGCATACAGCATTAAGGATATAATCCAGGTGATTTTAGGCCATTCCAGCTTAAAAAGTTATTTTGTCAGAGTTTGTTAGCAGTGGGGTTAGGGCATCATTGATGATAAAGCAAACTATGGATATTGAGCTCGAGAGAAGCACTGAATTCTGTACTATTTGGGGCTGTGGTCAGATTCTAACCATTTATCATGAAGGGGGCAATGCTGGATATAAGAAGTTCGTCTACAATGTTGTTGAAACCACTTACACACGTATGTCACCTTCACACAAAGAGGGATTATTAGGCTATCAAAATGATGCCTTTGAAGACTTGACTAGTGTGAAGTTTGTTTAGTTCTCTTTTAAGTTAACTGTAGCATTTCTTGAGATCCTTTTGATGTCTTAAGAAGTACTAATGAAGACAGAAGAATAAGAACGGCCTCTGCAGGCACAGACTATGGCCATTTACAGCAGAGCACTCAACTGTAGAGTGCCTTTAAGGTTCAGGGGTATCTTAGTGACTATTTTGTGCATGACCTTTCCTCTGCTGCCCTTGAGTCTCAAGATTAAGAGAAAATATCCAACTTAAATATAGTGATGAGGTTGCAGATAGGGTGGAGAATGGGAATTGGTCAGGCTTGGATTTTTAATTCTAGCTCCCACACGGGCTAGTTTTCAATGTCTTATCCCTCTGGACCCCACCCGTAAAATGCAGAGCCTTGTAATTTTTAAATTTGAGAATTAATACAAAACTATTAGTGGTCCTTATTAAGTACACAGATATTATCTGTATTGGATCTGTGGCAAAGGGGGGCCCTGATTTATATTTTCTCCTTCCAATTGACATTATTTAGGAGAAGCAGCTTTTTATAGGAGGAAATCAGAAGATACTGGAAATAAATGAGCTAAATTATGTCTTTGCTCTTTCAATAAAGAACACTAAGCTTAGGGCCACAAAATGCAACCCCCTAGACTTACTTGTTTTTGGTTGATAACTAAGAGGTTAGAACAGAAAATGCCAACTTACTTTTCAGGAAACAAACATTGTTTTCAAGGTTGTGTCCTCTATACATTTATATCTTGTGTCATACAACATTTAAAGGAAAATGCAATCTGAAGTTCTTGAGAAAGTTCAACATTCCATCCATCACACAGTGGAATAAACCTCCATTGACAAGCACATTTCATTTGGAAACAGCATCATTCCCAATCCCAAATAGCATTTGATTCAATCTGTAAGATTATCCAGGCTAACAAAGAAGTTTAGTAGTACTTCCTCAGACATCAGAGATTGCTTTGTTTCCCTCTAATTTTGATCAAACAAAAAATACACTTTTTTTAATAAATAGTAAGATCAATGAAATCAGAGCTAGTTCCCTCCTGAACCAAGATGACAAATCTAGTGGGGATTTGTCTTCCCGGTTTTCACTCAAAATTTCTATCTAACTTTTAAAAAGCCTGTCTATATTAATGAGGTTGGAAACTTCAGGTGCATTTATGTCTATTTGCTTGAGAATAAATAGCATTTATTTGCTGGGAGTTCTGGGAGTTCTGTTTTTCCGTGTTGCTGTTATACAGGTCATTTGACAGATCTATAGATATATTTGTGCTTCTCAATTATTTTCTCTTCTTATAAGCACTTTACTCCTTCCTTTATGATCCCTACACCCCCATAGTTAAATCTTCCAAAGGAAAGAGAGAAAAAAACCTACACAATATTATTTTCTCTACTTCGAGAACCCCATAAAAATATAAACTGCAGGAATTTGGACTCTCCCTTTGTAATTTCTGTTCTTTTTCCTGGAAGACTGAACATGTCTTGTTTTATAAATTTAAGCAACCATAAGCTCTAAGGCTTTATATTTACATGCATCTTCACTTTTGAACTCTGGTAAACTTATGTTCTGGAAAGTGGGTTTTCATTAATGTCTGCCTGTCTATCTTTGCTTCTCAGTAGCATTAATAATGAAGACTTAAATGTGGTAATGGAACTTCAGTGTGATTTATAACATATCACTGACAAAAGGTTGATGTGACTAATATACAAAAGCAATAGTCAAAAAAGAGAGAAGAATATGATAAAAAATACCAACACTTCTATAGAAAAAATGAGTTAGAGATATGAACATATATTTTACAGAGAAAGAAAGGTCATTGGCCTTAATCATATAAAAAGATTCTCAAATTGAGTAATAATGAGATAATCACAATTTTAAAGACAGTGATATATAATTTCTTATCCAACGCACTGACAAAATCTAAAAGTTGACAACATGCTTCATTATTGAGACTATGGGGAAATAGTGTCTGTGGAAATGAAAAATGATACAATATCTACAATGGAGGATGTGGTTATGTCTATCAAATTTACATGTGCATTTACCCTTTGATCCAAATAATTCCTACTTTAAGAATATACTGCAAGGCATATGCACATGGGCACAGAAACCTTCGTAGCAAAGGATGGAGACCTACCAAATGTCTATTATAAGGTAAAGGGTGAATAAACCTCGGTAGATCTGCAAAAAGGAGAATAGGCAGCTATCAATGGAATGAGGAATAGCTCTATATGATCCAATGAGTGATGCACTAATTATAAGGGGAGGGGAGTGGAGAAAATGTATAGTTGCTAAAAATAAATAAAATAATGTACTACTGTTTATCTATGAAAGTGTGTGCAGTGTATTATATGCATATATACATGCACACACCCAACACGCTTACATTTACAAGAAAAACAAACCATAAACTATAAAATTAAACAGAAGATTGCCTTTGTGGAAAGCTAGGAAGAGTGGAGGTGTCAGGAATAGAATCTAGAGTTCTCTAGATATACTAAGTTTTATAGATTTGACTTTGTAAGCATGTTTTGCAGAATTAAAAATAAAATAATATCCCTCCCCAAAGGATAAATGCATCAAACACATGTGTCTCAAGTCGATGACATAATTGAATCAAGTAGTATTTCAAAATATGTAAAACAATAGTTTTACTGTTATTCTGGTGGATTATACCAGAAGGAAAAAAATAACCTGAAAAACAAAATAAAGCAATACATTCACTAGTTTAGTAGTCATATTATTGAAGATGAGGTTGGTGTTATTGTCCTGAGTCCCCCGAATGTGTATTAGGAGATAGAGCAGTGTAGATAATTGATCCTCAAACAGAATGGGTTCAAACTATGAGGACCCACTTACATGCGTTTTTTTTTTTTTTTTTTAAATAAATACAATACTGTAAATGTATTTTGTCTTTCTTACAACTTTCTTCAGAACATGTTCCTTTCTCTAACTGGCCTTATTGTAAGAATACAACATTTAACACATATAACATACAAAATATGTGGTAATCAACTGTTGATGTTGTTGGTAAAGCTTCCAGTCAAGCACAGGTTATTAGTGAAGTTGTGGGGGAGTCAAAAGCTATATGCAGATATTTAACAACACGGGGGTGGGCAGGCACCCCACGCCCCTGCATTGTTCAGGATCAACTGTATTTACTTGGTCTCAATGAGGATCCGGACAAAGGAGATAAGAGGTAAGGTCACTAAGGGATCATGCAGTCTTTCACTTCAATTGGAAGTACCAATAGGAACTTATGACATATTTTAACTAATGAACAACAACAAAAACAGGTGACACAATTAGAATACCTGATTTCCAGTTCCTAATAAACTGGTGGGTTTAGACAGTGATCAATAGCTACCAACATCACCATGAGGGCAATCTACTAAATATTGTGTGCTATCTGATGGAAATACATAAAAAATTCTTGCCAAAATCTCTATGAGGCCTATAGGATGCGAACAGCAACTTACAAGCAATACTGAGAGCAGAGAGCCCATTACATGAAGATGATTATGGAAATTTCACATGACAAATATCTCACTTCTTCACAAATAATTGCAGAGGAAAGTAAAAAGACTTAGAAGATAAATCAGTAAGCATTTGATTCAATCAAATGGAACTTATAAGGTCTATTAACAACAACAACAACAAAGATCTAGTAGCCTGTTGCCATGTATTTAAAATCCAAATTCAAACAAGCAAACTTAAAAAAAAAAAATGTCAGGAAATTTGAACACTACCCAAATCACTGATGATATTAAAGTTATTACTAATTTACTTATAGATTTAAGCCTAGTAATGTGGCTATTTTAAACTTTAAAAAAATTACTTATCTTTTAGAAATACATGCTGACATACTTACGGATGAAATGGTATGATCTGAGATTTTCTTCCAAATAACTACAGCTGGGATGAGTGGGTGATGGTAGAGGTGAAATAAAACTAACTATGGCTTGATAATTTTTAAGGGTCATTTATGATTAGCTATGGATTTATTACAGTATTCATACCATTTGAAATATTCTATAATATAAAGACAAAAATAGTCGTTGCATCACTGTTTAGCACTTTGTGCTATCTTAAATACGGATTAGATAATTAACTTAAGAGGTGGTATGAAGAGAAGCCAAGTAATGATTCCCAGACCTTAGTCTTTCCTAATTCCTAAGTCTTTCCTTACCAGCTGACCCCATACTATCTATATGTATGTATTTCTTTTCTTATGTGGTTATGGCTTTTGTCTCTCAGAGTCCACTATTAAAGTCAAAATTCTTCCCCAAGAGAAACAAAAGAACTAATCATTTCAAATTTGTGAGAATTACATCATCAGATTCTGCTAGTTCTAACAGCTACCTAAGAAATAATGAATGAAAGTAGAACATTTTGATATAGGAATGGATTTAAAACTGTCCTTGTGCGGGCTCAGTTATAGAGAACAGATTTTATCCTAGCTAGTTTAGGTTGGAAGGGATTTATTATATAGTATGGCATTGCTAGAGGGTTCAGAAGGTTAAAAATACATTCTGGGTTGAACTTCTAAGTATTATTCCCCAAGCCCCTTCAAAGATCTGGGCTGCCAAGTTTGCTGCACATACTCTATGATCAGAAAATGTATGTAGTCAGGATATCCCATGTTGGGTATTGCCCATTCAGGATACCAGCTTCAGGACTATCAGCCACACCTGTTAAAATCTGCATCAGATAAACATAGATGCATGTGCATCTGTTTGGCCCAATCTAATTCAAATCTGGAACTCTTGCTAATAAAAAAGTCTGCAAAATGTAGTTTTACCTTCCCAGCCATTTTGATCACACTGGATGGAAGATAAGATCAAAGTAAAACAGCAATCAATAACATACATCACGAGGACCAACACATCTTCTGTTCATATGATATAAATTATCACTCTCTGCAGCCTTCTCTTTGTTCTTACCTCTGAGAAGCCTACATCTATTTCCTTTCTGACTGCATGGCATTTGCAATTGTATAAAATAAGCTTTGTATCTTATTCCAACTACTTGTATAGAATATGCAAAAAGGGCTTTTTTCTTTTTCACTGAGTTGAGGAGTTACATTATGAACACCAAAATCAACAAGATTTTTCCAAGGCTCACATCTGGAGTGCATAATCATATCTGGATAAGGCACTAGCCCCAGCTTCCATCCCCACTTATTTCTTACTCGTTCACAGTGAAGGTTGTTTTGGAAGTGATGATGCAAAGCAGTTGAACCTTTTGAGATACGTAGGAACTTTTACACTTGTCATTCTGAAACTGTGTCATACTGTGGCTCGTTTATTTGTTTACCGAGGGTATTTGCCATTCTCCAGTTCAGATTCTGTAATTAACTCTTTTCTACATCCTCATTGCCAATTCAGCATCTGAGGAGCATTAAGGAAACACCTAATTACAGAGTGAATATCCAGCACAGTAGGGTTGCCTGAAGAGAACGGGGAAGGCGGGGCTCTGGGCAGCCCACATAACAAACTTCTGGGATCAGGGTCTCTAGCAAGTGCAAGGTGCAAAGAAAGAGAGACTGAGCAAGAATGAGATGAAGAAATCACACTCTGGACAATGTGGCTGAGCAGGGTCACTGTTTACCGGCAGAGAAGCTTTTCCTGAATAGAAAAAGCTCCTAGCTACTTTTTTTTCTTTGCAAAACAAAAGAAATTAAAAATAGAACAACAGAACACATATCAATATAGTAATCAAGGCCTGGTTTCAAATGATTCACCAGTGTCACGAGTACATAACTATGTACTAATTAAGACATTAATTAAAACTCATAATACTTACCTAATTAGAAAAATGCAAAAGTACTATTTGAATTTTTCCTTCTAAATTAGCTGAAGCAGATGATTAGCAGGTGTTTTTAATGTTTTTTTTTTTGTTGTTGTTGTTAGATAGAACACCACATGGGTAAAAATTAGACCTGTAAATAACGATATTACAATCAATCATTATTAAATGTTTGGAGCAGCTTCTGGAGAGGTGGTGTGGAGGTGTTGACCCCACCACCCTTATACATGACCAACTATATAATTGCTTTCTGCTTACTCCCAAATTCTCCCATAGTTTAAATTGGACAAGTTCCATTCTTCAACCTTTTCCCTGAACTTTCCTGGAGTCCTTATGCACTCTGCATTTTTCAGCACTCAGGTTCTAAAAGGAAGAACCCAAGGGAATGACTTAAATTGGAGCAGAAGGAATATAGGTTAAAGATGGAAATATTGTAGCAGGCACTGAGGAAGTTAGAAAGGCCCTTTAGAGACTACCCTGGAGAACGAGTTATGTTCTCATTTGCTGGAGGTACCATGGGGTCAGTGCAATCTGCAGTAGCTTCTCAGATATATGCCCCATCATTCCTAGACACTATACTTTATGACGTTGTATCGTGTTATAAAAATGCATTTGTTTGTTTGCTTATTTCCATCCTGCCCATCAAATGAAACCTTCCTGAGAGTAGACACTGATCTTTTGTGTTATAGCCCCAACACCCAAACAAGATTGAGCACAAGGTAGGCGCTTACTAAATCTTGATAGATAATAAGTGGGTGAAACCACTGAGTTTTGTGTATTGTGTGTGTGTGTTTGGGGGGAGGGGTAGGTGGGTGGGTAGGTGTGTGTGTTGCCTCTGGTATTATAAATTTTGGGGGGACAATTACCATGTTTGTAACTTCTCATAGAAGTAGAACTTCCAGCAAACTGGTCAATTGTCACACATTTATATCAAGCATGGACTGAAACTCCAATATCACCGCCAAGTCTAAATAAATCCTATTAGCCTGAGACTAATGAATAGATGGCTGGGCTCAGCCATTCTATCTCTATCCTGTTAATTCCTACAAATAACCCCACAAAGGAAGATCCCTAAACCTGAGTGTAGGCCTGGAAGGGAAAGGACAGAGATGGTCAGAGTCAACCTCCGTGAACAGGAGACCAGAGATAAACACGCAGCATTAAAGGAAATAGTAGAACCATTCAGTGCAAAGATGCACAGACACACAAACCAAGTGGTCTACTTTGTTAGGGCTTGTTTGTAATTGGGCTGCTGGGGTGAAGAGTGAAGTTGCAAGCAATAGCTAAGAAATATGGCCAGGGCCATGTACCCAGGACTTCACCCAAGTACCTTGAAAGTATCCTAAGAGTTGTGCAGTTTGACTCAGCCTCAAAGTCAATTGTTGATGGATTTTAATTTAAAAATTGATATGTGAAACTCCTCTTTAGAAATCTCACTGAGAAATCCTCATAGAGAATGAACTAGAGGGGGGAGGAAAACTGGTGATATTGGATTGGTGAACATTGCTTCTATGTTTGAATTGTTTGTTTCTTCTCAAGTGTCCATTTTAATGAAATCAGGACAACTGTCTCTCCTGTAGTTTTAGCATTTTTCTTTGGAGTTTCCATATTCCAAACTGAAGTTCTAAGCCCATCGAGACTTTTTTTTTTTTTTTTAATAGAAAGTAAAAACCGAGGATGGCAGAAAAAACCTGAATCTATCAAAATCAGTGATTTCCCTGATGGTTGCTATAAAAAAGGCTGCTTGCCTTCTCAAGCCTTGGTATATGCCAAATAAAAACTCTGATGTCTTCACAAGAGAGAAGATATAAAAGTGTTACCTAAAATTGCCAGGCAGCTATAAAGGAAATAAATGACTCTATTACTTTGAAATGTAAGCAAACATCCACACGAAAGCCCTGGGCAACACATGAAGCCATTCTCTATTAATAAATGGGAGTTTGATGACCCCCTCTTATATGGCATATAAAGGAACAATAGTATCATTTTCTGGAAAAGGCAATCTCACTGCTGGTGGTTGAAGTGGGGTCACGGGGGCATGGTTGTGTGGCCCTCCTCTTCCTTTGTGTCATTCTTGGGTTCACCTATGCATAGCACATGGGGATCAAGGCAGAATGCAGCATCTGCCCTTGGCCAGTGGAAAGGCTTTCACAAAAACAGAAATAATGGTATTCTAAGGGGAGGTCAAGTGTCTTTCAACACCTCTACACCACCTATTCTGGGAGACACCTTTACCTTCCACGTGGGTAACCTTCTCATTCAATCCCAGGGATGGAGATCCCTTATGCTGTCATATGTGGAGATGTGGACCACCAGTGCTGGGTGCTTGGGGTGGGAAGCAGTGGAGGAAGATGGTAAGCTCTTTCAGGTGGGAGAACAGAGAGCTTAGAAATTCGCCTTACTAATTTTTTCTCTTCTTCCCTCCTGTGTGATTGGCTGATGAGAAGGACATGGGATGGCCTGCCCTTGGCCCCCAGAGTAGGTGCAGAAGACAGAAGGCCTGGAGCTGGCAGGAAAAAAATAATACTCCTCAATACATAGGAAAGGGCTCCATGTTCCCTGTGTCCAAGAGCGTCTGCCTCATTCTGCCATTGTAAGGGAAGCCGAAAGGAGGAAATTGATTGGATCTTGGGGAAAAGAAGGAAAATTATCGCAGGGGGCAAAACATTAATTCTTATTTTCTTGAGTCAGGCCAGGATTGTAATTTTCCATTAACTCATTGGACCTTGGGTAAACTCTTATAATCTCTCTGACTCAATGTCTTCATGTATAAAATGCAAAAATCCCACATAAGACCCAATTCACTGGGTTTTGAGGGCATAAAATGGTCTGAATAAGTGTTAACTGCCTATCATTATCATTTCACTACTACTCTTATGTTTAGTATTGTTGCTGAGAATAATAAAAAGGATCTTTAGCACTCTCATGAAAACAAAAATAAGTGACTGGAAATCCTGTAAGGATTGTGTGCTCCGCCCACTAAAGGAACATTAACCAAGAAAGTCTGTTGAAATACTTATCAAGCTCACACACCAGACACCCACCTTCATGTATCCACTGGACCCTGTGTGTGTAACTGGTGGAGGTTTCAGCAGTTTGGGATTATGCTTCTAGGCACACTTTATTCCTGAGTCCACCCAGCATATAGTACAAAACTGTTGTGCACAGCAGGATCTCCAAACCCTGTTGCATGCAAGAGGGGATGCTTCTCAGAGGGAGTTAGGAGCACCTATGAGTCTGCAATAGCATGACAGTGCCTTGGGCTAGATCTAGCCCATTGCTAACATACCACCTCTGATCTGTGGACCATGGCTCACCTAGGTTAGTTAAGGTCGAATAATGGCCATTCCCTGGGCACTTTATACTTTTAAAAATTGGCCTTCTCTAATTCCCCTGAGGCTAGAAAATGCCCAGGCTGTTCAGTGCCCGTATGATTTCCTAAATTAAACTCAGTAGGCCATAGTCTGATAGCACCTGATTATAATGCAGTGGTTTTCATTTAGGTGAAAAATATTGGTGGAGTTCTTAGAAGATTGATGAGTTACTGTTGCTGAGGCAGCCAGACCCTGGAATGCCTGGCTGCTTGATGTGCAGAAACATCTGGATTCTCCCCATACAAGCCCCCAAACTGAGAGTTAGCAATGCCCGAGTCTCCTTCCCAGTCAGGACACTGACTGAGACCCCCAGTTTTAGTGGTGTTCGTTTTTGCTCTCTGACCAGATGGGGCTCAGTGGCCACAGGAGGAACCTTACTCTCTTCTCCTCCCCCTGCCTACATAAGGTGCCCAATGCCTGGGTCTCTGAGCACACATCATCTTTACTCTTCCTCTTGACCTCTCTCACCTTGCTCCTCTTCTGAGTTTAGGGAACACATAGATAACGTTAAAGCTTGCTTTTGTTTTACTTGTACTTTGTGAATCTGGTTCTTTGTGGAAATACTTCTTTGTAGAATAAAAGAGCTAATTTTACTTGAATCCTTGGAGCTACAACATCACACAACACAGTAGATTAAGGCACCTAGGATCCTTCATGGGGACTAAACATTGTTACCTTTTTAAGTACAAACTACCAGCTGCTGGTACTAAGGTTTGACTGTGGCTGAAGCAGGTGGAGGGGACAAATCCTGCCTGTGTCCTGGAACCTGAGGCCTGACCTCCAGCTCACTTGTCTCCTGGAGTCCTAAAATTAGTAGCAAGATGGTCTTTAACTCTTTAGTCTGCTATTTGTCCTCAAGAACCTCACAAGATAGCAGGGCGATTAGGCGCAGGGTCCAGTCCTTTGTGCCTCCCTCCCTTTAATACCAAAATATTCCATTGAAATCTAATCTTTAGTTTTAACAGCTATAGGAAATTATCTGTTGTGTTTGTGTGTTGTACTAGAGCTGCTCCTCATGCTTACCTATGTCTCACACCCAAACTGTGGGGGAACAGATCTTCCTCCAGACAACTTCATCATAGGTGAGAGTTTGGGAAGGGCATTGTACATCCCATTGGAGGGAAACATTTAGTTTTCAAGAAGCCAAAGTGTCTATAAAGGAGTAGGAGAGGAACACGGGTAAGCAAAATTAGATAGACTGTTTAGTAATTACCAGACTTCAAACAGGTACTTCCAAATATATAACATTCTTTTTTTTTTTTTTAAGATTTTATTTATTTATTTGAGAGAGAGAGCACAAGCAGGGGATGTGGGGGGGCAGAGGGAGAGGGAGAAGCTGGCTCCCCATTGAGCAGGGAGCCGGCCCCAGGGCTTGATCTCAGGACTCTGGGATCATGATCTGAACCGAAGGCAGGTACTTAACTGACTGAGCCACCCAGATGCCCCAAATTTATTTCATTCTGACAACAAACTTAGAGAATAAACATTATTGCCTTCCTTTAAAAATAAAAGGTTTAAATATTTATTTCCCTGTAGATTTGCCTGAATTTGCAAGATGTAACATGGAAAGGTCACACATATCCTTTATCCACTTCCCCCCATAGGAGCAATTTGCAAACCTGTTTTACAATGCACACCTGGTGTATGAACACTGACAATCAGGATACAGGACAAGCTCATCAGCCCACAAACCCACCCTCTCATGATGTAGCCATACCCACTTCCCTCTTTTACACTCTCTTCCTTAACCTTTCCAATTAATAGTCTGTTCTCCCTTTTTTCAAAATTTGCCATTTTAAGAATGTTGCATAAATGGAACCATACAGCCTGTAATCTTTCAGGATTGGCTTTTTTTTTTTTTCCTGCCAGCATAATTATCTGGATATTTGTCCAGGTTGTAGAGTGTTTCTGTAGTTCATTCCTTTTAATTCCTGAGTAGTACTCCATGATATAGATGGACCACAGTTTGTTTAACCATTCATTTGCTTAAGCACAGCCAGACTGTTGCCAGTGTTAGATTATAAATAAAGCAGTTGTAAACATTCCTGTACAAGTTTTTTTTTTTGTTTTTTTGTTTTGTTTTGTTTTGTTTTGTTTGTGACCAAACTTTTCATTTGTCTGGGATAAGTGCCCAGGAGTACAATTCCTGGGCCATATGGTAGTTGTATGCTTAGCTTTTTAAAGAAAATGTCAAGCTGTTTTCCAGAATGACTGTATCATTTCACATTCCCATAAAAAAAGTAAGTGATTCAGTTTCTTTTCATCTTCACTGGCATTTGGTATTATCGCTATTTTTTGACTTTTGTCTAAAATGGATTGGGCATATTTGAAAGGGTCTATTTCTCGGTTCTTTTTCTGTTCAGCTGATCCATGTGTACACCACTCTGACAATATCATACATTCTTGATTACTCTGCCATCTGATATTCTTCCCACTTCATTCTCCAGCTTCAAAATTGTTGTAGATACTCTACTCTAGCTCTTTGCCTTTCTACATAAATGTTGGAATAATCGTGTCTATTTCTTTAAAAAGAAATCTTATGATTTTGATAGAATTTGTGTTAAATCTGTATATCAGCTTTAAGACAACTGGCATCTTTACTTGTTTGAGTTGTGCAATTCTGAACACAGAATATCACTCCATTTATTTAGATTTTCTAAATTTATTTCATCACATTGTTGGATTTTCAGCAATTTCTGTACATTCTTTTACATTTATACCTGACTATTTTTTTGATCACTGAAGATATATCCTACTTTTAATTTCAGTGTTCATGTGTTCATTGTGATACACAAACACATCACTAACATAAGTAGTAGTTATGTTGTGTATAACAATTGATTTTTGTATGTCTATCTTGTATCTTACTACCTTTCTAAAATTACTTTTTAATTTGAGGATGTATTTTAATTTCTTGGAGTTTTCTATATATTATCTGTAAGTAGGCATGAATTTACTTCTCCTTTTCCAAATTGTATGCCTTTTATTTCTTTTCTTGCCCATTTGCACTTTTAGAGATTCTGGTCATATGTTGAATAAGAGTGCTAAGAGCAGATACTGGTTTCTTGTTTCTAATCTTATGCAGAAAGTACCGTTAAGTGTAAGATTAAGTGTAGGATGCCATTTATCAGGTTGAGGAGATTCCCCTGTATTCCACTTTTCTGAGCATTTTTATTATGATTAGGTTTTAATTATGCCAAATGCTTGTTGTGCATCAATTAATAAGATCAATGGAATTTCTTTTTAAATCGTTAATATGGTAGATTATAACGAATTAGCCTTGCATCCTTGGAATAAAATGCATTTGGTCAGGGCATATAATTCTTGTTATAAATTACTTAATTCTGGGGCACCTGGGTGGCTCAGTCGTTAAGCGCCTGCCTTCGGCTCAGGTCATGATCCCAGCGTTCTGGGATGGAGCCCCGCATCGGGCTCCCCTCTGGGCGGGAAGCCTGCCCCTCCCCCCTCCACTCCCCCTGCCTGTGCTCCTCTCTCACTGTGTCTCTCTCTGTCAAATAAATAAATAAAATCTTTAAAAAAAAATTACTTAATTCTATTTGCTAATATTTTAAAAGATATCTGCATCTATATTCATGAAGGACATGGGCATTAAACCTGTCTGTCTCTGTCTTTCCTCTTGCCTCTTCTCTCCTCTACTCTCCTTTTACATCCTGTCTTTGTCTGGTCTGGGTATCAAAGCAATATTAGCTTCGTAAAATAAACAGGAAGTCGTTCATATTCTATTCTTCTATTTTCTGGAAGAAGTTATGTGGAATTGGTATTAATTCTTCTTTATAAGAATTATATTTAGTAGAATTCAACATCATCCGTCCCTTGAGATTTCTATTTTTGTGATCAATTGTTTATATAGTGATAGGGCTATTCATCTATTTTTGGTATGTTAGTTGTAGTCATTTGTGCTTTTGAAAAATTGGTCTATTTTTATCTAAGTTGTCAAATATGTGTGTGTAGAGTTGTTTATACTATTTCCTCATTAGCCTTTTGATATCTGCAAGGTCTGTAGTGATGTTCCCTGTTTCACTCCTGATATTAATAATTTGCATCTTCTCCATTTTTTTCTTTGTCAGTCTTGACACAAGTTTGCAATTTTATTGATCTTTTCAGAGGATCAGTCTTTTTCATTGACCTCTATTATGTTTCTTGTTCAATTTTATTGACTTCTATTCTTTACCACATTATTTTCATCTTTCTTCTTGTTTTAGACATCTTTTCCTTTTCTTTTCTGTACTATCTAGATTCTTAATGTGAAAGCTTAGGTTATTTATTTGAGACCTTTTCTCTTTTCTAATGTAAACATTCAATGCTATAAATTTCCTTCTCTTCACTACTTAGCTCTGTCCTACAACTTTTGATAGGTTGTATTTTCATCTTCAATATTTTCAATGTATGTCTTGGTTTCCCTTGAGACTATTTTGACCCATGGATTATTTTTAAATTGTTGCTTGGTTTCCAGGTATTTGGAGATTTGTTTTGTTATTTCTTTGCTATTGATTTCTAGTTTGATCTCATCATTGTCAGAGAACATACTGTGTATGATTGCAATATTTTTAAATTTGTTGAGGTTTATTTTATGGCCCAGCATATGATCTAGTTGATACATACTATGGGTGCTTTAAAATAGTATGCATTGCTGACATTTTGGGTGAAATATTCTATCAAAGTTAATGTGTTCCTGTTTGCTAATTGTGTTCTATATATTTGCTGGTTTCAATATATTTTTCCACCAATTGTAGGGAAAAGGAAGTTGAAAATCCCACTATAATGTGTATTTGTCTATTTCTTTTTTCATTTCCATCTTGTTTTGCAACATACATTTTATTGTTCTGTTATTTTATGCATACACACTCAGAACTACTATGGTTTTAATCCATCCTGTCAATATCTTTTTTTATTAATTTTTTTTATTATGTTATGTTAATCACCATGCATTACATCATTAGTTTTTGATGCAGTGTTCCACGATTCATTGTTTGCATATAACACCCAGTGCTCCATGCAGAACGTGCCCTCTTTAATACCCATCATCAGGCTAACCCATCCTCCCACCCCCTCCCCTCTAGAACCCTCTGGAAAACAGTATGGAGTTTCTTCAAAAAGTTGAAAATAGAGCTACTGTATGATCCAGCAACTGTCAATATCTTTTAATTGGTGCTTGAAGACTGTTTCCATTTAATTAATCTATTAATATGTTAGTTCTTAAGTCTGCCATCTTTGGTTTTCTGTTTGTTTTCTCTATTTTTATTTTTTTTTACTTTTCCTTTCTTTCCATTCTGTGGATGGAACATGCTTTTAGAATTCCATTTTTTTTATCTATACTTATTTTCTTAGTGTATCTCTTTGTATAGCTTTATCAGTGATATACGTTTATACACTTGACCCTTTACCACATGAGTTTGAACTGTGTGGGTTCACTTACAAACAGCAGAGTACTCTAAATGTATTTTCTCTTCCTTATAACATTTTAACAAGATTTTCTTCTCTCTAGCTTACTCTATGGTAAGAATACAGTAAATAATACATATAATATACAAATACATGTCATTTTACTGTTAATATTATGAGTAAGTCTTCTGGTCAACAGTAGGCTATTAGTAATTGAGTTTTTGGGGTATCAAAAGTTATATGTAGATTTTCAACTGCATGGGTATCAGCATCCCTAGCCCCCAGGCTGTTCAAGGGTCAACTGCATTTCTATATCTATGTTATCACAATCTACTGCTGTTAATATTTAACCAGTTCAAGTGAAGTGTAGATACTTTGCTTCCCTTTATGCCCCATTACCCTTTATATGTTTGAAATGTGAGATCTTTCTGTTTTAGAAAGTATTCAAGATAAAATTAACATGTCTTCTTTTGATGAGAGGCTGATATATTGACATAGTTTGGTATTTTAGTATTTATTTTTAAAAGAAAATAGTAAAACCACAAGAGAATACTTAAAATGGATAATTTGGGAGCTACTGGTTCCTCTTCCTATGATAACACACATACACATGTATATCTAATTTGAAACAAGGAGACATTTATTATTATTGATTTATTAATTATTCAAGAATATCCGTTATTGTGGAGGGAGCAAGTCTATGTGGGCTTTTCAGGAGCAGGAGCATGTAGTAAGCTCCTTGATTTGAATAATGGAAGAGAGTAGAAGCATACAACTTCCAGTGAATTACTATCTCAGCAAGGGCATTGAAGAACAAAGAACAGAATATAGAAAAAATTTTTTTTTAAATCTTAAGTTTTTCAAACTGAGGGTTGCTGGAGGAAAGGGAGGTGGGGGGATAGGGTAACTGGGTGATAGACATTAAGGAAGGTACATGATGTAATGAGCACTGGGTATTGTACAAGACTGATGAACCACTGACCTCTACCTCTGAAATCAATAATACAGTATATGTTAATTAATTGAATTTAAATTTTCAAAATGGAAAAAAATCTTAGGTTTTATAATTTTTTTTTCATTGGTAAACAGATACTGTGCCCCAAAAATGTCCATGTTTCATCCCTGAAAATGGAATATGCTAGGTTACATGGCAAAGGGGAATTAATGGTACAGATAGAATTTTCTTAATCAGCTAATTTTAATATGGGGAAATTATCTTGAATTATCTGAGTGGACCCAATGTAATTACCAGGATCCTTATAAGTGGAAGAAAGAGGTAGAAGAAGAGTGAGTATCAGAGTTTTATAGTGTGAGAATGCCTTAAGCATCCATTGCTGGTTTTGAAGAAGGAAGGAGAATACAAGCCAAGGATGTAGGCAACCTCAAGGGGCTGGAAAAAGGAAAGAAATGGACTGTCTCCCAGGGACTCCAGAAGGAATGCAGCTCTGTCAATACCTGTATGGTAGTGCTGTGAGAGCCACTTTAGACTTCTGACCTCCATAACTATAAGATAATACTGTTTTAAGTAATAAACTTTGTGAGGGATAATTTGTTATAGCAGCAACATGAAATACAGCTTCTATTTATTGCTCTTCTTACTCAAGTTGAGATTTCCCTAGTTCTTGACGTATAAGTGATTTTCACTTAAAATGTGAACATCAAGAATATTATGTTATAAGATTCTGGATCTTAATTCATTTGTTTCTGCTGACTTTTTATGGTATCAGTCTGGCAGAGGAAGGCTAGGTTTCGCCTTGGTCATGCCAGGTGGGAGTAGAAGCCTAGGTTCTTTACTCAGCCTCATTGACACCTGAGGTTAGAGGAGAGAGTTCCTAATTACTTCTGAGTGGAGATGGGATTTCCAGCTCTCGATTAAGCTTCCACTGATACCACCTGGCTGGAAAGGGCAGGAGTACCAAATTACTGTTCCTCAGGTGCCATTCCTGGACACCACTGGGGTTGGCCTCCTTACCAATGGGCTATAGTAAAACAGCTGATTCTTCACTAGGTCTTCTGAAATGCCATCTCAACATAGAGAAAGAGAGTTTCCTTATTACTTCTCAGTGTGGATAAAAGTCCAGGAGGGCTCACCTCGTCTCCATTAACACCCAAGGACGGGGGTGGCAGCACACTTACCACCCAGCAGGGGTGAAAATCCTTGTTCCCTATTCAGCCCTCTCTGGCACTATCCAGTTGAGGCTCCCCATTCAGTATCTGTGGTATGGGTAGTGGTGGGACCATACGATTTTGAAGATCTTTAGCTAATGATATTCATAGGGAAAAGAGTGATTAAAACTTTTCTCTCTTTCCACACTGCCTCTTTTTTGGTTCTTTGGCTACAAAGAGCATACTTTTATTGGGGCATTTTATCTGTGTCCTTTGGAGTTTCTTGGTTGTCAGCTTCTCTTGTTCCATGTCCAGGGTATATGAAGCGAAAAGATGATCCAGAAAACTCATTGCTAAAGTTTCTAGCTGGCCTACCTTCTTCTCCCTACCTTTCAGAGTTTTCTTAACGTTTTTATTTGTTTCTTTTTTGGTTGGTTTGCTTGTTTCATTTCTGTATACTGTCCAGGGATTTTTTATTCTGAACAGAAGGAATAGAAGCAGAAATCCTACTGTTTTTTGTTGTTTTTTTTTTTTAATTAGATGAGGTTCAGAGATGTTAAATAACTTGCTGAAACTTACACACCTATTCATCCAGTACAGGTGATTGATCTCAATGTTCCCCACCCCATGTATTCTTCTCAACTCCAGTACTTGGAATGATAGTTTAATGCCATATAAGTGAATGTTGTAAATGCTAGTTTAAATAATGTACAATTTGTTTAAAGGTAACACAGAAACATTTTTTTTAATTAGAAAAGCCAGGAAAAGCATGTGACCAAGCCATTTGACTGAAGTTTTTTTAAAATGAAACTTAATTCTACTTTTTTAAAAACTTCCCTGCATAATCTCCTCTAAACACTGCCTATCTTTGGGATTGAATATCTATTTTGAGTTTCTGCTTCTAATTCTAACTCACATCTTTCAAACCTCAAAAAAAAACTAACTGAGAGAAGGCTGCACCTTGTCAGGTCATTGACAGTCCCAAGCAGAAGGTGGGGAAGGACACTGTTAAGGAGCATTTTGACAGAAGAGCCAAATTAAAACAACTTTTAAAACATGTATTTATCCAACACATCTTAATTCAGCAGCTGTAGGTACCTTTTGAAAAAGCCAGCATGCATCCATCTCACAGAATCCTCTTTATGCTTATTTTTTTTTTTAAATGTGTGCAGTTGCATAAAAATCATATACCTCAAACAGAGCTAGAAGCATATCAGATATACCATGACAAGCTGCAAAATCAGATTTTATTTCCCTCTCTTTTTTTTATTCTTATGTTAATCCGCATACATTACATCATTGTTCCATGATTCATTGTTTGTGCCTAACAACCAGTGCTCCATGCAGAATGTGCCCTCTTGAATACCCATCACCAGGCTAACTCATCCTCCCCCCCCCCCCCCCAGAACCCTCAGTTTGTTCTTCAGAGTCCATCGTCTCTCATGGTTCGTCTACCCCTCCGATTTCACCACTTCATTCTTCCCTTCCTGCTACCTTCTTCTTCTTCTTCTTCTTCTTTTTTTTCTTAACATATATTGCATTATTTGTTTCAGAGGTACGGATCTGAGATTCAACAGTCTTGCACAATTCACAGCGCTTACCAGAGCACATACCCTCCCCAGTGTCTATCACCCAGTCACCCCATCCCTCCCACCCCACCCCCCACTCCAGAAACCCTCACTTTGTTTCCTGAGATTAAGAATTCCTCATATCAGTGAGATCATATGATACATGTCCTTCTCTGTTTGACTTATTTCGCTCAACATAATACCCTCCAGTTACATCCACATCATTGCAAATGGCAAGATCTCATTCCTTTTGATGGTTGCATAATATTCCATTGTATATATATACCACCTCTTCTTTATCCATTCATCTGTTGGTGGACATCTTGGCTCTTTCCACAGTTTGGCTATTGTGGACATTGCTGCTATAAACATCAGGGTGCACGTACCCTTTCGGATCCCTACTTTTGTATCTTTGGGGTAAATATCCAGTAGTGCAATTTCTGGATCATATGGTAGCTCTATTTTCAACTTTTGGAGGAACCTCCATACTGTTTTCGAGAGTGGCTGCACCAGCTTGCATTCCCACCAAAAGTGTAGGAGGGTTCACCTTTCTCCGCATCCCTGCCAACATCTGTCATTTCCTGACTTGTTAATTATAGCCATTCTGACTGGTGTGAGGTGGTATCTCATTGAGGTTTTGATTTGGATTTCCCTGATGCCGAGCGATATTGAGCACTTTTTCATGTGTCTGTTGGCCATTTGGATGTCTTCTTTGGAAAAATGTCTGTTCATGTCTTCTGCCCATTTCTTGATTGGATGCTTTGTTCTTTGGGTGTTGAGTTTGATGAGTTCTTTATAGATTTT